>NC_057802.1:5585666-5939292 GCF_018294505.1 Triticum aestivum | reverse complement strand
TGAAGTGGAGAATCATTGTAACAAGAGAATAAAGTTTCTATGATCTGATCGCGGAGGCAAATATTTGAGTTACGAGTTTGGCCTTCATTTATAACAATGAGGAATAGTTTCACAACTCACGCCACCTGGAACACCATAGCGTAATGGTGTGTCCGAAAGTCGTAACCGTACTTTATTAGATATGGTGCGATCTATGATGTCTCTTACCGATTTACCACTATCTTTTTTGGGGGTTATGCATTTGAGACAGCTGCATTCACTTTAAATAGGGCACCGTCTAAATCCGTTGAGATGACACCATATGAACTATGGTTTAGCAAGAAACCTAAGCTGTCGTTTCTTAAAGTTTGGGGCTACGATGCTTATGTGAAAAAGCTTCAACCTGATAAGCTCAAACCCAAATCGAAGAAATGCATCTTCATAGGATACCCAAATGAGACTGTTGGGTACACCTTCTATCACAGATCCGAAGGCAAGATTTTTGTTGCTAAGAATGGATCCTTTCTAAAGAAGGAGTTTCTCTCAAAGAAGTGAGTGGGAGGAAAGTAGAACTTGATGAGGTAATTGTACCTTCTCCCGAATTGGAAAGAAGTTCATCACAGAAATCAGTTCCAGTGATGCCTACACCAATTAGTGAGGGAGTTAATGATGATGATCATGAAACTTCAGATCAAGTTGCTACCAAACCTCGTAGGTCAACCAGAGTACGTTTCGCACTAGAGTGGTACGGTAATCCTGTTCTGGAAGTCATGTTACTAGACCATGACGAACCTATGAACTATGAGGAAGCGATGATGAGCGCAGATTCCGCAAAATGGCTTAGGCCATGAAATCTGAGATAGGATCCATGTATGAAACAAAGTATATACTTTGGTGGACTTGCCCGATGATCGGCAAGCCATTGAGAATAAATGGATCTTTAAGAGGAAGACGGACGCTAATGGTAGTGTTACTATCTACAAAGCTCGACTTGTCGCAAAAAGGTTTTTGACAAGTTCAAGGTGTTGACTACAATGAGATTTTCTCACTCGTAGCGATGCTTAAGTCTATCCGAATCATGTTAGCAATTGCCGCATTTTATGAAAACTGGAAAGAGATCCGTAACTCCGATTGCGCTGAAATTTTTACACGATTTTTTTCCATAATTTATCTTTCTTGCGCCAGAAGAAGGGCCCCAACCGATGTTTGAGGAGGGCACAAGACACCAGGGCGTGCTTGGGCCCTAGTGGATACTTTTTAACGCGCTTCAGCATTTTCACTCTCACGCAATACATGAGCGCAAGCCATGGATATAGCACTATCGGTGGAATAGAGTATGATCATCGGGGTAATATAGAGAAGACAAAAAACAAGAAAGTCTCACATCGACACGGCTAACCAACGGGCTATGGAGATGCCCATCAATTTGTATCAATGCGAGGAGTAGGGATTGCCATGCAATGGATGCACTAAGAGCTACAAGTGTATGAAAGCTCAATATGAAACTAAGTGGGTATGCATGAAACTCTACTATGAAAAATTCCCACTAGTAATTGAAAGTGACAACGTAGGAGACTCTCTATATGAAAAACATGGTGCTACTTTGAAGCACAAGTGTGGTATTTGCATGCCCCTTCTCTTTTCTCTTTCATTCATTTCTTTTTTTTCTTTTTTTTTCTTTTTCTTCCTTCTTTTTTTTTTCTTTCTTTTTGTCCGGAGTCTCATCCCTACTTGTGGGGGAATCATGGTCTCCATCATCCTTTCATCACTGGTACAATGCTCTAATAATGAATAATGATGATCATCACACTTCTATTTACTTATAACTCAATATTACAAAATATGAATCTATATGAATGCCTCTGGCAGTACCAGGATGTGCAATGATCTAGCCTAACATGTACAAAAATGATGAACGGTGGCTGAGCCACAAATGCTATGTCGGCTATATGATCATGCAAAGCAATATGAAAATGAACGCTCAAGTCAAATGAAAGCGGTGGAAGTTGCATGGCAATATATCTCGGAATGGCTGTGGAAAGGCCATAATAGGTAGGTATGGTGGTTGTTTTGAGGAAGATATAATAAGGCTTATGTGTGATAGAGCGTATCATATCACGGGGTTTGGATGCACCGGCGAAGTTTGCACCACGTCTCGAGGTGAGAAAGGGCAATGCACGGTACCGTAGAGGCTAGCAAATTGCGGAAAGGTAAGAGTGCGTATAATCCATGTACTCACATTAGTCATAAAGAACTCACATACTTATTGCGAAAGTTTATTAGCCCTCGAAGCAAAGTAATACTACGCATGCTCCTAGGGGGGAGGTTGGTAGGAGTTAACCATCGCGCGCCCCCGACCTTCACACAAAGATAGACAATCAAGGATAAATTGTGCTCCAACTTTCATAGCATAACGAGAGACTATACGTGCATGCTTGGGGAATCACAAACCTTAACACCAATATTCCTACTAACCACAACCGTTTACTAGTACCTCCCACATATTATCATCTCTATATCGCATAACTATTGCAAGGAATCAAACATATCATATTCAGTGATCCACAAGTTTTATGTAGGATTTTATGACTAACCATGCAATTGACCAATCCCTTTGGACTCTCTAAATAGATCTAAGTGAAGCATGAGAGTTTAATTCTTTCTACAAAAGATCATGCTCTAACAAATATAAGTGAAGCAAGAGAGCATTCTACGAACATCAGTTTTCTATGTGAAGAGAAACAGGCAATCCAAACTTCAAATGATATAAGTGACGCACATGAAGCATTCTATAAAGCCATACTCAAAAGATATAAGTGAAGTGCAATGAGCATTCTATAAATCAACCATGGACTATCTCATACCAGCATGGTGCATAAAATAAAAGTGAAAACTAAATGCAAAAGACGCTCCAAGATTTGCACATATCGCATGAACGAAACGAATCCGCAAACATACCGATACTTGTTGAAGAAAGATGGGATGCCTTCTGGGGCATCCCCAAGCTTAGAAGTTTGAGTCTCCTTGAATATTTACTTGGGGTGCCTTGGGCATCCCCAAGGTTGAGCTCTTGCCTATCCTCCTTCTCCTCACATGGAGACCTCCTTGATCTTCGAACACTTCATCCACACAAAAACTTAACCGAACTTTTAGTGGCGGGGTTAGTGAATATGGCAATGAAATCCCATCATGTACTTCTGTAACATTATTGTATAATTATAAACAAACATTACCCACTGCATGCTATCACAATTCTATGGTGCCAAGTCAAGGAGGCTTCAACAAGAATTCAAACATACGCAAATAATGAAGCTATAACAACAATCTATGAAAACGGGACAGTCTTTAAAGATTCGAACATCCACCATACTTCTGTAACTCAAAAAATTCTGAATTTTTTTAGGAAAAATAAACAATTTGTATAGAAAGACAGTGCAAAACGTTTCAGAACCGTTTGACGTCCCAGTAAAAAATGTAAAATCAAGCACTACATCCAAAGTTTCTGTTTTGCACCGCACAAACCAACAAGCAATTTAAACATCCTAAAGGAAAATCTTGGCACATTATTTTTATAATACAATGGAATTGTACAAGGGGATAATTATTTTTGTTGAAAAGTTTCTGTAATTAAGATTCACAAAGTTTCCATGAGCATGAACCAAGTTGAAGGAGCTCCCCCACTTCAACAATGCTTGTCTCTCTCACTTTCACTTTCCTTTTTGAAAAGTTTTGCGTTCCCCTCTATATTTTTTTGTTTTTAAACTTTATAAAAGCACTCAACAGAAATAAATGACTCTCTAAAACTTCCGGGTTGTCTCCCTGGCAGCACTTTCTTTAAAGCCATTAAGCTAGGCATAAAGTGCTCAAGTAATGGATCCACCCGGATCCCAAGGTATATCAAAGCCAATTTGAATCAACAATGATTTAGCATTTAGTAGTGAGCACAAAGCAACATATATCAAGAAATGACAAAGTCTAACTCTCTTCCTATGCATCGGCATGTCATACAAGAACAATTCATGAACATCAAGTAAAGGCCAATACATAGCATAAGCAGTTTCTTGCAATTTTATCGTGTTGGAAACATAAAGAGGCGGAGATGTAGTTCCTCTCTCATAATAATTGCATGTAGGAGCAGCAAGCACATGCATATTATATTCATCAAAATTATCATGTGTAGTGGTAGAACGCAACCCATCAATGTAATCCTTAATAAATGCAAACTTCTCTAATATAGTGTAGTTTGGAGAATTCAAAAAGATAATAGGACTATCATGTGTGGGTGCAATAGCAACAATTTCATTCTTAACATAAGGAACTATAGCAAGTTCATCTCCATAAGCATAATTCATATTGGCATCTTGGCCACAAGCATAACAAGCATCAAGTTCATCAAAAAGGGATATTTCAAATAAATCAACAGGATCATAGCAATTATCATAGCATTCATCCTTCGGTAAGAACGAAGGGGCATTAAATAATGTATGAGTTGAAGAGTTACTCTCATTAGAAGGTGGGCACGGGTAGCTAATCCGCTCTTCCTCCGTTTGTTCTTCACTCTCCTCATCATATTTTTCATCTAATGAGCTCGCAGTTTCATCAATTTCTTCTTCCATAGACTCCTGCAAAATATTAGTCTCTTCTTGGACAGCGGAGGAGTCCTCAATATATGGTTTAACATAGGCATTAGAAGCATAATTATCATAACAATATTTAAGTATAGCAAAAAATTTAGATTTGTAAAGAGTAGCATCATACTTTTCAATCAAAGAAGCAATTTCATGAGCACCCTTAAAAGCAACAAATTCTTCAATTTGTTCGATATCAAAGTAATTATAAACACCTTTGGCATAAGAAGATACGATTCCATTATCAATAAACTCACATTGGTAGGAAAGGTGTTTCTTAGGGTCTTCAGAACAACAAGTAACATCATATAATTCACATAAATTCCAAGCATAGCATTGCATAGTATTAATTTGATGCTGTAAAAGTTTCCCTTTTTCAGATAAACGATGTCGCACAAAACAAGCATGCTCATCTAAAGATTTTCCCTCAACTAAGCTAGTTGGGTTTTCAGCACGAGCACAAATGGATTGAAGATGATCAAAGTAGAAAGCTTCAGTAGTATGATGTATTTTGGGTGGTTTTTCAACCATTGGTTTAGTAGGTACAACTAATTTTTTGGTATTTTGCGTTTCCTACCCATAACTAAAGATAGAGAACAACTTAGAATATGATATGAAAACTACTTAGTGATAAAGCAAACAAGCACACATGAGAATATTCACCCCATGCTATTACTCCCCGGCAACGGCACCAGAAAAAGGTCTTGATAACCCACAAGTTTAGGGGATCGTTTGTAGCCTTCTTCGATAAATAAGAGTGTCGAACCCAACGAGGAGCTAAAGGTAGAACAAATATTCCCTCAAGTTCTATCGACCACCGATACAACTCTACGCACACTTAACTTTTGCTTTACCTAGAACAAGTATGAAACTATTTTGCAAGATTAAAAGTATGAGTACTTTGCAAGAATAAAACTACGAATAAAATGCAAGGTAGTAAAAGTAGATAGCTTTTGTCAACAAGTCATTTGTCCCTAGGTAATCGATAACAAGTACTGGTAATCATTCTTGCAATTTTATATGAGGGAGAGGCATGAGCTAACATACTTTCTCTACTTGGATCATATGCACTTATGATTGGAACCCTAGCAAGCATCCGCAACTACTAAACACCATTAAGGTCGTGAAACCCAACCATAGCATTAAGTATCAAGTCCTCTTTATCCCATACGCAACAACCCACCTACTCGGGTTTAAGCTTCTGTCACTCTCGCAACCCACCATAAGCGAATCATGAACGTATTGCAACACCCTACAGCGGGGGCCCCTCACGTTTGCGCGAGACGGAAGGCACCGTAGGACAGCACCATAAATAAAATATACAATCATACCAACCAAGATCACGATTAACCCATAGGACAAAACAGATCTACTCAAACATCATAGGATAACCATAGATCATTGGGAAATAATATATGGAGTTGAGCACCATGTTTAAGTAGAGATTACAGCGGGGAGAAGGGGGGTTACGCTGCTGCATAGAGGGAGAGAGAGAGTTGGTGTTGACGGTAGCAAGATTGTTGATGTAGATCGCCGTCACGATCCTAGCCCCGGCGGCACTCCGGCGCCACCGGGAGAGAGGGGGAGAGAGCCCCCCTCCTTATTCTTCCTTGGCCTCCCCCCTAGATGGGAGGAGAGTTCCCCCTCTGGTCCATGGCATCCATGGCGTCGGAGGGGGGAGCCCCTCCGAGATTGGATCTCCCTCTCTGTTCTCTTCTGTTTCGCGTTCCCCAGATCTGGCCCTTCACGGTTTCTTAAATTCCCGAACATCCGTAACTCCGATTGCGCTGAAATTTTTACATGATTTTTTTCCATAAATTATCTTTCTTGCGCCAGAAGAAGGGCCCCAACAGATGTTTGAGGAGGGCACAAGACACCAGGGCGCACCTGGGCCCTGGTGGCGCGCCCTGGTGGGTTGTGGGCACTGTGGGCCCCCGTTTGCGTTGATTCCACCTTCTAAAAATCACATATATTCCAAAATAATTCTCCGCAAATTTGTATCGCGTTTGGACTTCGTTTGACATGGATTTTCTACGAAACGAAAACATGCAACAAAGAGGAACTAGCACTGGGCACTGGATAAGTAAGTTGGTCGAAATAAATCATATAAAAAGTTGCCAAAAATATGTGAAAGTTGTATAATATTGGCATGAAACAATCAAAAATTATAGATACGGCGGAGACGTATCAGGATCCCCAAGCTTAATTCCTGCTCGTCATCGAGTAGGTAAATGATAAAAAAGATAATTTTTGATGTGGAAAGCTACCTAGCATAAACTTGATCATATATCTAATCATGGCATGAATATTAAGACATAAATGATTCAAATCAATAGTCTATAATTGGACATAAAGACATCAAATACTCAGGCATCCCAATAAACAATCATGTCTTTCAGAATATCAAATGCTAAAGAACGTTATCCCTACTAAATCATATAGCCTTGTCATGCTCTGTCTTCTCGTCTCAAAGTATAAATCATGTACTAACCCGGTGTCAATCAAGCAATTGGTTCATACTTTTTAACGCGCTTCAGCATTTTCACTCTCACGCAATACATGAGCGCAAGCCATGGATATAGCACTATCGGTGGAATAGAGTATGATCATCGGGGTAAATATAGAGAAGACAAAAAACAAGAAAGTCTCACATCGACACGGCTAACCAACGGGCTATGGAGATGCCCATCAATTGATATCAATGCGAGGAGTAGGGATTGCCCTGCAATGGATGCACTAAGAGCTATAAGTGTATGAAAGCTCAATATTAAACTAAGTGGGTATGCATGAAACTCTACTATGAAAAATTCCCACTAGTAATTGAAAGTGACAACGTAGGAGACTCTCTATATGAAAAACATGGTGGTACTTTGAAGCACAAGTGTGGTATTTGCATGCCCCTTCTCTTTTCTCATTCATTCATTTCTTTTTTTCTTTTTTTTCTTCCTTCTTTTTTTTTCTTTCTTTCTGTCCGGAGTCTCATCCCTACTTGTGGGGGAATCATGGTCTCCATCATCCTTTCATCACTGGGACAATGCTCTAATAATGAATAATGATGATCATCACACTTCTATTTACTTATAACTCAATATTACAAAATATGACTCTATATGAATGCCTATGGCAGTACCAGGATGTGCAATGATCTAGCCTAACATGTACAAAAATGATGAACGGTGGCTGAGCCACAAATGCTATGTCGGCTATATGATCATGCAAAGCAATATGAAAATGAACGCTCAAGTCAAATGAAAGCGGTGGAAGTTGCATGGCAATATATCTCGGAATGGCTGTGGAAAGGCCATAATAGGTAGGTATGGTGGTTGTTTTGAGGAAGATGTAATAAGGCTTATGTGTGATAGAGCATATCATATCACGGGGTTTGGATGCACCGGCGAAGTTTGCACCACGTCTCGAGGTGAGAAAGGGCAATGCACGGTACCGTAGAGGCTAGCAAATTGCGGAAAGGTAAGAGTGCGTATAATCCATGTACTCACATTAGTCATAAAGAACTCACATACTTATTGCGAAAGTTTATTAGCCCTCGAAGCAAAGTAATACTACGCATGCTCCTAGGGGGGAGGTTGGTAGGAGTTAACCATCGCGCGCCCCCGACCTTCACACAAAGATAGACAATCAAGGATAAATTGTGCTCCAACTTTCATAGCATAACGAGAGACTATACGTGCATGCTTGGGGAATCACAAACCTTAACACCAATATTCCTACTAACCACAACCGTTTACTAGTACCTCCCACATATTATCATCTCTATATCACATAACTATTGCAAGGAATCAAACATATCATATTCAGTGATCCACAAGTTTTATGTAGGATTTTATGACTAACCATGCAATTGACCAATCCCTTTGGACTCTCTAAATAGATCTAAGTGAAGCATGAGAGTTTAATTCTTTCTACAAAAGATCATGCTCTAACAAATATAAGTGAAGCAAGAGAGCATTCTACGAACATCAGTTTTCTATGTGAAGAGAAACAGGCAATCCAAACTTCAAATGATATAAGTGAAGCACATGAAGCATTCTATAAAGCCATACTCAAAAGATATAAGTGAAGTGCAATGAGCATTCTATAAATCAACCATGGACTATCTCATACCAGCATGGTGCATAAAATAAAAGTGAAAACTAAATGCAAAAGACGCTCCAAGATTTGCACATATCGCATGAACGAAACGAATCCGAAAACATACCGATACTTGTTGAAGAAAGATGGGATGCCTTCTGGGGCATCCCCAAGCTTAGAAGTTTGAGTCTCCTTGAATATTTACTTGGGGTGCCTTGGGCATCCCCAAGATTGAGCTCTTGCCTATCCTCCTTCTCCTCACATGGAGACCTCCTTGATCTTCGAACACTTCATCCACACAAAAACTTAACCGAACTTTTAGTGGCGGGGTTAGTGAATATGGCAATGAAATCCCATCATGTACTTCTGTAACATTATTGTATAATTATAAACAAACATTACCCACTGTATGCTATCACAATTCTATGGTGCCAAGTCAAGGAGGCTTCAACAAGAATTCAAACATACGCAAATAATGAAGCTATAACAACAATCTATGAAAACGGGACAGTCTTTAAAGATTCGAACATCCACCATACTTCTGTAACTCAAAAAATTCTGAATTTTTTTAGGAAAAATAAACAATTTGTATAGAAAGACAGTGCAAAACGTTTCAGAACCGTTTGACGTTCCAGTAAAAAATGTAAAATCAAGCACTACATCCAAAGTTTCTGTTTTGCACCGCACAAACCAACAAGCAATTTAAACATCCTAAAGGCAAATCTTGGCACATTATTTTTATAATACAATGGAATTGTACAAGGGGATCATTATTTTTGTTGAAAAGTTTCTGTAATTAAGATTCACAAAGTTTCCGTGAGCATGAACCAAGTTGAAGGAGCTCCCCCACTTCAACAATGCTGGTCTCTCTCACTTTCACTTTCCTTTTTGAAAAGTTTTGCGTTCCCCTCTATATTTTTTTGTTTTTAAACTTTATAAAAGCACTCAACAGAAATAAATGACTCTCTAAAACTTCCGGGTTGTCTCCCTAGCAGCACTTTCTTTAAAGCCATTAAGCTAGGCATAAAGTGCTCAAGTAATGGATCCACCCGGATCCCAAGGTATATCAAAGCCAATTTGAATCAACAATGATTTAGCATTTAGTAGTGAGCACAAAGCAACATATATCAAGAAATGACAAAGTCTAACTCTCTTCCTATGCATCGGCATGTCATACAAGAACAATTCATGAACATCAAGTAAAGGCCAATACATAGCATAAGCAGTTTCTTGCAATTTTATCGTGTTGGAAACATAAAGAGGCGGAGATGTAGTTCCTCTCTCATAATAATTGCATGTAGGAGAAGCAAGCACATGCATATTATATTCATCAAAATTATCATGTGTAGTGGTAGAACGCAACCCATCAATGTAATCCTTAATAAATGCAAACTTCTCTAATATAGTGTAGTTTGGAGAATTCAAAAAGATAATAGGACTATCATGTGTGGGTGCAATAGCAACAATTTCATTCTTAACATAAGGAACTATAGCAAGTTCATCTCCATAAGCATAATTCATATTGGCATCTTGGCCACAAGCATAACAAGCATCAAGTTCATCAAAAAGGGATATTTCAAATAAATCAACAGGATCATAGCAATTATCATAGCATTCATCCTTCGGTAAGAACGAAGGGGCATTAAATAATGTATGAGTTGAAGAGTTACTCTCATTAGAAGGTGGGCACGGGTAGCTAATCCGCTCTTCCTCCGTTTGTTCTTCACTCTCCTCATCATCTTTTTCATCTAATGAGCTCGCAGTTTCATCAATTTCTTCTTCCATAGACTCCTGCAAAATATTAGTCTCTTCTTGGACAGCGGAGGAGTCCTCAATATATGGTTTAACATAGGCATTAGAAGCATAATTATCATAACAATATTTAAGTATAGCAAAATTTTCAGATTTGTAAAGAGTAGCATCATACTTTTCAATCAAAGAAGCAATTTCATGAGCACCCTTAAAAGCAACAAATTCTTCAATTTGTTCGATATCAAAGTAATTATAAACACCTTTGGCATAAGAAGATACGATTCCATTATCAATAAACTCACATTGGTAGGAAAGGTGTTTCTTAGGGTCTTCAGAACAACAAGTAACATCATATAATTCACATAAATTCCAAGCATTGCATTGCATAGTATTAATTTGATGCTGTAAAAGTTTCCCTTTTTCAGATAAACGATGTCGCACAAAACAAGCATGCTCATCTAAAGATTTTCCCTCAACTAAGCTAGTTGGGTTTTCAGCACGAGCACAAATGGATCAAAGATGATCAAAGTAGAAAGCTTCAGTAGTATGATGTATTTTGGGTGGTTTTTCAACCATTGGTTTAGTAGATACAACTAATTTTTTGGTATTTTGCGTTTCCTACCCATAACTAAAGATAGAGAACAACTTAGAATAGGATATGAAAACTACTTAGTGATAAAGCAAACAAGCACACACGAGAATATTCACCCCACGCTATTACTCCCCGGCAACGGCACCAGAAAAAGGTCTTGATAACCCACAAGTGTAGGGGATCGTTTGTAGCCTTCTTCGATAAATAAGAGTGTCGAACCCAACGAGGAGCTAAAGGTAGAACAAATATTCCCTCAAGTTCTATCGACCACCGATACAACTCTACGCACACTTAACTTTTGCTTTACCTAGAACAAGTATGAAACTATTTTGCAAGATTAAAAGTATGAGTACTTTGCAAGAATAAAACTACGAATAAAATGCAAGGTAGTAAAAGTAGATAGCTTTTGTCAACAAGAAAGTTATTTGTCCCTAGGTAATCGATAACAAGTACTGGTAATCATTCTTGCAATTTTATATGAGGGAGAGGCATGAGCTAACATACTTTCTCTACTTGGATCATATGCACTTATGATTGGAACCCTAGCAAGCATCCGCAACTACTAAAGACCATTAAGGTCGTGAAACCCAACCATAGCATTAAGTATCAAGTCCTCTTTATCCCATACGCAACAACCCACCTACTCGGGTTTAAGCTTCTGTCACTCTCGCAACCCACCATAAGCGAATCATGAACGTATTGCAACACCCTACAGCGGGGGCCCCTCACGTTTGCGCGAGACGGAAGGCACCGTAGGACAGCACCGTAAATAAAATATACAATCATACCAACCAAGATCACGATTAACCCATAGGACAAAACGGATCTACTCAAACATCATAGGATAACCATAGATCATTGGGAAATAATATATGGAGTTGAGCACCATGTTTAAGTCGAGATTACAGCGGGGAGAAGGGGTGTTACGCTGCTGCATAGAGGGGGAGAAAGTTGGTGTTGACGGTAGCAAGATTGTTGATGTAGATCGCCGTCACGATCCTAGCCCCGGCGGCACTCCGGCGCCACCGGGAGAGAGGGGGAGAGAGCCCCCCTCCTTATTCTTCCTTGGCCTCCCCCCTAGATGGGAGGAGAGTTCCCCCTCTGGTCCATGGCATCCATGGCGTCGGAGGGGGGAGCCCCTCCGAGATTGGATCTCCCTCTCTGTTCTCTTCTGTTTCGCGTTCCCCAGATCTGGCCCTTCACGGTTTCTTAAATTCCCGAACATCCGTAACTCCGATTGCGCTGAAATTTTTACATGATTTTTTTCCATAAATTATCTTTCTTGCGCCAGAAGAAGGGCCCCAACAGATGTTTGAGGAGGGCACAAGACACCAGGGCGCACCTGGGCCCTAGTGGCGCGCCCTGGTGGGTTGTGGGCACTGTGGGCCCCCGTTTGCGTTGATTCCACCTTCTAAAAATCACATATATTCCAAAATAATTCTCCGCAAATTTGGATCGCGTTTGGACTTCGTTTGACATGGATTTTCTACGAAACGAAAACATGCAACAAAGAGGAACTAGCACTGGGCACTGGATAAGTAAGTTGGTCGAAATAAATCATATAAAAAGTTGCCAAAAATATGTGAAAGTTGTATAATATTTGCATGAAACAATCAAAAATTATAGATACGACGGAGACGTATCAGGCAAGGAGGCACCCCAAAGCACAAGAGATAATCTCTTAGCTGTGTGCGGTGCCCTCCTCCATAGTTTAACACCTCGGTCATATCGTCGTAGTGCTTAGGCGAAGCCCTACGCTGATAAATTCATCATCACCGTCGCCACGCCATCGTGCCAACGAAACTCTCCCTCGTCCTCAACTGGATCAAGAGCTCGAGGGACGTCATCGTGCTGAACGTGTGCAGAACACGAAGGTGTCGTACATTCGGTACTTGGATCGGTTGGATCGTGAAGACGTTCGACTACATCAACCGCGTTACTAAACGCTTCCGCTTTGGGTCTACGAGGGTATGTGGACACCCTCTCCCCGCTCGTTGCTATGCTTCTCCTAGATAGATCTTGTGTGATCGTAGGAAATTTTTTGAATTACTACGTTCCCCAACAGTTGGGTGGTAAGACAAGTGGCCAAACATAGGGGTGTCAATCTTGGGCCTTACACCTCTAGATAAGCAGTCCGTGGATTCGCCACAGGACCACAATGTCCTTACGGTCTACGAGACGTTCGCCTCAAACAGTAAAAAGGAAAAAGGCTCTTCGAGAGCTCAAACAGATATTTCAAGTGACGATCGCACAGCCGTGGGCAGCCGCGCCTATCACTGATACGTCCATTTTGCATCATGTTTTCCTACTGTTATTTATGATGTTTTATGCATAATAATGCTTTTTGGAGTAATTCTAATGCCTTTTCTCTCATAATATGAAAGGTACACACAAAGAGGGAGAATTCTGGCAGCTGGAAATCTGGACCTGGAAAAGCTACGTTAGGCCACCTATTCTGCACAACTCCAAACAAGCTAAAACTTCACGGAGATTTTTTATGAAATATTTGAGGAATATTGGAGCCAATAAGTACCAGAGGGAGCCCACCAGGTGGGCACAACCCACCTAGGCGCGCCAGGGAGCCCAAGCGCGCCCTGGTGGGTTCTGCTCACCCAGGCCCACCTCCAGTGCCCATCTTCTGGTATATAAGTCATTTTGACCTGGAAAAAATAAGGGGAGGACTTTCGGGACGGAGTGCCGCCGTCTCGAGGTGGAACTTGGGCAGGAGCACTTTTGCCCTCCGGCGGAGCAATTCCGCCGGGGGAACTTCCCTCCCGGAGGGGGAAATCATCGTCATCATCATCACCAACAACTCTCCCATCTTGGGGATGGAAATCTCCATCAACATCTTCAACAACACCATCTCCTCTCAAACCCTAGTTCATCTCTTGTGTTCAATCTTTGTACCGGAACTATAGATTGGTGCTTGTGGGTGACTAGTCTAGTAGTGTTGATTACATCTTGTAGTTGATTACTATATGGTTTACTTGGTGGAAGATTATATGTTCAGATCCAATATGCTATTTAATACCCCTCTGATCTTGAGCGTGATTATCATTTTGAGTAGTTGCTTTTGTTCTTGAGGTCATGGGAGAAATCATGTTGCAAGTAATCATGTGAACTTGATATGTGTTCGATATTTTGATAGTATGTATGTCGTGATTCCCTTAGTGGTGTCATGTGAACGACGACTACATGACACTTCACCATATTTGGGCCTAAGGGAATGCATTGTGAAGTAGTTATTAGGTGATGGGCTGCGAGAGTGACAGAAGCTTAAACCCTAGTTTATGCGCTATTCCGTAAGGGACCGATTGGATCCAAAAGTTTAATGCTATGTGTCGTGGGTTTGTCACGGCAGATGTCCTAGTGAAAGGACTTAGTCCTGGAGCCATCGCGACGGGTTAGCTTAAAGGGGTTAAAGCTGACAAAGGACGCAGAGAGTTTTATACTGGTTCGGCCCCTTGCGGTGAAGGTAAAAGCCTAATCCAGTTGTTGTGGAATTGCTAGGGTTTCGATGACCAGGGAGCGAATCCGCTATGCCTGGCTTTCGAGTTGTTGTTTGTTGTCCCTAAACTGCCGCCGGGTCGTCCCTTTATATACACAGGTTGATGCCCGGCGGTTTACAGAATCCCGAGGTCGGCTTATCAACGTGTCCGGCTTGGTTTCTACCTTTCTATCTTACAACACAAGTTTACATAACAATCGCGGTTTATGTCTACAGGCTTTAAACCGCCTTTGGGCCCTGGGCCTTCATAAAGCGCCACACTCCTTGTCTTCATGGGCTTCAAATATAAATAACTCATTTTGGGGGTACTCCGGCCTCTCCTGGCCGGTTTATACCCAGTAGTAATATCCCCAACATTAGGCCCCAGATTGATTTGAACTGGTTCATGTCAATCTTCAACACTTGAGAAAAATTCTTCCTTCATCACCTTCACATAAATCTTGTAAACCGTCATGTCGTCATCTTCCAGGATCATGATAAACCGCCATGACGTCACCTGTTATTAAAGATTGCATATAGCTCACCTTCATTAATGAGCCTCCGACAATCGAGGCGACAGCTCTGTCACATATCCAACTTTTGGGCTCCTCGATTTTCGCGCCTATCACTTATCCCTTTGCCTTTATAAATAGGACCAGGGGGTCCTTTCCATTTTCCCCCATGCCTCTTTGCTTCTTCTTCCTCCTCAAGCCGACCTACCCCTCACGCGCGGCGGCCGTCGCCAAGCTCCGCCCTCGACCTCAACTTCGGCCGCTGCATCAACCTGAACGCACCAGAGAAACGCGGCGCTCCTCCGCTGCTCCGTCAGCATCAGTAAGTTTTCCTTTCCCTTGCTCTAGATCTATCATTAGGGTTTCGGTGTTCCTCGAGGCTTGAAACTGTTCTTCCCTGTTCTTCTTCATAGCATAAATGATGACCTCAGATCTGCCGCTTTCTTACACAGTTGTAGTTATAATCCCCTTTTTCATCCTTAGACCATCTGCTTTGTGTAGAAAAAACTCATCTGGATCTGTTAAACTGCTTAAGCACCTGCACTTTAGGTCGGAATATATTTTGATTTACCAACACGCTGCAGATCTGAAATTACCATGTCAATCTGTGAAACTTGTTTTTCCCTCACTTAGGCATCTTAGACCTGTACCTTCTATACCAAAGCAAGCGGTTTAATTTTTTAGAAAAATGATGATCCGGTAGGTACCATTAGTCTCCTATTAAACCGCCAAGCCGTTTTATCTTTGTACCTTCTCCAATGTCTGACTCCGGTTTAACAATGTGTATATACCTCTGTCTTCTTCTGATCTTGCGTCGCTTTATACTTGTCCATTATAAATCTTAAACCGGCAATAACCATGTTTCAGCTTTCCATTGAAATGGCCCAACAAGTTTACGAGTGCAACTGGGTTCCTTCCCGGGTTACTGAAGAACAACTAGACAGATGTGTCGCAACCGGCGCTTTAGCAAAGAAAGAAGTCATCCACTGGAGGGCCCCTGGTCCGGAAAATCCTCCTGAACCCAAGGACGGAGAAGTAGTCGTGTTCGCTGACCATCTGGGTCGAGGCTTTAGCCCTCCCGGTTCAAAAATATTCCGAGATGTGCTTGCCAGCTTCCAACTCCACCCTCAAGATATTGGACCAAACTCTGTGTCCAATATTTGCAATTTCCAAGTATTTTGTGAGGTCTATCTTCAAGAGGAGCCCACAGTTGAGTTGTTCAGAGACTTTTTCTACTTGAACCGCCGTACTGAGTTTATAGATGGGCCCAATACTGAACTTGGTGGAATGGCAATTCAGAAGAGGAAAGATGTCAGCTTCCCTCACGCCAAGCTTCATAGTCACCCTAAGGACTGGAATCAAACTTGGTTTTATTGCCGGGACACGTCTCCAACTGATGAGAATCCTCTGTCGGGTTACCGTCCTCACCGGCTTAGCAACACTCATCCATTTCCTTAGAGGCTGATTGCCAAGGAATGGTCCAACTATGCACCACAACTGTCAAAGCTCAGAGTCTTTATGGCAAACGGTTTAACAGGTGTTGACTTTGTTCGCTGCTGGATATCTTGGAGCGTTCTTCCTTTAAGCCGGCGCCCCGGCTTAATGTGTGAGTACACAGGGGATTTAAAAGACCCTCAACGACATATCGACATTCAGCTAACAGAAGCTGAAGTTACTGAGGCTGTCAAGAAAATATTGAATGAACCGGAAGCTGTCTGTAGCCAGACCGGGTTAAGTCCTTTCTGCGTTCCAATAAACCGCCTACTGTAAGAATCACAACTTTTTTGTTTTAGCTTGCTCCTTTTTAAATACTCTCTCAAAATGTTGTCCATCTTTGACAGGGCGAACCGGCCAAGACACCTCGCCCCAAGACCAAGGTTATTAAAAAACCTGCCAAGAAGAGGACCACTGAGTCTTCCGAACCAAATGCTGATGCTAACCTGGCTAATCCGGACTCTGAGGTAGAACTTGACTCTCTTGGTTCATTTTTCATACACCTCATTGGCAATGACTATTATCAGGACGACGCTGAAGGCAGCCAAGCTGATGATGTAGAGGTAATTATTCTTTCCTCCGGTTCAGATCCTCTGCCAACATCGAAAATTCGTCGAGCAAACCGGAAAGTAAAATTTTCTCACCCCTTGCTCACTTGGACCCAAACTTTCTTTTGAAGACGCAGCAACACGAAGCTCGCCGCACAACCCGGCACAGCGGCCAGGTAGTTACCTCCGCCGGTTTACTGAACACTCCAGTCCAGAAACGCCAATCCGAGGTCTCTTACATTCCTGATACTTCTTGCCCCAAGGCGAGTTGTTTCCGACAACCTCTTAATCCGTCTGATTCAAATTATCAGGGCACACCTCACTCATCCTCTGGCGAGTCAACGGCCACACAACTTCCACCCCTCAAGACAGTTCCTAGGTGAGTTATGTTTTTAATTTTATCCTTGATATCTTATATTCACCTGATGTATTGACCTTTATGTTTGTTCTTCTGCCAAGCCTAGACCTAGCAAGAAGGTTCGGCTAAATAAACCGTCTGATGATAATAACACTATTGAACCGGAAAAAACTCCAGATCCGGTAGAAACAAATGCTGATGCTCTGCTTGATGATCCGCCACCACAAGATTATGACTTCGTTGTTGAACAAGTAGAAGTTGCCCCATCAGGCCAGTCCGATAAACCGACAAGCCCGGTCCGAGACACTGATAAACCGGCAAGTCCAGCTAAGGCTACTAATAAGCCGTCAACTCCAGTGGAGGATGCTGGTGACAAGGAAGATGACACCATGATTACTGGCTTTGGCCACACTGCTCCTGGCAATCCTGTCGCTTTATCCAAGCATAGTGCCAAGGACGAAATTTCTGCTATGGGCAAAGGCAAGTGGAACACAGATTTGTCAAGTTACGCCCATCTCAACGCCCAAGACATTCACTCTGGCTTCTTGAACCGTCTATACACAAGCCGCGACTATGAGGCCGGTTTAGTAAACTTGATGAAAGAGCGATATGAGGTAACTAGTGCTTAACTCTGCATAATTGTTTCTCTCTTATATCCAATTCCAAATATCAACTCCAGTAGCCCCCAAGTGACGGTTTATGATATCAATCTAAACCGGGACTTTGTAATATCTCAACTTTGCATGCTTAGCCTCCAAGGGCCGGGTTATCTTTTAAAGATGAACCGGTACTTTAGAATTATGATACTGTAACTTTCGCTGGTGTAGTCCCCAAGGGCCGGTTTAACTTATGAAGATGAACCGGGACTTTTAGAAGAATACCCCTAATCTTACTTTGAGCAAACACACATTAGTCCCCCAAGTGCCAAGAATAATACTTGTATTGTGCTTGGGACTTGTAGAGACTTCTGATAACGAGCAAATAGGCATTAGCCCCCAAGTATCAAGTGCATAACTTGTTATGTGCTTGGTACTTCAAATATGTACTGTCAACTCATGATATGTCTGTCTCTTATAGGCTGAGCTGAGCAAAAAGGAAACTCAAACCGCTGATCTGCAAGAAAACATCAAGTCCCAGCAAGCAGAAACCTCCAAAGCCAAAGATGAACTGACCAGTGCCTTAGCCGCCATGGAAAAGCTGAAGGAGGGTTTCAACAAGGAGCGGGCGGATTGGGACATAGAAAAATCCGCATTGCAAAAAAGAGCCGAGGACGCAGAAGCAGCTCTTAAACCGGTGGTAGACGAGTTGACTGGTGTGAAGCAGCAAATACATGCCATGACTGCTGCTGTGTTTGGTAAATATCCTTGCTTTAAATTTTTCATCATATCATCCCATACAGTGTCGGTTTACTGATGTTCACAATGATGCAGGAACTCGCATTAGTCATCTGGGCTCTGACATACAGAAGAAACTGAAGGCTGCCTACACCCTTATAGAGCAGTTATATACCGGCGCGCAACGGGTCATATGCACTGCTTCTCATAACAAGCCGCCCCCAACCTTGATCAAAGAAACTTTAGAAAGGTTGTCAATGCTGCCTGCCCAGGTTGAAGAACTCAAAAGATCGGCTGCAAGGGCAGGTGCTCTGACTGCACTAACCCGGGCGAAAACATGGGTGCCTGATCTTGATCCGGTGGATGTGGGTAAGGGCTTTCCGAGCTTAAAGGAGGACGGATCAGAGTTTGACAATGATGCTCTCCGAGTCATAACCAGGGAGATGCGTCCATTGGCCTACCAATTGGCTGAAGAAGCTGACCTTTCATACTATCAGGCGAGTTATGACATCAACAACAAACGGGTTGCTGCACCAACTCCTGAGGCTCAAAATCTCATCCCACCAATCCGTAAGCACACCTATGCCCCTGACATTGAACCGTCCACACTTATAAGCGATGAAGTTGTATTCCAAGCCCTAACTGGGATCGATTGGGAAACTGTTGACTTCCAGCCACTGGGTAGAGAGGAAGAGGATGAATCGGTGCAAGACGATCCACAGCCGTCAGGTTAGCCTGGTGACGAGTCATGATCCGGAGGCTGGTTTAATCATCTTCGTTCTGCTATGCTTGCTGAAAAAAATTATTCTTTTGGGCATTAAGAGCGCCTTGTAATAGGCTAGTTCAAACACTTGGTCTGCTATGCCATCGTGCATACTTATTTTTCCTGAGACTGTTAATCCGCCATACTTATGATATATTATGTTCATAATCCATAGCGGTTTATTCAGCTGTTCCTACATACAAGAAGTTGAACGTGTCCTGTGACATTGAATCACATCGTTGGTTGACCAACTTTTGTAGTAAGGGCGATAACCCCAGTTTTAAGGACTGATAACTCCTTTCATAGTGTGCCGGTTTATGATGAAACCGTACCGGGTTATGATAAACACCGGTTTATCCATATATAACACTGGCGACTTATAGTCGAAACCAGACCGGGTTAATAAGCGCCGGATTATAACTGATCCTGTACTGACAACTTCTAGTTGAAAGCCAAGCCGGGTCAACAAACACCGGTTTATCAGAAAATATTATAAATCCCATCAAAAGAGAAAAACCTTGGCAAATAAAAGCATATAAAAACTTGTAGTCAAGGCTTTTCACGGGCTGCCAGGCCCCAAATCGAGGCTTTTCATGGGCTGCCAGAATGCTGGGTTAAACCATTTTACAAAGCCTTTTAAGATGGACCTCAATATTTAACCAATCGTCGTTTTAACTTTGACAAGTTCAGTATGAGAGTGACTTCTCAAAAGTTCGGCGGGTCATACCAGGTTTACCTGGACGGAGTGTCTTACTTAAAAAGGCAGGATAACCCGGGGTTTTAGGTGAATACACCAGGCTTCCAAGCCGTGGCTTGATAGCCTATTACAAGTGTAGACTCTTTGTTCATTGCGAAGCAAAGAATCCCCAAGCAATGTTTTGAGCTGTGCAGTGGGTGCCTATGTTTGAGTTGTGCTTTTTGCAATACTCTCTTTGGCCCCTAAGTAATTTTATTTTGGCCTTGAGCCGATCAAGAGGTGTAGCTATGGTTCGAATACGACCAAGCCCCCAAGTGATTTTCCTGGTGGCCTTGCGCCGACCAAGAGGTGTAGCTATGGTTCGAATACGACCAAGCCCCCAAGTGATTTTGATATAAAGCTTTATAAGCTGAATCAAGGGGTAAACCGGACTCCGCTTTATGAACAGAAGCCCCCATGTAACCACACATGATGTAAGAAAAACAACAGATACCCCACTTTAGTTGAGGCTCCGGTTTATTATATTGATCATAATTATGTACATAAGCAGAGCCTGTGGCTCAAGTATAATAAGGCCGAAGATGAGCGATATTCCACGGCCGGTGGGTCTCCTCCTCCGATTTACGTGAGTCTTTGTGCTCTCGAACATCTATAAGGTAGTATGACCCGTTATGCAGATTCTTGCTGACCACAAAGGGCCCTTCCCAAGGCGGGGATAACTTGTGCATATCAGTCTGATCCTGGATGAGTCGGAGCACCAGATCGCCTTCTTGAAAAGTTCTGGTTCTAACCCGGCGGCTGTGATAACGACGTAGATCTTGCTGATAAATCGCCGAACGGGCTGCTGCAATGTCACGCTCCTCATCTATCAGGTCAAGTGCTTCCTGTCGCGCCTTCTCATTATCAGCTTCGACATAAGCCGCCACACGAGGCGAGTCCTGACGGATGTCACTAGGGAGAACCGCCTCTGCTCCGTAAACCATGAAAAAAGGCGTGTAACCCGTAGATCTGTTGGGTGTGGTATTGATGCTCCATAACACAGAAGGTAACTCCTCCACCCGACAACCCGGCGTCCGTTGCAAAGGAACCATAAGCCGGGGCGTGATACCTCTCAAGATCTCTTGATTGGCTCTCTCCACTTGACCATTAGATTGGGGGTGAGCCACTGATGATACGTCAAGCCAGATATGCTCTCGTTGACAGAACTCTTTCATAGCACCTTTGGACATATTGGTACCATTATCAGTTATAATGCTGTGTGGAAAGCCAAACCGGAAAATCACCTTCTTGATGAATTGAACCGCCGTAGCTGCATCACACTTGCTGACTGGCTCTGCCTCTACCCACTTAGTGAACTTATCAACCGCCACCAAAAGGTGGGTTTTCTTGTCCTTGGATCTCTTAAAGGGCCCAACCATATCCAGCCCCCAAGTGGCAAACGGCCAAGTGATTGGAATCATCCTCAATTCATGGGCCGGAACATGAGCTCGGCGTGAAAATTTCTGACAACCGTCGCACTTTTTCACCAAGTCCGCATCAGCATGAGCCGTCAGCCAATAGAAGCCATGACGAAAGGCTTTAGCCACCAGGGACTTTGAACCGGCGTGATGATCACAATCCCCTTCGTGGATCTCACGCAGAATCTCGCGGCCTTCTTCAGGAGACACGCAAGGCTGAAACGCCCCTGTCACACTGCAATGATGTAATTCTCCATTGACAATAGTCATGGACTTGGACCGCCGGATTATCTGCCTGGCCAAAGTTTCATCCTCTGGTAACTCGCCCCAGTTCATATACGCCAAATATGGGACCGTCCAATCTGGGATGATATGAAGTGCTGCCACCAATTGAGCCT
Source organism: Triticum aestivum (assembly GCF_018294505.1). Classification (NCBI taxonomy): domain Eukaryota; kingdom Viridiplantae; phylum Streptophyta; class Magnoliopsida; order Poales; family Poaceae; genus Triticum; species Triticum aestivum. The sequence goes on along the minus strand of NC_057802.1, from coordinate 5,917,204 downwards.
CCGGATCAGGAACAACCAGATCCTCCTCTATGGGGAGTTTAACCGACGGATTATGCAGCACATCCAGAAAGACGTTGGGTGGAACCGGTTTATGCTGGGAACCCAAACGTCTTAAAGCATCCGCCGCTTCATTCTTCCGCCGGTCCACATGATCAACCTGATAGCCTTTGAAGTGACCTGCAACAATATCCACCTCTCGACGATATGCTGCCATGAGCGGATCCTTGGAATCCCAAGTACCAGACACTTGTTGAGCCACTAGGTCTGAGTCACCGAAGCACTTAACCCGGCTCAAATTCATCTCCTTAACCATCCGAAGACCGTGGAGTAAAGCTTCATATTCAGCTGCATTGTTAGTGCAAGGGAATATTAAATGGAGAACATAACAAAACTTATCACCTCGTGGGGAAGTTAGCACGACTCCAGCCCCCGAGCCCTCCAATTGCCTGGACCCATCGAAATGAATAGTCCAATAACTATGATCCGACTTCTCTTCTGGCGCATGTAATTCTGTCCAGTCATTGATGAAATCCACAAGCGCCTAAGATTTGATTGCCGTCCGGGGCATATATTTTAACCCATGAGGCCCAAGCTCAATAGCCCACTTGGCAACCGGGCCAGTTGCTTCCCTGTTCTAGATTATATCCCCCAAAGGAGCAGAACTGACCACAGTGATGGGATGGCCCTGGAAATATTGCTTAAGCTTTCGGCTCGCCATGAAAACTCCGTACACCAGCTTCTGCCAATGTGGGTACCTCTGCTTGGACTCAATAAGTACTTCACTGATATAATAAACCGGCCGTTGAACCAGGTACTCCTTTCGGCCTCCTTGCGCTCCACCACAATAGCCACGCTAACAGCCCGGGCATTAGCAGCCACATATAACAACAAGGGCTCTTTGTCAACAGGAGCAGCAAGGACCGGCGGCTCGGCCAGCTGCCGCTTTAAGTCCTCAAACGCTTCATTGGCGGCGTCACTCCAGACGAAGTCATCCGTCTTCTTCAGCATCTGATATAAAGGGATTGCCTTCTCCCCAAGGCGACTGATAAACCGGCTCAAGGCTGCAATCCGGCCTGCCAGGCGTTGAACATCATTGATACACTTCGGTTTAGCCAAAGAAGTTATAGCCTTGATTTTCTCCGGATTAGCTTCAATGCCCCTGTTAGACACCAGAAAGCCCAAAAGCTTGCCTGCCGGTACACCAAAGACACACTTGGCCGGATTAAGCATCATCTTATAAACCCGGAGGTTATCAAAAGTCTCCTTCAAGTCATCTATCAATGTCGCCTCCTTTCTGGATTTCACCACAATATCATCCACGTAGGCATGAACATTGCGGCCGATCTGATTATGAAGACAATTCTGCACACAGCGCTGATAAGTCGCCTGTGCACTCTTGAGCCCAAAAGGCATAGATACATAGCAGAAGGCTCCAAAGGGAGTTATGAAAGTTGTCTTCTCCTGGTCCTTAACTGCCATTTTGATCTGTTGGTAACCAGAATATGCATCCAGAAAACTCAAATGCTCACAACCCGTCGTAGCATCAATGATTTGATCAATACGAGGGAGGGCAAAAGGATCTGCTGGACAAGCCTTGTTCAAATCTGTGTAGTCCACACACATACGCCAGGTGTCGTTCTTCTTGAGTACTAACACCGGATTAGCCAACCTCTCAGGATGAAATACCTCAACAATAAAACCAGTTGCCAAGAGCCTGGCTACCTCCTCACCAATAGCCTTGCGCCTTTCTTCATTGAAGCGGCGGAGAAACTGCTTGACCGGTTTAAACTTGGGATCAACGTTAAGAGTGTGCTCAGCAAGTTCCCTCGGTACACCTGGCATGTCAGAAGGTTTCCATGCAAAGATGTCCCGGTTCTCACGGATGAACTCGATGAGCGTGCTTTCCTATTTCGGATCCAAGTTAGCGCTGATGCTAAACTACTTGGATGAATCGCCAGGCACAAAATCAACTAGCTTGGTCTCATCAGCCGGTTTAAACTGCAGGGCCGGATCATGCTCCGTAGTTGGCTTTTTCAAAGAAGTCATATCTGCCGGATCAACATTGTCCTTGTAAAACTTCAACTCCTCAGTTGCACAAACTGACTCAGCGTAGGCCGCATCACCTTCTTCACATTCCAAGGCGATCTTATGGCTCCCATGTACTGTGATGGTCCCCTTATGACCCGGCATCTCTTGAGCTGCAGATAAACATAACAGGGCCTTGCCATGAACTTGGCATAAGCCGGTCGTCCAAACAGGGCATGATATGGGCTCTTGATTTTCACCACTTCAAAAGTCAATGTTTCTGATATTGAGTCATGCTCATCTCCAAAAGCAACCTCCAGCGCTATCTTGCCGACTGGATACACCGATTTACCAGGCACCACACCATGGAAAACACTGTTCGACGGTTTAAGATTTTTATCTGTTAGCCCCATGCGACGGAAGGTTTCATAATAAAGGATGTTGATACTACTCCCTCCATCCATGAGTACCTTGGTGAACTTATATCCTCCAACCTGAGGCGCCACCACCAATGCCAGATGACCCGGATTATCAACCCGGGGTGGATGATCCTCTCGACTCCAAACAATGGGATGTTCAGACCAGCGCAAGTAACGGGGCACCGCCGGTTCAACGGAGTTCACTGCCCTTTTATGAAGCTTCTGATCACGCTTGCACAGGCTTGTGGTGAAGACATGGTACTGCCCACTATTCAACTGCTTCAGGTTGCTCTGGTAACCCGACTACTGCTGTTGCTGCTGACTCCCTTGGTGATTATAACCACCTTGGTTGCCCTGATTGCCTTGATTGCCATGTCCGCTCTGATTACCGTGAAAACCTGAACCGGAACTGCCTCCACCGTAACCCGGCCCATGAGATCTGGGGCCTGAACTGCCGCCCGGTCCATCATCATACCGAAAAAAATCTAAATTTTTGAACTCCCGCATAATATAACAATCCTTCCAGAGGTGCGTGGCTGGCTTATCCCGCGACCCGTGCTTTGGGCAAGGCTGGTTTAACATGTGAGACAGGCGCTCCGGATTGGGACTTGGTCCTCCGCCACGCAGGGGCGGTTTACCCTTACGACGCTGGCCATTATCCTGCGCGTTGGTGTTAGCCACAAAATCTAAACTGTTATCCGCTTTACGCTTACCGCTATTTCCATGAGCCGTCGGATTATGTTGCTGCCCTTTGGTGCTGCCGCTCTTCTTTCCCTTCCCTGTCTTATCATCGTCAGACTCGGGGTCCTTGGTACTATCAGAGTCAGCATACTTCACCAGAGCTGCCATAAGTGTCCCCATGTCATTGCAGTGACGTTTGAGCCATCTCAATTTTAACTTCAGGGGTGCAAACCGGCAATTGCCTTCCAACATTAACACTGCTATATCAGCGTTGATGCGGTCCGATGAATGCAAAATCTCTGAAACCCGGCGCACCCAATGGGTTGTTGACTCCCCTTCCTCTTGGACACAGGCAGCTAAGTCCATAATTGACATGGGCTGTTTGCACGTATCTTTGAAATTGTGAATGAACCGGGCCCTTAACTCGGCCCATGACCCAATGGAGTTAGCTGGTAAGTTTTTCAACCATGTGCGAGCTGTTCCCTCCAACATCATGGTGAAGTATTTAGCGCACGCCACATCGTCCACATCCAGCATCTCCATTGCCATCTCATAGCTTTCAACCCACGACTCGGGGGATAAGTCGGCAGTGTAATTCGGCACCTTACGTGGGCCCTTGAAATCCTTGGGCAGTTGTACATTGCGCAGCGCTGGGACGAGACACGGTATCCCCAAAGAACTAGAGGTAACCCCGGAGTAAGCCGGCGGGCTACATGCTGCGCCGCTAACTCGGCCTCTCGACGTGCCCTAGCACGATCCACCACATCCTGAGCATCACCACCGCCACCCGCCGGGTTATGGCCACGGGGCGGATTACGATTTCGCGCACTGCTCGACATGGTCGATTCATCCATATGCCTGCTATAACTCCAGCTCGGGCGGGGAGTAGAATGAATCCTTTCGCGGCTGTATGAATAAGCATGCTACTGGGTCAAGGCTGTCTGAAGGAGCTCCCTAGCCCGTCATGTCTCGACCGCCACTGGAACTCGCCTTCGATCGGGAGAGCTGCCAATCGTGAAGCGGCGGCAACAATGTTATCCAACGGGTTAGAGTAATGACCCGGTGGTGTTGGGACGTGCTGTGGCGGGACATTGTTCTGACGAGGCGGATCCGTCGGGCGCGGCTGGACCGGCGCCCCCGCTCCAGGTGCTTCCACCGGTTTACCACTGGTGGATTACTGGTTCCTGCTCCTGGGGTGTCAAAGAGATTCCTGGCCTCATAAACCGGAGGCAGGTGAGACCGGTACCTTCTTCTCATGACATCGTTTGACGCGCTTTGATCCAACATAAGCCGGTAAGCCTGTGCCTCCAACTCGGCCCATTTTGCAACCATCCTGGTATCCTCGGCTGCTAGGTCCGCCTTGGCCTGAGTTATCTGATCCTTCACCTTCGCGATTTCCGCATTATGCTCATCCTGATTTGTCGGGTTAACTTCCGCCATTAGTGCTGCCAAAGCATCAAATAAGTCGGATAAAACTTGAGCCAGCAGTCGTGCAGGGCCTCCTGCCCCGGCTGCTGTTGCCGCTGCTACTCCGGAAACCATTGCCGCTGCAGTTGAGGAGTGGTGCGCAGGCTGTGTGCCGGCCATGAAGATCGCAACCCGACTCAGCGGATCAAAGGGGTCCGGAATACTGTCGCCATCGGAACAGCCCCCAATCCGGCCATCTTGCAACTGGTACAATGACTCGGTCTCTCTAGTAGATGACTCGCCATCAGAGTAAATGATGGTTTCACCACCACATGCCGATCTATCCTCAGATTCCGCTCCGTGGATGACTCCCACGAAGGCACGCTCATGGCGGGCTGAGCCCGGGCAGGTCTCACACACTGAGCCGTTTTGACAATGTCGGTGCGGATGTCCGGCTCAGGGCCCGGCTCGCCAATCTTGCCAATGAAGACGTGAATACCGCCGAAGGGGACCCGGTACCCGTACTCGAATGAGCCGGCCTCGGGGCCCTAGCCTGCATTGTCGATGTAGAGCTTGCCGCGACGACTCTTGGTCATCCGGCCCACAGCGTATCCCTTGAGCCCTTCGAAGCTGCCCTCTAAGAACTCGAAACCATCATGCGATAGCCCCACGGTGGGCGCCAACTGTCGTGGGTTTGTCACGGCAGATGTCCTAGTGAAAGGACTTAGTCGTGGAGCCATCGCGACGGGTTAGCTTAAAGGGGTTAAAGCGGACAAAGGACGCAGAGAGTTTTATCCTGGTTCGGCCCCTTGCGGTAAAGGTAAAAGCCTAATCCAGTTGTTGTGGAATTGCTAGGGTTTCGATGACCAGGGAGCGAATCCGCTATGCCTGGCTCTCGAGACTATGGTTAGAATTTATTCTTAATACTTTTCTCGTAGTTGCGGATGCTTGTGAGGGGGTTAATCATAAGTAGGAGGTTTGTTCAAGTAAGAAGAGCACCTAAGCACCGGTCCACCCACATATCAAATTATCAAAGTAGTGAACACAAATCGAACCAACATGATGAAAGTGACTAGATGAAATTCCCATGTACCCTCAAGAACGCTTTGCTTACTATAAGAGACCGTTTTGGCTTGTCCTTTGCCTCAAAAGGATTGGGCTACCTTGCTGCACTTTTGCTACTATTATCATTACTTTCTCCTTACAAAATATCTTGCTATCAAACTACTCTGTTACTTACAATTTCAGCACTTGCAGACATTACCTTGCTGAAAACCACTTGTCATTTCCTTCTGCTCCTTGTTGGGTTCGACACTCTTAATTATCGAAAAGAGCTACAATTGATCCCCTATACTTGTGGGTCATCAATCACCTTCGACAAGAAGGACGAGCCAAGTCCCCGTAGCAATCACGCACCGGCCGCACTGGTCCTCGACCCCATTGTCGATGGTTTTCGGCTGACTAAAGTGTTGATGGACGGAGGCAGCGGCCTCAACCTCATCTATGAGAGGATACTCTCGACAAGATGCAGTTCAACTGATCTCGCATCGAACGCAGCCACAACACATTCCGAGGTATAATACCCGGTAGGAAGGCACACTGCTCTGGACGCATAACCCTGGACGTGGTGTTGGGCACACCCGATAACTACAGATCCGAACCCTTGCTATTTCACATTGTGCCCTTCCGCAGCGGTACCACGCCCTACTAGGACGCGAGGCATTTTCGAGATTTCAGGCCATACCACATTACGGGTATATGAAACTCAAAATGCTAGGGCCCAACGGGGTAATCTCACTTAAAAGCGACCCGAGCAAATCCTTGCGAGCCGAAAACAAGATGGCATCCCTCGCCCTAGAGGCACTATCCGAAGCCCTCACGGCCGAAGAGTTGACATCATTGCGCACTACAGTTGACAGGGATGATGTGGTCCTCGGTAAAAGACAAAAATCCACATCATTCAAGCCAGCAGATGAAATCGTAAAATTTCAAGTGCACCCAACAAATCCCAATAAAACGGCATCCATAGGAGCACAACTGGACCCCGTAGTCGACAAGGCGCTAAGAACATTCCTACGTGAAAACTGGGAAATATTCGCCTGGCACCCCTCAGACATGCCGGGAATTCCACGCAGGCTGGCAGAACACAACCTAAACATCTTAAAAGGCTTCAAGCCAGTGAAACAAATTAAACTCTACGCCGATTTTCTGAACCCAAACGGCAAGCCATGGGCGAAGAGCTCGCAAAACTGTTGGAGGCCGGATTCATCCACGAAATCAAGCACCCTGAGTGGTTAGCAAACCTGGTTATGGTACCCAAGAAGGACAAGTCCTAGCGGCTCCGTGTCGATTTTAAAGACCTTAACAAGGCCTGCCCCAAGGACCCTTTCCCCCTGCCAACAATAGACCAGATCATCGACGCCACCGCCAGACACGACTCGCTATGCTTCCTTGACGCATACTCCGGATACCACCAGATCAAGATGAAGGAGTCCGACCAGGCGGCAACCGCATTCATCACTACTTACGGGCCTTTCTGCTTCAACACCATGCCGTTCGGGTTGAAAACACAGGAGCCACATACCAGCGCATGATTCAAACATGCCTCAGAAACCAAATTGGAAGAATGGTCAAGGCATACGTGGATGACGTGGTTGTCAAAACCAAACACATCGACCAACTGGTAGACGACCTACGCCAAACCGTTGACAACTTGCGAGCTTACGACATACGGCTCTACCCAAAAAAATGCGTCTTCGGGGTCTCTGCCGGAAAGTTGCTTGGTTCATCGTTTCCCATAGAGGAATTGAGGCCAATCCGGCCAAAATCAGAGCGTTGTCTCAGCTCGCAATACCAACAGAGCTCAAGCATGTCCAGAAGCTGGCAGGATGCGTGGCAGCTTGAGCCGCTTCATATCTCGCCTCGGAGAAAAAGCATTTCCACTCTACAAACTACTCAAAAAGACCAAGAACTTCCAATGGACAGACGAAGCAACTGCGGCGCTCGAGGAGATTAAAACACTTCTTGCTGGCAACCCTATCCTGGACGCACCCAGCGTCGGCGAACCCATGCTACTATACATTTCAGCCACCAATCAGGTGGTTAGCGCGGTGCTCGTCGTGGAACGGGGGTCTGAGGGCCACAAGTTCCAAGTCTAGAAGTCGGTCTATTATGTGTCTGAGGTACTTACACCATGCAAATCACGATACCCGCACTATCAAAAGATAGCCTATATGGTTTTTATGGCGTTCCGAAAGCTATGACACTACTTTCAAGAATGTTGGATCACAGTGGCATCAGAGGTCCGCTTGAATGTTATAATCAATAACAGGGACGCCACGGGCCGCATCGCCAAATGGGCCATTGAGCTCCTTCCCTTCGAGATAACATACAAACCATGCCGAGCTATTAAATCTCAGGTGCAGGCCGATTTCATAGCTGAATGGACCGAAGCCGAACTACCCCGGGAGTACAGTACATATTCGCACTGGACAATGTATTTTGACGGCTCAAAAATGTTAGCCGGACTGGGGGCTGGGGTCATCCTAATCTCCCCTATAGGCGACACTGTTCGGTATGTCCTACAAATAATGTACATGGACTCCAACAACGCAGCCGAGTACGAAGTGTTACTACATGGTCTTCGTATGGCCACGTCAATGGGAGTGCAGCGCCTTGAGGTAAGGGGAGATTCAAACCTAGCGATCTCCCATGTCAACAGCGAATTCGACGCCAAGGACCCCAAGATGGTGGCATACAGAAACGCGGTCCTCCAAATATCGGCCCGATTTGAGGGCCTAGAATTCCACCATGTCGCTAGAGATAGCAATCAAGCAGCGGACGTCCTCGCCCACATGGGCACCAAGCACGACCCGGTTCCCAAAAACACCTTCCTCGAGCGGCTCTTTAAGCCCTCCGTGGTGTGGCGGGACGACGTCACCGGCGCACCAACCAATGAGCCCGCTCACAATGTTTCACCAGAAAATGAACCTGACGATCATGTCATCGGCGGTTCCGCACTCGAGGAAACACCTTCGGCCCACGAAGTCATGGTCGTAATCCCACCCTGGACAGAGCCCCTGCTAGCCTACCTCACACAACATCGGCTTCCGGAGGATCAGACAGAAGCACGACGTATAGTTCGGCGCTCTAAAGCATACAAGGTCCATGAAGGTGAACTCTATAAGAAGAGTACCACAGGAATCTTACAAAGGTGCATCTCCGAAGAAGAGGGGTAGCAGCTCCTGGCAGAAATACACGCGGGCATGGGCGGACACCACGCGGCAGCTCGGGCTTTGGTTAGCAAGGCTTTCCGAGCAGGTTTCTTCTAGCCTACCGCCCGTGAGGATGCCCGGACGTTAGTCCAACATTGCGTCGGATGCCAGCTGTTCGCAAATCAAAGCCACATGCCCCCCACAGCTCTTCGGACGATACCGATAACATGGCCTTTCGCGGTCTTGGGTCTGAACATGGTCGGGCCACTCAAAGGGGGACAAACAAAAAGAAGTACCTATTGGTCATGGTCGACAAATTCACCAAGTGGATCGAGGCAAGGCCCATCACTTCGGCAGAATCTGGACCGGCCGTCGACTTCCTGTCCGACGTCGTACACCGTTATGGTGTCCCCCACAGAATAATTACCGATAATGGTACCAACTTCACCGCCCAGGAAGTCAAAGACTGGTGCGGCAAAATGGGCATAAAGCTCGATTACGCTTCGGTATACCACCCGCAAACCAATGGACAGGTAGAACGGGCCAACGGGCTCATTATGAGTGGCATCAAGCCTCGCCTAGTCCGATCACTTAAACAATCAGACTGCCATTGGGTCGAGGAACTCGATTCCATACTATGGGGGCTGCACACTACTCCTAACCAGTCAACCGGATACACACCATTTTTATGGTATACGATGCGGAAGCTCTCCTCCCATGCAACCTTATCCATGACGCACCTAGAGTGCGCATGTACGAAGAAAAGGAAGCCGAGCTGGATCGGCAGGATGATCTGGATGCTCTGGAAGGAGAACGGGATATAGCTCAGGATTGATCCGCGTTCTATCAATAGCAAGCACGGCGTTACCACAACCGTGAAGTTCGGGCGTAGATATACAACGTGGGAGACCTCATCCTCCAACTCCCCGAAAAACAGAAGAAAAAACTATCACCCAAATGGGAGGGACCGTACATCATCGATGAAGTACTTATAGGAGGAGCATATCGCCTTCGCCGCCCGTCCGATGACTGCCTCGAGCCGAACCCGTGGAACGCAGCCCGGTTGCGGCGCTTTTACGCCTGAGTTTAACATACATCCTTACCTTTTCCTTCTTCTGTTTTTCTTTCTTTCTTTTCGACATGGTGAGCGCTCGGCTAAACCGAACCGTACCAAGCTCGTACTATATACATCATTGAATGTACCACCCAGCTTTGCATGGGGGCTCCCTTAGAAGAGCCGAATAATGTATAAATCGCATTCGTACTGATTGCATCCTTCTCACACATGTTAAGCCAACATATGCACTTATTTGACTTAAGATCTTTGCCAAGCTGGGTTGCCTGACTCCTGTGGTTACCCCTACGTTCCCGATTGTTCAGCTAGGGAGTAAACGGAGCACCTCCGATTGTTACAACTGGGTCATCCGGGACCGTAACTCAGACGGGTGAGGCCGAAAGCTACCGTTCTTACAGAATATAATAAGTCGGCCCAAGGGAAGTGAATATGGCCTCGCGTTCACCACCAGGGTTTTTTGAAGCCATTGGTTTACGTTGATCTTACGTATCCGGACTATAATTGACCGTCAGGGCCCACTAGTCCAACTCGAGCCATATGCTTCGGGACCAGTTTGGTGTAACGGGTCTTTACCATCGCCCAGGCCTCGTGCACCCCCTCTCGACAAGCTGAGATCTTCCACAATTCAAAACATCGCCGGACTCCTTTAAAGCGTTCAGCCAGTTCGGCCATACTCTCCGGCGGCACATCTGATGGCCATAACACCTTGACCATGCTCTTCATGGCCTTCCGGGCCCTCTCACGAGTCTTCGCCAGCTCCTTTAAAAGGTTCCCGCCATAGGTGTTGACTTCTTCCTCGGGCCGCCCAGTCAGGAGACCTAGAAAGCAGATATTGTATTTCGTTATTAAAACACCAATGGTTCTTGCTAACAGAATGGCAAGATCAGTGCTTACCAAATATGCCACCTTTTAGCTTCCGGTTTTCCTCCAAGGCTTGTTCCAACTAAGTTTTCAAACTCTCAATTTCCTCGGCTTTCCGCTGCTAATCTGCCTTGAGCTCATTTTTCTCTTCATGACTTCGCGTCAGCACTCGTTTACCAGCCTCTAGCTCCTTCCGCGACCCGCTTACGGCTTCCGTGGCTATATGGAGAAAAAGGTGTTAATACATAGAACACACCGTATGTTGGAAATATGCCCTAGAGGCAATTATAAATGGTTATTATTATATTTCTTTGTTCATGATAATTGTCTATTGTTCATGCTATAATTGTGTTATCCGGAAATCGTAATACATGTGTGAATACATAGACCACAACGTGTCCCTAGTAAGCCTCTAGTTGACTAGCTCGTTGATCAACAGATAGTCATGGTTTCCTGACTATGGACATTGGATGTCATTGATAACGGGATCACATCATTAGGAGAATGATGTGATGGACAAGACCCAATCCTAAGCATAGCTCAAAGATCGTGTAGTTCGTTTGCTAGAGCTTTTCCAATCTCAAGTATCTTCTCCTTAGACCATGAGATCGTGCAACTCCCGGATACCGTAGGAGTACTTTGGGTGTGCCAAACGTCACAACGTAACTGGGTGACTATAAAGGTAAACTACGGGTATCTCCGAAAGTGTCTGTTGGGTTGGCACGGATCGAGACTGGGATTTGTCACTCCGTATGACGGAGAGGTATCTCTGGGCCCACTCGGTAATGCATCATCATAATGAGCTCAATGTGACTAAGGCGTTAGTCACGGGATCATGCATTGCGGTACGAGTAAAGAGACTTGCCGGTAACGAGATTGAACAAGGTATTGGGATACCGACGATCGAATCTCAGGCAAGTAACATACCGATTGACAAAGGGAATTGTATACGGGATTGATTGAATCCTCAACATCGTGGTTCATCCGATAAGATCATCGTGGAACATGTGGGAGCCAACATGGGTATCCAGATCCCGCTGTTGGTTATTGACCGGAGAGGCGTCTCGGTCATGTCTGCATGTCTCCCGAACCCGTAGGGTCTACACACTTAAGGTTCGGTGACGCTAGGGTTGTAGAGATATGAGTATGCGGAAACCTGAAAGTTGTTCGGAGTCCCGGATGAGATCCCGGACGTCACGAGGAGTTCCGGAATGGTCCGGAGGTGAAGAATTATATATAGGAAGTCAAGTTTCGGCCACCGGGAAAGTTTCGGGGGTCACCGGTATTGTACCGGGACCACCGGAAGTGTCCCGGGGGTCCACCGGGTGGGACCACCTATCCCGGAGGGCCCCATGGGCCAAAGTGGGAAGGGAACCAGCCCTTAGTGGGCTGGGGTGCCCCCCATGGGTCTTCCCCCTGCACCTAGGGTTGGAAACCCTAGGGTGGGGGGGCGCCCCACTTGCCTTGGGGGGCAAGTCTCCCCCCTGGCCGCCGCCCCCCCATGCAGATGGGTTCCTGGCCGGCGCCCCCCTCCCAGGGGGCCTATATATAGGGGGGAGGGAGGGCAGCAGTACTACAGCCTTTGGCGCCTCCCTCCTCCCCTGCAACACCTCTCCCTCCCGCAGAAGCTTGGTGAAGCCCTGCCGGGATCCCGCTACTTCCACCATCACGCCGTCGTGCTGCTGGATCTTCATCAACCTCTCCTTCCCCCTTGCTGGATCAAGAAGGAGGAGACGTCACTGCTCCGTACGTGTGTTGAACGCGGAGGTGCCGTCCGTTCGGCACTCGGTCATCGGTGATTTGGATCACGGCGAGTACGACTCCATCAACCCCGTTCATTGGAACGCTTCCGCTCGCGATCTACAAGGGTATGTAGATGCACTCCTTTCCCCTCGTTGCTAGTATACTCCATAGATGGATCTTGGTGATGCGTAGGAAATTTTAAAATTCTGCTACGATCCCCAACAGTAGCATCATGAGCCAGGCCTATGCGTAGTTACTATGCACGAGTAGAACACAAAGCAGTTGTGGGCGTAGATGTTGCCAATTCTTCTTGCCGCTACTAGTCTTATCTTGTTTCGGCGGCATTGTGGGATGAAGCGGCCCGGACCGACCTTACACGTACGCTTACGTGAGACAGGTTCCACCGACTGACATGCACTAGTTGCATAAGGTGGCTAGCGGGTGTCTGTCTCTCCCACTTTAGTCGGAACGGATTCGATGAAAAGGGTCCTTATGAAGGGTAAATAGAAATTGGCACATCACGTTGTGGTTTTACGTAGGTAAGAAACGTTCTTGCTAGAAACCTATACAAGCCACGTAAAAACTTGCAACAACAATTAGAGGACGTCTAACTTGTTTTTGCAGCATGTGCTATGTGATATGATATGGCCAGAAGATGTGATGAATGATATATGTGATGTATGAGATTGATCATATTCTTGTAATAGGAATCACGACTTGCATGTCGATGAGTATGACAACCGGCAGGAGCCATAGGAGTTGTCTTTATTATTTTGTATGACCTGCGTGTCATTGAATAACACCATGTAAATTACTTTACTTTATTGCTAAACGCATTAGCCATAGAAGTAGAAGTAATCATTGGCGTGACAACTTCATGAAGACACAATGATGGAGATCATGATGATGGAGATCATGGTGTCATGCCGGTGACGAAGATGATCATGGTGCCCCGAAGATGGAGATCAAAGGAGCAAAATGATATTGGCCATATCATGTCACTATTTGATTACATGTGATGTTTATCATGTTTTGCATCTTATTTGCTTAGAACGACGGTAGTAAGTAGGATGATCCCTTATAATAATTTCAAGAAAGTGTTCCCCCTAACTGTGCACCGTTGCGAAGGTTCGTTGTTTCGAAGCACCACGTGATGATCGGGTGTGATAGATTCTAACGTTCGCATACAACGGGTGTTGACGAGCCTAGCATGTACAGACATGGCCTCGGAACACACGCAATACACTTAGGTTGACTTAACGAGCCTAGCATGTACAGACATGGCCTCGGAGCACGGAGGACCGAAAGGTCGAGCATGAGTCGTATAGAAGATACAATCAACATGGAGATGTTCACCGATCTTGACTAGTCCATCTCACGTGATGATCGGACACGGCCTAGTTAACTCGGATCATGTTTCACTTAGATGACTAGAGGGATGTCTATCTGAGTGGGAGTTCATTGAATAATTTGATTATATGAACTTAATTATCATGAACTTAGTCTAAAATCTTTACAATATGTCTTGTAGATCAAATGGCCCACGTTGTCCTCAACTTCAGCGCGTTCCTAGAGAAAACTAAGCTGAAAGATGATGGCAGCAACTATACGGACTGGGTCCGGAACCTGAGGATCATCCTCATAGCTGCCAAGAAAGATTATGTCCTAGAAGCACCGCTAGGTGAAGCACCAATCCCAGAGAACCAAGACGTTATGAACGCTTGGCAATCACGTGCTGATGATTACTCCCTCGCTCAGTGCGGCATGCTTTACAGCTTAGAACCAGGTCTCCAAAAGCGTTTTGAGAAACATGGAGCATATGAGATGTTCGAAGAGCTGAAAATGGTTTTCCAAGCTCATGCCCGGGTCGAGAGATATGAAGTCTCCGACAAGTTCTTCAGCTGTAAAATGGAGGAAAATAGTTCTGTTAGTGAGCACATACTCAGAATGTCTGGGTTGCACAACCGCTTGTCTCAGCTGGGAGTTAATCTTCCGGATGACGCGGTCATTGACAGAATCCTTCAGTCGCTTCCACCGAGCTACAAGAGCTTTGTGATGAACTTCAATATGCAGGGGATGGAAAAGACCATTCCTGAGGTATATTCAATGCTGAAATCAGCGGAGGTGGAGATCAGAAAGGAACATCAAGTGTTGATGGTGAATAAAACCACTAAGTTCAAGAAAGGCAAGGGTAAGAAGAACTTCAAGAAGGACGGCAAGGGAGTTGCCGCGCCCGGTAAGCCAGTTGCCGGGAAGAAGCCAAGGAATGGACCCAAGCCTGAGACTGAGTGCTTTTATTGCAAGGGAAGTAGTCACTGGAAGCGGAACTGCCCCAAATACTTAGCGGACAAGAAGGCCGGCAACACCAAAGGTATATGCGATATACATGTAATCGATGTGTACCTTAAAAGTACTCGTAGTAGCTCCTGGGTATTTGATACCGGTGCGGTTGCTCATATTTGTAACTCAAAACAGGAACTGCGGAATAAACGGAGACTGGCAAAGGACGAGGTGACGATGCGCGTCGGGAATGGTTCCAAGGTCGATGTGATCGCCGTCGGCACGCTACCTCTGCATCTACCTACGGGATTAGTTTTAAACCTCAATAATTGTTATTTAGTGCCAGCTTTGAGCATGAACATTGTATCTGGATCTCGTTTAATTCGAGATGGCTACTCATTTAAATCTGAGAATAATGGTTGTTCTATTTATATGAGAGATATGTTTTATGGTCATGCCCCGCTGGTCAATGGTTTATTCTTGATGAATCTCGAACGTGATGTTACACATATTCATAGTGTGAATACCAAAAGATGTAAAGTTGATAACGATAGTCCCACATACTTGTGGCACTGCCGCCTTGGTCACATTGGTGTCAAACGCATGAAGAAGCTCCATGCAGATGGACTTTTGGAGTCTCTTGATTACGAATCATTTGACACGTGCGAACCATGCCTCATGGGTAAGATGACCAAGACTCCGTTCTCCGGAACAATGGAGCGAGCAACCAACTTATTGGAAATCATACATACCGATGTGTGCGGTCCAATGAGTGTTGAGGCTCGCGGAGGATATCGTTATGTTCTCACTCTCACTGATGACTTAAGTAGATATGGGTATGTCTACCTAATGAAACACAAGTCTGAAACCTTTGAAAAGTTCAAGGAATTTCAGAGTGAGGTTGAGAATCAACGTGACAGAAAAATAAAATTCTTACGATCAGATCGTGGTGGAGAATATTTAAGTCACGAATTTGGTGCGCACTTAAGGAAATGTGGAATCGTTTCACAACTCACGCTGCCTGGAACACCTCAGCGAAACGGTGTGTCCGAACGTCGTAATCGCACTCTATTGGATATGGTGCGATCTATGATGTCTCTTACCGATTTACCGCTCTCATTTTGGGGCTATGCTTTAGAGACTGCCGCATTCACTTTAAATAGGGCTCCGTCGAAATCCGTTGAGACGACACCGTATGAATTATGGTTTGGGAAGAAACCTAAGCTGTCGTTTCTAAAAGTTTGGGGATGCGATGCTTATGTCAGGAAACTTCAACCTGAAAAGCTCGAACCCAAGTCAGAAAAATGCGTCTTCATAGGATACCCTAAGGAAACCATTGGGTATACCTTCTACCTCAGATCCGAAGGCAAGATCTTTGTTGCCAAGAATGGGTCCTTTCTGGAGAAAGAGTTTCTCTCGAAAGAATTGAGTGGGAGGAAAGTGGAACTTGATGAGGTGATAGTCACCCCTTCCGAACCGGAAAGTAGCGCAGCGCGGGAAGATGTTCCTGTGGTGCCTACACCGACTGGGGAGGAAGTTAATGATGATGATCATGAAGCTTCAGATCAAGTTACTGCTGAACTTCGTAGGTCCACAAGGACACGTTCCGCACCAGAGTGGTACGGCAACCCTATCCTGGAAATCATGTTGTTAGAAAATGGTGAACCTTCGAACTATGAAAAAGCAACGGCGGGCCCGGATTCCGACAAATGGCTAGAAGCCATGAAATCCGAGATAGGATCCATGTATGAAAACGAAGTATGGACTTTGACTGACTTGCCCGATGATCGGCGAGCCATAGAAAACAAATGGATCTTTAAGAAGAAGACAGACGCGGATGGTAATGTGACCATCTATAAGGCTCGACTTGTCGCTAAGGGTTATCGACAAGTTCAAGGGGTTGACTACGATGAGACTTTCTCACCCGTAGCGAAGCTGAAGTCCGTCCGAATCATGTTAGCAATTGCCGCACACTATGATTATGAGATATGGCAGATGGACGTCAAAACGGCATTCCTTAATGGCTTCCTTAAGGAAGAATTGTATATGATGCAGCCGGAAGGTTTTGTCGATCCTAAGAATGCTAACAAGGTATGCAAGCTCCAGCGTTCCATCTATGGACTGGTGCAACCATCTCGGAGTTGGAACATTCGTTTTGATGAGATGATCAAAGCATTTGGGTTTACACAGACTTATGGAGAAGCCTGTGTTTACAAGAAAGTGAGTGGGAGTTCTGTAGCATTTCTCATATTATATGTGGATGACATACTATTGATGGGAAATGATATAGAATTCTTGGAAAGTATAAAGGCCTATTTGAGTAAGTGTTTTTCAATGAAGGACCTTGGAGAAGCTGCTTATATATTAGGCATCAAGATTTATAGAGATAGATCAAGACGCCTCATTGGTCTTTCACAGAGTACGTACCTTGACAAGATATTGAAGAAGTTCAATATGGATCAGTCCAAGAAGGGGTTCTTGCCTGTATTGCAAGGTGTGCAATTGAGCACGGCTCAATGCCTGACCACGGCAGAAGATAGAGAAAAGATGAGTGTCATCCCCTATGCCTCGGCCATAGGGTCTATTATGTATGCCATGCTGTGTACCAGACCTGATGTAAACCTTGCCGTAAGTTTGGTAGGAAGGTACCAAAGTAATCCCGGCATGGAACACTGGACAGCGGTCAAGAATATCTTGAAGTACCTGAAGAGGACTAAGGATATGTTTCTCGTTTATGGAGGTGACGAAGAGCTCGTCGTAAAGGGTTACGTCGACGCTAGCTTCGACACAGATCTGGATGACTCGAAGTCACAAACCGGATACGTGTATATTTTGAATGGAGGAGCAGTAAGCTGGTGCAGTTGCAAGCAAAGCGTCGTGGCGGGATCTACATGTGAAGCGGAGTACATGACAGCCTCGGAGGCAGCACAGGAAGCAGTCTGGATGAAGGAGTTCATTACCGACCTAGGGGTGATTCCCAATGCGTCGGGCCCGATGACTCTCTTCTGTGACAACACTGGAGCTATTGCCCTTGCGAAGGAGCCCAGGTTTCACAGGAAGACCAGGCATATCAAGCATCGCTTCAACTCCATTCGTGAAAGTGTTCAAAATGGAGACATAGATATTTGTAAAGTACATACGGATCTGAATGTAGCAGATCCGTTGACTAAACCTCTCCCTAGAGCAAAACATGATCATCACCAGGACGCAATGGGTGTTCGATTCATCACAATGTAACTAGATTATTGACTCTAGTGCAAGTGGGAGAGTGTTGGAAATATGCCCTAGAGGCAATTATAAATGGTTATTATTATATTTCTTTGTTCATGATAATTGTCTATTGTTCATGCTATAATTGTGTTATCCGGAAATCGTAATACATGTGTGAATACATAGACCACAACATGTCCCTAGTAAGCCTCTAGTTGACTAGCTCATTGATCAACAGATAGTCATGGTTTCCTGACTATGGACATTGGATGTCATTGATAACGGGATCACATCATTAGGAGAATGATGTGATGGACAAGACCCAATCCTAAGCATAGCTCAAAGATCGTGTAGTTCGTTTGCTAGAGCTTTTCCAATGTCAAGTATCTTCTCCTTAGACCATGAGATCGTGCAACTCCCGGATACCGTAGGAGTACTTTGGGTGTGCCAAACGTCACAACGTAACTGGGTGACTATAAAGGTAAACTACGGGTATCTCCGAAAGTGTCTGTTGGGTTGGCACGGATCGAGACTGGGATTTGTCACTCCGTATGACGGAGAGGTATCTCTGGGCCCACTCGGTAATGCATCATCATAATGAGCTCAATGTGACTAAGGCGTTAGTCACGGGATCATGCATTGCGGTACGAGTAAAGAGACTTGCCGGTAACGAGATTGAACAAGGTATTGGGATACCGACGATCGAATCTCGGGCAAGTAACATACCGATTGACAAAGGTAATTGTATACGGGATTGATTGAATCCTCGACATCGTGGTTCATCCGATAAGATCATCGTGGAACATGTGGGAGCCAACATGGGTATCCAGATCCCGCTGTTGGTTATTGACCGGAGAGGCGTCTCGGTCATGTCTGCATGTCTCCCGAACCCGTAGGGTCTACACACTTAAGGTTCGGTGACGCTAGGGTTGTAGAGATATGAGTATGCGGAAACCTGAAAGTTGTTCGGAGTCCCGGATGAGATCCCGGACGTCACGAGGAGTTCCGGAATGGTCCGGAGGTGAAGAATTATATATAGGAAGTCAAGTTTCGGCCACCGGGAAAGTTTCGGGGGTCACCGGTATTGTACCGGGACCATCGGAAGGGTCCCGGGGGTCCACCGGGTGGGACCACCTATCCCGGAGGGCCCATGGGCTGAAGTGGGAAGGGAACCAGCCCTTAGTGGGCTGGGGCGCCCCCCATGGGCCTTCCCCCTGCGCCTAGGGTTGGGAACCCTAGGGTGGGGGGGCGCCCCACTTGCCTTGGGGGGCAAGTCTCCCCCTTGGCCGCCGCCCCCCATGCAGATGGGTTCCTGGCCGGCGCCCCCCCCCCCCTCTCCCAGGGGGCCTATATATAGGGGGGAGGGAGGGCAGCAGTACTACAGCCTTTGGAGCCTCCCTCCTCCCCTGCAACACCTCTCCCTCCCGCAGAAGCTTGGTGAAGCCCTGCCGGGATCCCGCTACTTCCACCATCACGCCATCGTGCTGCTGGATCTTCATCAACCTCTCCTTCCCCCTTGCTGGATCAAGAAGGAGGAGACGTCGCTGCTCCATACGTGTGTTGAACGCGGAGGTGCCGTCCGTTCGGCACTCGGTCATCGGTGATTTGGATCACGGCGAGTACGACTCCATCAACCCCGTTCATTGGAACGCTTCCGCTCGCGATCTACAAGGGTATGTAGATGCACTCCTTTCCCCTCGTTGCTAGTATACTCCATAGATGGATCTTGGTGATGCGTAGGAAATTTTAAAATTCTGCTACGATCCCCAACACCGTACACCTTTCTACGCATTGAGAAACAATTTTTTTTCTACTTACCGGACAAATCGCTGCTGGCTTTTCGAGCCGCATCCAGTTCGGCCCTGGTTTCGACCAACTATGTCCGGCTTACCCCAAGTTCCTCGGATAGATTTTTGCTCTGCTCTCTCGCGGCCTACAAAAATCATATCATTACAAATCCTTACCTCGGTCGTCCCGCCCAAATTAAGGCTTGGGGCTAGTTGGTTAGGGAACACGATATGCTTTTAAGCTATTTTTAGTTATGTACCTACACTCTGGCGGCAAAAAGTCCGGCGATCCCTTCAAGACCTGTCCCGGCCGCTCCAAGGTACACATCCACCGAATTAAAGGCACTAAATTCCTGGTCGGCAAAGGCAGTATGACGTAAAGTTTCCCTCCGGCGATGATGATTCATTATGCTCTCGACTTCGGAGTTGGTGACCGAAACATCATCGGAAACTGCTGAAGGCACGCCGGCTTCCGCGTGTTCAGAGGAAGCTCTGGCTTGTGCCAAAGACTTAGGACCAGAGTTGCGATTTAGCGTACCCGGGGAGTCTTTGGACTGATGCAGCGGCATTCTTCTTCTGCAAAATTAAGCAAGCTTTAATAAAAGGGTGTTAAAAGCAACCCTCGATGTAATTTCGAAATGCGTCACCTCTGGGCCGGGGAGGCAGGTGCTCCCGCTTCGGCGGAGGCTTTCCACTTTGATCTCCCATTAGGGGCCGAAGCTGGCGCGGTCCGCGCTCCTCCCAAGACGGTCTGACGCGTAGTGCGGCGACCTTGGGACCAGAAGTCAGCACATTGGGAATAGCGCGAGATGAGCGCCCAGTTCAGGAGAAGGTCCTCTTTTCACTTACTGTGGAAGAGGGAAGAGCCCCTGGGTGATCGGCTATTAGAGCGACCTTGGCGCCGTCAAGGCTCTCCTGATAAAACACCCCGTCTTCAAAATCGATCCGTGTCTTTGGGTCGTCATGATACCCCGAATCGTCGTCACGGGAATGATCCTCCGGTTGAGGAGGAGGGCAATTAATGGATGCAACTTGCCGCCTCCATCCCTGTCCAAATACAACCAGTCAGATTTCGGGCGTAATCTGTGATCTCAAGATAGTGGATTGTGGCTTACCCATTCTGCCGGATTGTATTCGGAGCAACCTTCCCGGATACTCATTTGAGCAAAATCTGCCTCCTCTCCCTTGAAGAGATCGGCCAATATTTTGGCCAGAGCCGCCTTATCGTCTAGCCCTTGTCGCTGGTAGCGGGTTACGTCACTAGTCCCGTTATAGCACCATACAGGATGCCCCTTTGCTGGATGGGTTGCACGCATCGGGTAATGGCAATAGCCATCACTTTGATCATGGTCAGCTTACTGCTAGCTAGCAGCATGACTTTGGTTGCCAACGAGCGCACCTCTTCGCTGACCTTTTGGGAAGGGCCTTTGGGCCGCCAGTTGAACCGCTTTATAGGCTGGTCATTTGAGTATTCAGGCACCCCTTGCTGAATCGGATCGATGAGAGGTACGTCTTCAATATAAAACCACTCTGAGGTCCATCCTTCGGGATCTTTTTGTGGAGTTCCAATTAGGTACCCTGTCCCGGCTATCCGCCATACTTCGGCGCCGCCCACCTCAAATATGGATCCTCCCCGGAGGTGAGGGACAAGACAGAAATACTTCCTCCACAAGTCAAAGTGAGCCTCGCAACTCAAAAATATCTCGCAAAGGGCCACAAAGCCAAAAATGTGCAATATGGACCCCCAGGTGAGGTTGTGGAGCTGGATCCCATAGAACTCCAACAAACCCCGTAAAAAGGGATGGATGGGGAAGCCCAAAGCTCTTAGAAGGAAGGGCACGAGACATACCCTCTCCTCCTTGCCCGGAGCAGGGGAGTTTTCGGCGAGGGCGTGGCCATCGACGAAGATGAGACCGGCGCGGACGGAAACCAAATCTGCTAGAGGGAGGAAGCCCTGCGTCTGCAGGCGACTCAGCTGAAGGTGTGAAACTGAACAGCTCGACCAATCGCCTGGGAGTGGGCCGTGCGGGCGCGAGGATGAACCTGGGAGGTCGGTCATGGCGCCTGGGAATTTTTTCGGTGTTGTTCCTTGTGAAAGGGGGACGTAAACTATCCCCCACGCCTTTGGATCTATAAATAGGCGTATCACCTTGAAGCTGGAAGGACGGACTCATGGAAAGATGGCATTGGGCCGCACGCCTTCTGAAAAGGTGCACGAAGCCCTTGCCCCGAGGTATGGTGATTAACTCTGACGATCCCACCTCAATCTCGAGATGTCTTCAAATCCCGGATTCTTGAGACTGTCCAGGCCCGAACACGATATTAGTCCGGGTTCCGGATAGTATCCGACGAGATTTATGCGGCTCCAAATCAAATAAAGGAATGGAAGAACTCGTCTCGCAAGCCAATGATATGAAGATTCCAGAGGACAATCCCCGGCATTGGAGGCTAGTTCGGGGGCTACTAAGGGAGTTATGGATTGAGGGGTCCTCAGGGCGTCAGCCCATCGAATGTGGGTCGGACTGGTGAAGCCGCATAACGTTAGAAGCTCTATGAAGCCGTGGTGTGCCCTCCAAGTCAAGGATAGGCAGGATCTCTTTACCTCTCATTGTAATCTATCTTCGGTAACCCTAGCCCTACCAGTGTCTATATAAACCGAGGGTTGTAGTCTTTAGGGGGAGAGCTACATCCATCACCTCATATCCTTAGGGTTTAGCTCATGCTGATCTCGAGATAGATCTACTCTGTAATCATACTATACATTCAATACAATCAAGCAGGACATGGGGTATTACCTCTTCGAGAGGGCCCGAACCTGGGTAAACACTGTGTTCATCGTCCCTTGTTCCCCATCAATCTCAGATCCACAGCTCGGGACCCCTACCCCGAGGTCTGCCGGTTTTGACACCGACACTTGCACCGATGACAACTTACTTGAAGGATCTTACTCAATCCATAGGTAGGTATGGTGGACTCTCATGGCAAAACTGGGTTTAGGGTGTTTGGATGCACAAGTAGTATCTCTACTTGGTGCAGATGTTTTGGCTAGTATGAGGTGGAAGCAAGCGTCACGTGTTAGAGGATCCATGAAAATGTAACTTCTATTCGGAAATAAGTAAACATAACTCATCATGTTGTCTTCCTTGTCCAACATCAACTTCTTAGCATATAATATTTTAACGAGTGCTCACAATCATAAAAGATGTCCAAGATAATATATTTATATGTGAACCTCTCTCTCTCTCTCTCTTTATTACTTCCTATTAATTGCAACAATGACCAAAACTATGTTTGTCAACCCACAACAAGTTTCAATCCTCATACTTCTTATATGTCAAGTCATCACTCTCCATAAGATTATTATATAATCTTTTATTCTTTTTCTTCTTTTCCAAGATCAAAACGAGAAAGCAAAGCCCTTACTCAAAACTACTCTTTATTATATAACTCTCAGACTCGATTACATAGAGGGAACTCAAAGCAAAACTCAGAAACTAGATCATACTAAAACTCTTGTTCTACTAGATCAAGATATAACCAAAAGGATCGAACTAAGATTAACGATAAAGATAAAGATGTGATGGTGATACGATACCGGGGCACCTCCCCCAAGCTTGGCACATGCCAAGGGGAGTGCCCATACCCGTGTACTCATGTCTCCTTCTTCGGAGGTGGTGGTGTGGTATTCTTGGCGATGATGCCTCTCAGAATGTGATTCTCCTCCTCGAGCCTATTGGTTTGCTGCTTGAGATCCATTATTTCCTTACGAAGTTTGCCTATGATGGTTAGAGCACCATTCACCCATGGATGCTTTTTGGCTACGGGGTTGAAAGCAACACTCTTTTTCATGTTATTATAAGAGAGAAATTTAGCATTGGGAGGTATGACCGAATATGGTATTGCTGAGCTCTGTAGTTCCTCAAGCATGGCTCCAGGATTAAGGCGAGAGGTGACTTCTTGATCCTCCTCCATGGCATCCACTCTTTTCAGGTCGGCCTCCATCTCTTCCTCTACTGACCACCCAAAGTGATCAGCCTCGCTGTATGCTCTTGGGTCCGGTATCGGGTGAGAGACCCGACTCTCCCCGACCGATTCTTGCGAAGACATCTTGCTCTAAATCTGTTGCAGAAATAGCCAAAAACAAAAACAAAGGATATTGCCGTGGTAAAGTGGTCAAAACCTTCAAGAGATTATATAATGAATTTTTACCGACCAAAAGAAGTATCATGCAAGAAAACAGAGTCCGGAGGGCACACGAGGTGGCCACAAGCCTAGGAGGCGCGCCTAGGGGGGTAGGGCGCGCCCCCAAGGCTTGTCGCCTCCTCGTGCACTATTCAGACTACTTTTTATTTTCCTAATTTTTTAAATATTCCAAAGCAGAGTAAATTGCCTTTGGAAGACTTTTGGAGTCGGTTTACTTACCGTATCACATACCTACACCAGGGTTCTGGCGTGTTCTGGTAGGTTTCCCTTATGTACTCCTCCGGTGTTATGGTATTAATAATATTGGTTTCAACATTTATGGGAGTACCTGAGTGATTCCTTGCCCATTTACCACCTTCGGGTTAGTGGCCTCGGCATTGTTGATTTTGATGGCACCAGAACGATAAACTTCCTCAATAATGTAAGGCCCTTCTCATTTAGAGAGAAGTTTTCCTGCAAAAAATCTTAAACGAGAATTGTATAGCAAGACATGGTCACCTACATTGAATTCCCGTTTTTGTATCCTTTTGTCATGCCATTTTTTACCTTTTCTTTAAACAACTTGGCATTTTCATAGGCCTGGGTTCTCCATTCATCAAATGAGCTAATGTCAAATAACCTTTTTTCACCGGCAAGTTTGACTTCATAATTGAGCTCTTTAATTGCCCAATAAGCTTTATGTTCTAATTCGAGAGGTAAGTGACATGCTTTTCCATACCATTTTATACGGAGACATGCCCATAGGGTTTTTATAAGCAGTTCTATAAGCCCATAGTGCATCATCAAGTTTCTTAGACCAATTCTTCCTAGATCTATTAACAGTCTTTTGCAAGATCAATTTTACTTCTCTATTACGTATTTCTACTTGACCACTAGACTGAGGATGATAAGGAGATACAATTCTATGGTTAACATCATATTTAGCAAGCAATTTACGAAAAGCACCATGAATAAAATGTGAAACACCATCAGTCATTAAATATTGAGGGACTCCAAACCTCGAGAAAATAACTTCTTTAAGCATTTTAATAGAAGTGTTATGATCAGCACTACTAGTTGGAATAGCTTCTACCCACTTATTAACGTAATCAACAACAACTATAATATGTGTATACCCATTAGAGGAAGGAAAAGGTCCCACGTAATCAAAACCCCATACATCAAATGGTTCAATAACAAGTGAATAATTCATAGGCATTTCCCGTCGTCTACTAATGTTACCAATTCTTTGACATTCTTCACAAGACAAGACAAACTTACGAGCATCCTTAAAAAGAGAAGGCCAATAAAAATCAAATTGTAACACCTTTGTGTGCAATTCTATCACTAGCATGGTGTCCTCCGTAGTCCTCGGAGTGACACTTGCGTAGGATCTGTTCCTCTTCATGCTCAGCTATACAACGTCTAATAACACCATCTACTCCTTTATAAAGGTGTGGGTCATCCCAGAAGTAATGTCTTAAATCACAGAAAAACTTTTTCTTTTGTTGGTATATAAAAGTAGGTGGTATGAATTTAGCAACAATATAATTAGCATAATCAGCATACCAAGGAGTACTATGAGAGGCATTTATGACAGCTAATTGTTCATCGGGAAAACTATCATCAATAGGTAGTGGTTCATCAAGGACATTTTCTAACCTAGACAATTATCTGCTACGGGGTTCTCAGCTCCCTTTCTATCAATAATATGTAAATCAAACTCTTGTAGCAAGAGAAGCCACCAGATGAGTCTAGGTTTAGCATCTTTCTTTTCCATAAGGTATTTAATAGCAGCATGATCAGTGTGAACAGTAACTTTAGAATCAACAACATAGGATCTGAACTTATCACAAGCAAACACAACTGCAAAAAAATTCCTTTTCGGTAGTAGCATAATTCCTTTGAGCACTGTCTAGAGTTTTACTAGCATAATGGATAGCATTTAATTTTTTATCAACTCTTTGTCCTAGGACAGCACCAACAGCATAATCACTAGCATCACACATAATTTCAAAGGGTAGGTTCCAATCAGGTGGTTGAACAATAGGTGCAGAGATTAAGGCTTTCTACACAATCATCATCAAAAACAAATGGAACATATTTTTGCAAGAGATTAGTAAGAGGCCTAGAAATTTTGGAGAAGTCTTTAATAAATCTCCTATAGAAACCAACATGACCAAGGAAACTTCTTATACCTTTGATATCTTTAGGACACGACATTTTTTCAATAGCATCAACTTTAGCTTTATCAACTTCAACACCTCTTTCGGAGATTTTATGCCCCAAGACAATACCTTCATTAACCATAAATTGCCACTTCTCCCAATTCAAGACAAGATTAGTTTCTTCACATCTCTGCAAACTTGATCAAGGTTGCTTAAACAATCATCAAAAGAAGTTCCGTAAACGAAAAAAGCATCCATGAAAACCTCAACAATCTTTTCACAAAAGTCAGAGAATATAGCAGTCATACATCTTTGAAAGGTAGCAGGTGCATTGCATAAACCAAAATGCATACGTCTATAAGCAAAAGTACCAAAAGGGCAAGTAAAAGTAGTTTTTTCTTGATCCTCTTATGACACAGGAATTTGAGAGAAACCAGAGTAACCATCTAAAAGGCAAAAGTGTGTATGTTTTGATAGTCTTTCTAGCATTTGGTCAATAAAAGGTAGAGGATAATGATCTTTCCTAGTAGCTTTGTTTAGTTTTCTAAAATCGATTACCATTCTATAACATGTGACAATTCTCTGTGGGATAGGCTCATTTTTATCATTAGGAACAACGGTAATACCTCCCTTCTTAGGGACACAATGAACAGGACTCACCCATCTACTATCAGCAATAGGATAGATTATACCTACTTCCAGAAGCTTTAATATTTCATTTCTTACCACTTCTTTCATCTACAGATTCAACCGTCGCTGGTGATCAACAACTGGTTTAGCATCAGGCTCCATATTAATTTTATGCTGACATAGAGTGGGATTAATGCCCTTAAGATCATCAAGAGTATATCCAATAGCGGCACGGTGCTTCTTCAGAGTTTTCAATAATTTATTTTCTTCATGCTCTGAAAGTTTAGCGCTAATAGTAACAAGATATATCTCCTTTTCATCAAGATAAGCATATTTCAAGGTATCAGGTAATTGCTTAAGTTCAAACACGGGATCACTCTTGGGTGGTAGAGGATCCCCAAGAGTCTCAACGGGCAAATTGTGTTTCGAAACAGGCATCTGTTTAAAGAATATTTCATCTATTTCGTTTCTTTCATTCATGAACATATCATTTTCATGGTCTAGCAAATATTGTTCTAAAGGATCAGTAGGAGTCACAGCAATAGAAGCAAGACCAACAATTTCATCTTTACTAGTTAATTCTTTATCATGAGGTTGTCGACGAAATTTGGAGAAATTAAACTCATGAGACACATCCCCGAAACTTACACTAACAGTTTCTTTCTCACAATCTATCTTGGCATTAACAGTGTTCAAGAAAGGTCTACCAAATATAATGGGACAAAAATCATCTTGTGGGGAACCAATAACTAGAAAATCAGTAGGATATTTTATTTTCCCACACAAGACTTCAACATCTCTAACGATCCCAATTGGTGAGAAAGTATCTCTATTAGCAAGCTTAATAGTAACATTAATATCTTCTATTTTAGCATGTGCAATATCATTCATAATTTCTTGGTATAAGGTAAAAGGGATTGCACTCACACTAGAACCCAAATAACATAAGCCATGATAACAATGATCTCTTATTTTAACAGAGACAACAGGCATGCCAACAACGATTATGTGTTTATCTTTTTCATCGGGTTTAGCAATTTTAGCAGCTTCATCAAAGAAATAAATAACATGCCCATCAATATTATCGACCAAGAGGTCTTTAACAATAGCAATACTAGGTTCAACTTTAATTTTTTCAGGGGGTGTAGGTGTTCTAGTATAACTCTTACGGACTACGGCTGAAGCTTTAGCATGTTCCTTTATCCTAACAGGAAAAGGTGGTATCTCAATATAAGCAGTAGGAATAACAGGATCAACATTATAATTAACGATTTCTTCTTCAGCCTTAATGGGTTCTACTATTTTCACTTCAATGGGAGGATGATATTTAAACCACTTCTCCTTAGGGAGATCAACATGAGTAGCGAATGATTCACAGAAAGAAGCTACTATCTCATAGTCAAGTCCATATTTAGTGCTAAATTCACGAAAAGCATTGGTATTCATAAAAGATTTAACACAATCAAATTCAAGCTTTATACCTGACTCCTTACCTTCGTCGAGCTCCCAATCTTCAGAGTTGCATTTAATTCTTTCCAAGAGATCCCATTTGAATTCAATAATCTTCTTCATAAAGGAGCCAGTATAAGAGGTATCGAGCATAGATTGATCATTACGAGAAAGCCGAGCATAAAAATTCTGAATAATAATTTCTCTTGAGAGCTCATGATTGGGGCATGAATATAACATTGACTTAAGCCTCCCCCAAGCTTGAGCGATACTTTCTCCTTCACGAGGCCAGAAATTATATATATAATTCCGATCACGACGAACCAGATGCATAGGATAAAACTTCTAATGAAGTTCCATTTCAATCGGTTGTAATTCCAAGATCCAATATCATCACATAGCCTATACCATGTCAATGCCTTTCCCTTCAAAGATAAAGGGAAGACCGTCCCCTTGACTTCATCTCCGGGCAAACCTGCAAGTTTAAATAACCCACAAACTTCATCCACAAAGATTAGGTGCATATCAGGATGTAGTGTTCCATCTCCTGCATAAGGATTAGCTAGCAATTTCTCTATCATACCCGAAGGAATTTCATAATAAATATTTTCAGTAGGTTCAGTAGGTTGAGGAGAAACTCTTTGTTCTTCCGGTCGGGGTGAAGATACCCCGAACAAGCCCCTTAAAGGATTATTTTCCATAGTAACAATTGACAGTCAATTTCAGCACACAATATAAGTTTTTCCTTACCAAATTACACTCATCAAAGGCGCTTCACTCCCCGGCAACGATGTCAGAAAAGAGTCTTGATGACCCACAAGTATAGGGTATCTATCGTAGTCCTTTCGATAAGTAAGAGTGTCGAACCCAACGAGGAGCAGAAGGAAATGACAAGCGGTTTTCACCAAGGTATTTTCTGCATGCACTGAAATTGTTGGTAACAGATAGTTTTGTGATAAGATAATCGTAACGGGTAGCAAGTAATAAGCGTAGCAAAGGTGCAGCAAGGTGGCCCAATCCTTTTTATAGCAAAGGACAAGCCTGGACGAACTCTTATATAAAGCAAAGCGCTCCCGAGGACACATGGGAATTATTTTCAAGTTAGTTTTCATCATGCTCATGTGATTCGTGTTCGTTACTTTGATAATTTGATATGTGGGTGGACCGGTGCTTGGGTGTTGTCCTTACTTGGACAAGCCTCCCACTTATGATTAACCCCTCTCGCAAGCATCCGCAACTATGAAAGAAGAATTAAAATAAATCTAACTATAGCATGAAACATATGGATCCAAATCAGTTCCTTACGAAGCAACGCATAAACTAGGGTTTAAGCTTCTGTCACTCTAGCAACTCATTATCTACTTATTACTTCCCAATGCCTTCCCCTAGGCCCAAATCATGGTGAAGTGTCATGTAGTCGACGTTCAAATAACACCACTAGAAGAAAAACAACATACATCTCATCAAAATACCGAACGAATACCAAATTCACATGATTACTTATAACAAGACTTCTCCCCTGTCCTCGGGAACAAAAGTAACTACTCACAAAGCATGTTCATGTTCAAGATCAGAGGGGTGTTGAATATCATTAAGGATCTGAACATTTGATTTTCCACCGAATAAACCAACTAGCATCAATTACAAGGAGTAATCAACACTACTAGCAACCCACAAGTACCAATCTGAGGTTCTGAGACAAAGATTGAATGCAAGAGATGAACTAGGGTTTGAGAGGAGATGGTGCTGGTGAAGATGTTGATGGAGATTTATCCCCCCCCCCTCGATGAGAGGATCGTTGGTGATGACGATGGCTTTGATTTCCCCCTCCGGGAGGGAAGTTTCCCTGGCAGAATCGCTCTGCCGGAGCTCTAGATTGCTCCTGCTCAGGTTCCGCCTCGAGACGGCGGCGCTTCGTCCTGAAAGCTATCGTCTGTTTTTTTTCTAGGTCAAAACCCTCCATATAGCCAAAGATGGGCACCAGAGACCTGCCAGGGGGCCCACAAGCCCTGGAGGCGCACCCAGGGGGTAGGCCGCCCCCAGGCTTGGGGCTGCCTGGTGGGTCCCCTCTGGTATTTTCTTCGCCCAATATTTTTTCTTTATTCCAAAATAATTCTCCATAAAGTTTCAGGACATTTAGAGTTGTTCAGAATAGGTATATCAGATTTGCTCTTTTTCGGTCCAGAATTCCAGCTGCCGGCATTCTCCCTCTTCATGTAAATCTTGCAAAATAAGAGAGAAAAGGCATAAGTATTGTACCATAATGTGAAATAACAGCCCATAATGCAATAAATATTGATATAAAAACATGATGCAAAATGAACGTATCAGCGGGCGGCACCCTGCGGCTATGCAGCGCCTGCCGGGAGGTGTTGAGGTTGATGGGCGTCGTCGGCGGGCGCAACTTCTCTCCCACGGGCTGCAGCAACAAAGAACCACGAACACCGCCAAAAAGCCCTCCGAGTCGCGGGCTTGAGTCGGCTATGGCATGGCGTGGTGGTGATTTGGGCGGCCTGGCAGGAAAGCGAGGAAGGCGGCCGGGAAAATGGGCGCCGACGGGTGATGTGGCGATGACGGGGGCAGAGGGAGGGGCAGGGGAAGAGAAAAGGGACGTCTGTGCCATCGACGCTCTATCCATCTCGACGCAAGCGTAACCCAAATTTGAGCCGGAAATGAGTCGAAAGCAGACGAAAATCGGACAGTTTGCTTATGTGCGTTGGGTTGCGTTTTGCGTCTGTTTAGCCTCAAACGGCCAACCATTTTTTTTTTTTTTTTGAAATTAACGGCCAACCATTTAGGGTCGTGTATTGGGGTGGTGCGTTGGGGTTCGAGTTGGCCTGCTGTGCCGAAGCAGTCCATCTCGCGCCAGAGCGTCGTCCAAATATTTCGAGGCATTGGCATTTTTTTGGCTTCGCTCTTCTTCCCCCCTTTCTCCTCTTTCCCCCCACAACCCCGCCCCCGCCGCCGCCGCTCCGCTCCACCCCAGCCGGCGTACCCCGCCGGCGACCGGCGCCGCAGCTCGCCCATGCCTGCCAGACGGCGGATCCATTAACTGGTAGCAAGAATCTGCTCCTTTTCTGATCGATTTCCCCCCCTATTTGGCTGTTCACCGCCTCCATCTCAAACCCTAGCCACACGGCCATGGGTTCCAGTCCTGCTGCGCGTTCCAATCCCAGCAGGACCGGAAAGCGGGGGGATGCCATGGATGGTGGCAATCCACCAAGCAGATCTGCCAAGAAGTCCTCTGCTCTTCTCCCAAAGGGCTGGGTAGGAACTCCTCTGCTCTGCTCTGCTTTATTCATTCAGTTCATTCATATTACATCCGAGTCTCCTCAGCTGAATCCGCTCATACCTTGCAGAGCGGGACGGCGTCGTACAGATGTTCCCCGCACCTCATCCCGCGGATTGTGGGGCTTCTCAGCGAGGAGCAGAAGGGCTTCGTCAGAAAAATCGGGTTTGGGAGCCTGCTGTCCATGGCAGACTTCGAGATTAACAAGGCCCTTACCTTGTGGCTGGTTGGCAGGTTCAGTTGCGAGACCGAGGCGCTCGAGTTTGAAGGCGGCGTGTCGATTCCGGTGAGGCCGCTCGTCAAGTCTGTCCTTGGGATCCCTTCAGGCCCCATCCCAGTCGTGCAGTCTCCCTACAGTCACTTCTCTTCTACTAAAGTGAGGAAGGCCAAGGAACTGGCCGAAGAAATGTGTGGCATAACCGAGGAGGAACCCTTCTGTACAGCCTTCATGATGGTGATACTCGCGATTTATCTAGCACCAAACACAACCATGCTTGTCAACAGGTCCTTGCTTGGAGCTGCTCAGAAGGTTGGTAGCCTCAGACAGATGGACTGGTGCGGTTTCGTTGCTGACTACCTCATCAAAGGACTCATGGAATTCAAGGAATCGGATGCACCCTTTGTTCTTCTGAAGGGCTGTGTGCACATTCTGAGCGTAAGAAACATTCCGACCGCACTTATGGAAATTACAGACTGTTTGAATGTGCTGATGTTGCTTGTTTATTTATAAATCTATTTCCATTCACTGTCCTTGAAATGCAGGTCATTTTCATTGATCATGTGAAACACGCGGAATTCCAAGTACCAAACGGCTTTCCACGCTTGCGCGTTGTCACTACAGCGCATAACAAATGGGTAGCTTCACATCCCTTTGGTAGCTTGCTGGTAATTACCCATGCACTAAATCCTGCAATCAAACTGTGATACGCTATTTATTTGAAACACACCATTCATTATTATGGGTTTCGAGATCTGATGGGTTTCAACTCTAGCCTACCCCAACTTGTTTGGGACTGAAAGGCTTTGTTGTTGTTGTACACTATTTGATATTATGTGACATATGCCTTGTTCAAAATAATGGCATGCTCTATGCTGCTACAAGCATTACCAGTCTTGTAACCCACATCCATCCAATGAGTAGCATTTATTTACCAAATCTTGACCGGTCAAGTTTATTACTTACACGCAATTACATTTGAGTGACCTCTTTCAGAAGTATTTTTCTTTTTCTTAAGTTGCATATAATGATTGCTACAGTCAGTAACTTTACGCGTATTCTCATTCATATAGGTACGTCGTCTAGAAGAGTCTGTCTATGCTCCTGTGCTTAATAATGGAAATGGTAACATTGTTGAAGGCGGAGAATGCGCTGATTCTGATACAAATACTGATGCTCTAGCCAATCTGCCTGCTACCGACAACGATCAAAATAACCAGCATCCGGTTTCAGCAGGTCCTGCCAGCTTGTCCATTGTTGTAGCGTTAGAGACATCAGCTCAATCTGCAGGTACAAACCATCTTCACGGGGCCATGGGTTCCATTCCTGCTGCGCATGCTAATCCCAGCAGTAATGGAAAACAGGGGAGTGCCATGGATGGTGGTAGTCCACCAAGTAGATCTGCCAAGAGGCCCCGGAAGGTACGATCCCGGAATCCCTCCACTCCTCTGCTCTGCGTTTTTCAGTTTACATTACGCCTGAATCTCCTCAGTTGATCCGCTCATACCTTGTAGAGCGGGAGCGCGGTTTACAGATGTTCCCCTCGCCTCATTCCGCAGATTGTGGAGCTTCTCAGTGAGGAGCAGAAGGGCTTCGTCAGAAAAATCGGGTTTGGGAGCCTGCTGTCCATGGCGGATTTCGAGATGAACAAGGCCCTTACCCTCTGGTTGGTTGGTAAGTTCAGTTGTGACACCAATGCGCTTGAGTTTGGAGGCGGCTTATCGATTCCGGTGAGGCCACTCGTCAAGTCTGTCCTTGGGATCCCTTCGGGCCCCATCCAAGTCGTGCAGGGTCTCCATGTTGACTATGGTCTCTTCAGTCAGTACTGCACTGTTAAATTCAAGAACGCCAGGAAATTGGCCGAGGAAATGTGCAGCATAACCGAGGAGGAACCCTTCTGTATAGCCTTCATGATGACGATACTCGCGATTTATCTAGCACCAAATACAACCGTGCTTGTCAACAGGTCCTTTCTTGGAGCTGCTCAACAGGTCGGTAGCCTCAAACAGATGGATTGGTGCGGTTTCGTTGCTGACTATCTCTTCAAAGGAATCAGGGAGTTCAAGGAATCAGATGCACCCTTTGGTTGTCTAAAGGGCTGTGTGCACATTCTGAGCGTAAGAAACATTCCGACTGCACTTACGGAAATTACAAACTGTTTGAATGTGCTGATGTCGCTTGTTTATTTATAAATTTATTTCCATTCACTGTCCTTGAAATGCAGGTCATTTTCATTGATCTTGTGAAACATGCTGCATTCGAAGTACCAAACGGCTTTCCACGCTTGGGCTTTGTCACTACAGAGCATAACAAATGGGTAGCTTCACATCCCTTTGGTAGCTTGCTGGTAATTACTCATGCACTAAATTCTGCAAGCAAACTGTGATACGCTATTTTTATTTGAAACACACCATTCATTATTATGGGTTTTGAGATCTTGTTGGTTTGAACTCTAGCCCACCCTAACTTGTTTGGGACTGAAAGGATTTGTGGTTGTTGTTGTACACTATTCGTTATTATGTGACATGCCTTGTTCAAAATAATGGCATGCTCTATGCTGCTACAAGCATTACCAGTCTTGTAACCCACACCCATCCAATGAGTAGCATTTATTTACCAAATCTTGACCAATCAAGTTTATTACTTACACGGAATTACATTGGAGTGACCTCTTTCAGAAGTAATTTTCTTTTTCCTAAGTTGCATATAACGATTGCTACAATCAGTAACTTCACGCGTATTCTCTTTCATATAGGTACGTCGTCTAGAAGAGTCTGTCTATGCTCCTGTGCTTAATAATGGAAATGGTAACATTGTTCAAGTCGGAGAATGTGCTGATTCTGATACAGATACTGATGCTCTGTCCAATCAGTCTGCTACCGACAATGATCAAAATAACCAGCATCCGGTTTCACCAGGTCCTGGCAGCTTGCTCATTGTTACAGGGTTAGAGACATCAGCTCGATCTGCAGGTACAAACCATTATAACTGACTCCTATTACATTGTCTATAGCCAGGTTATAAAAGATATTACACAAGCATTTTCAACCGTTAATTGACATGTCATGTATGTAACATGCTATAAATTATGTATTGTATTCTCCTGACTCTGTTATCCTTGTACAAATCTCTACATTCAGAAGCTTGCCTAAAAGATGTAAAGCACGTAGCCATTAATCGAAAGCAATTCTTTTTCTTCAACATTGGTTATATGTATCTGAGACAAAATTCTTCCATGTATTTGATGTAACTTTTGCAGAACACATTATTTTTCCAAGAAGCGGCGAACAATTGCAGTCTGCTGGGCCTTCTTCTGAACCGTTTTCTGCACAAGTTTGTCTATGCCTTATTCTTTGAATTGCGCAGAAGAAACATCTGTAGATTATGGGTACCAATTCATGATGTGATGTTTTTCCTTTGCAGATTCTGAACGGGCTGGAGGTTCTTGCGGCTGCCGCCGAGAGCAGGAACAGGGATTCACCGTCGACGATGGAGAAGCATGATCGGAGCGCCAAAAGGGCAAGGGTGGAGCTGCCCAATAATGGGCAAATGGTGCGAGATGGAGAAGCCACCATAAGGATGGACATGAGTTTGTTCAGTTGCCGCGTCTGCTCCCACCCCGTCAAGCCCCCTGTCTTCCAGGTTAATTTCTTTCTCCAATATGCTCAATTAATTTCTTGCAGCTGAGGTCTGAGGATGGCAGTATCTGATACAATTTTGTGCAGTGCAATGTCGGGCATTTAGCTTGCGGCAGATGCCTTGCCGAGCTCCCCGACGAACAGTGCCAGATGTGTGAGCACGGCGGTGACTTTAGCCGCTGTCCAGTGATGGACGACGTCGTCCTGTCGAGCACGATGAAGTGCTCCCACGACGGCTGCCACATTTACGTCCCCTACCACGAGCTCGACGACCACCAGAGCACGTGCCCGCACGGGCCCTGCTTCTGCACGGAGACCGGCTGCAGCTTCGCGGGCGCACCGGCGGCGCTCCTCGGCCACCTCGCCGCCCTGCACTCAGTGCCAGTGCACAAGGTACACTACGGCAGTGTCCATCAGCTCCGGGTGTCGGAGCCACGGTTCCTGCTCCACGCGGAAGAGGACGACAGCGCGTTCCTCCTGGCCGTGGGCGTGCTTGGCATGGCCACCGTCGTGTCCGTGGTGTGCCTCAGAGCGGGAGCATACCCAGAGCCGCGATACGCGGTCAAGCTCTGGGCGAACGGTCCGCCGCTGCCGAGCAGCGCGGCGGGCAGCATTCTGCTGGACATGCAGGCGGTGACGAGCATCAGCAGGCCCGGCGAGGTGGCGGTGGAGGAGCTGCCGTCGTTCCTGATGGTGCCGCCGGCATACCTGGTTGACTGTGGGGCGTACAAGGAGGTGTCCCTCGACGTTCGCATTGACAGGATGTGACATGGTTCATTGCTGATGCAAGTATTTTGCATCGTTTCTTCATGGCGTAACTTGGGTTGTAATCGCTGCTTAGATGCCATTGCTGATGGAAGTAGGTGACACTAATTAAACTTCCTAGCCTGTAGGTGACTTGTCGTCTGGTTTCCCAATGCATGCTCAAAATGTTGATGTCTGTGCTGGAACGTGAGAGGCCTGAATTGTCCTGACCGGAAAACTATTAGTGCCACTATTGCCGCCATCCATTGTCAAATACTCCCTCCCGAAAAAACTTGTCCCAAGCTTATTCTTCAAACTTGGTGTTAGATACATCCATTTGGAAGACAAGATTTTTCGGACGGAGGGAGTAGAATAGTGCCTCTTCCTCTTCCACAAGCTTAAGCGCACGCCTGTGTGCCTTCTCTCTTGGAACAAGAATCTTTTCTCTAATGCTAAGAGCATCTACAACCGGATACACCTAATCTCGCCCCTCAAACGTTCACATTTGAAATTTTGCTAACTAGTAAACCTCAAATCCATATAAACTCGTGCGACATAAACTATCTCTACGGTGCAACAACAATCGTTTGGCTACTACATCAGCACGTGTCATTGGAATTAGATTACCAAAAAATGGCATGTTCTACCTATGTACTACCTATGGAGAAAGATTACAGCACGTGCCATTGGAATTGGATTACCAAAAATTGGCATGTCTACCTACGTATACTAGCTATGGACAAAGATTAGGCTGCCCTTGCCCTTGCCGTCTTTCTCGCGGAAGCATCGCTCTAAACCGCAAAATGGATCAAGCCAGATCTGCTTATCGTCGGAGCCGTCCGACCCGTCGCTGTTCTCCTCTTTCGGGTAGTCTGTGTTGGAAATATGACCTAGTGGAAAATAATAAATTTTATTATTCATTTCCATGTTCATAGTTATGTTTATGTTCTGTGTTATAATTGCAATGGTCCTTAAGTCTGTATATCAAAGAGGCTCGGAGAAAACCTTATGTGCATGTGCGAAATAATAAACGGTAATATAGGTTCTTAGTCATGCCTTTAAGACTAGCTCAAGTGTTATATGATGATCACGTTTTCCTAATCATGGGCATGAGAATGCCAGCAACTTTGAGGACGCAATGTTAGAAGAACATTTGTGTTGAACTGACTAACTTATTGTTATGCTATGAGATCCTTTCGTCAATGGTTTATAAGACAAAGAAAGTTAAACGTTTGCATATTCCTTAAACCATCGACTTCTTAACATCATTGGTAATTGGCTGACTATTACGGCAGCTTACGGGTTCACGAAAAAGTATGACAAAGGACTAGATAGGTTAAAATTGTGATTTGCTCCTCCGACGATGAAGATATATTCTTGGGGCCCTCTCTGTGTTACGGTATATATCATCGGCTAGCCAGACACATCGTGATTTGATCACGTGGATGCCAGAGCACGGGACGAGAAGAAAGAGCAAAACCAGTAACGAGAAAACTCGCATACTGAGCAACTTGTCGATTCACGGGGATGCTGATAAATCTCACCTCAGGTTTTTGTAACATATCGCTAAGCAACAGGAATAGCACACGGTAACTAAAGGTTCATTTGAATATATATTTGTGTGGGTATAGAGGTCAATATATATGTTCACGGTTTCACTATTGATCATTGATCAAAAAGAGTTTCGCTCATGTATATATTTCACCGTACCTACATGATCACACGCTTAGGGCCTGTTCGGGATAGAGAAAAAACGTAGGAAAACCAAAGGAAAGCTATTCCTAAAGAACTGCTCCCTTTTCAACCGTTGAGAATAAAGGATACTTTTGTTACCGATCCGCAGGAAAGGTTTCTGGGCAGCCAAATTTTTCGCGGAGGCCCGAGACAGTGGAAGGAAAAGGGCACCGAACCATGCATCCTAGGACCCACATCGGCTATAAAAATTATTGATCTGTACACATCGAGGCCACACAGGCAGCATGCAGCAAGCATTTAAAAATCAATGCAGGGGACCCACATATGTTGATTTCGTGGGTTTCTTGTCCTGCATTCCGGACACGACTGTGTAGATTCCTACAAAGTTTTATTTTCCGCTGTTTTGCATCTCACTTCCTTTCCATTTTCCCTATTTTGTTCCAAACCTGTGTTTTGGCACAAGTGTCATATATCTGCTGAGTAATAGAAAAGGAGTCTGAGAGAAAGTGAACGGAAAAATTTCGAAGACACTGGAAATGTTTCAGAGAGAAAACAGAAAATGTATTGAAGAAACCAAGAATTAGAATCGTTTCGGAGTAAACCATAAAGGCAGAAAAGTTTCGAAATGCATCCCTAGTTTTTGGTGGGGTGTCAAAAAAGTTTTGGAACATCCCGAAATTTTCCGGAGGGGAGGGGACGCCTCTTGCGCCAAAACACAATGTTCCTTGAAGGGGGAGAAGGTTCCCCTTTTCGTGTGGGTGGCGCGCGCAGCCCCGTTTTGGTGGAAGCTTGTTGGCCCCATGGTTCTCTAAAAAGAAGATATTTCATGGTGAATCTCCCTTGCACCGATGGTGAAAAGATAACACCTTCACCGCGTTTTTCCATCCACTCGGCAAGTTCGGTGCATATCTTCCATCAGGAGTAGCAGCTAGCAGCGATTACATTACACCAGCATGAAGAAATTATGCAAAACACTTGCATCAGCATGGACCATATCACACCCTGTCAATGCGAACGTCGAGGGACACCTCGGACGCGCCAGATCCAGCCAGATATGCAGGCGGCACCATCAAGAAAGACGGCAGCTCCTCCACGGCCACCTCGCCGGGTCTGTTGCTGTTCGTCACCGCCTTCGTGTCCAACAGAATGCTGCCCGCCGCGCTGCTCGGTGGCGGCGGACCGTTCGCCCGGAGCTTGACCGCGTGTCGTGGCTCCAGTGACGCTCCCGCACAGATGCACACCGCAGACACGACGGTGGCCATGCCGAGCGCGCCCACGGCCAGGAGGAACACGCTGTCGTCCTCTTCCGCATGGAGCAGGCACTGCGCCTCCGACAACCGGAGCCGGTGAACATTGCCGTACTGGACCTTCTGCACTGGCACCGAGTGCACCGCACTGAGGTGGCCAAGGAGCGCCGGTGGAGGGCCGCAGAAGCCGCAACCGGGCTCCATGCAGAAGCAGGGCGCGTGTGGGCACACTCTCTGGTGGCCGTCGAGCTCGTGGTAGGGGACGTAGCTCTGGCAGCCGTCGTAGGAGCACTTCATCTCGCTCGACAAGACGACGTCGTCCATCACTGGACAGCGGCTAAAGCCACCGCCATGCTCGCAGATCGGGCACTGTTCGCCGGGGAGCTCCGCGAGGCATGTGCCGCAAGCTAAATGCCCGACATTGCACTGCGCAAAATTGTATCAGATACTGCCATGCTCAGACCTCAGCTGAATGGAACAGGAAATTATTCGAGCATTCTTTGAGGAAAGAAATTAACCTGGAAGACAGGGGGCTTGACGGGGTGGTAGCAGACGCGACAACTAAGCAAACTCATGTCCATCCTTATGGTGCCTTCTCCGGCTCGCTTTACTTGCCCACTGTTGGGCAGCTCCACCCTCGCCCTCTCGGGCGTCCGATCGTCCTTCGGCGAACCCCTGTTCCTTCCCAAAGTGGCTTCTGGCGCAAGCTGCGTCTTCTCCGCAATCTGCAAGGGTATCAGAGGGAAACACATTATTTGAATTACTGCCATGCCATGCCATGCCGTGTGGAATTGGAACCCATAACGTAGCGTAATTAAAAATAATAATGTCACAGAAGTGAAGTGTCAACAAACTTGTGCAGAACACGGTGAAGAAGGCCCAGCAGACTGCAATTGCTCGCGGCTTCTTGGAAAACCTACGCGTTCTTCCAAGAAAACGCACCCCTCAACTCTGTGAGTGTTAAATGAATACACTGTAGAATTATGTGCAAAAGAAAAAAAGAATACATGTTACAATTTTGTCTGAGATATGCAAACATAATGTTAAAGAAAACAGCTGTTTCCATTTCATGAATATGTAGAGATCTTGTACAAGGGTAACAAAGTTGAAGAATACAGAGTTTACAGCATGTTACATACATGTTGTCCGGAACAAGCCTTGCCAATTAATGGTTGAAAATGCTAGTGTAATATCTGTTATAACCTGGCTATAGATAATGTAATAGGAGTAAGTATCTGGTTCGTACCTGCAGATCGAGCTGATGTCTCTAAAGCTACATGTTCAACACCGGCCAAGCTTGTTACATCAGGGGTTGTTCTGGCAGGGCCAGGGTATGCTGAAATCGGATGCGGGTTATTTTGATGGGTGACAGTGATAGCAAACTGATTGGCCAGAGCGTCAGTATTTGTATCAGAATCAGCACATGTTCCGCCTTCAACAATGCTACCATTTCCCATGTTATTGAGCACGGGAGCATAGACAGACTCTTCTATACGACGCACCTATTTGCATCAGAATGCGCATTAAGTTACTGATTGAGCAAACATTATATGCCATTTCATAAAAAGAAAAATACTTCTGAAAGAGGTCACTCAAATGTAATTCCGTATGAGTAATAAACTTGATCGGTCAAGATTTGGTAAATAAATGCTACTCGCTGGATGAATGTGGGTTACAAGACTGGTAATGCTTGTAGCAGCATATAGCATGCCATTATTTTGAACAAGGCATATGTCACATAATAAAAAATAGTGTATCACAGTGAGTTTGATTGCAGAATTTAGTACATGAGTAATTACCAGCAAGCTACCAAAGGGATGTGAAGCTACCCATTTGTTATGCTCTGTGGTGACAACGCCCAAGCGTGGAAAGCCGTTTGGCACTTCAAATGCAGCGTGTTTCACAAGATCAACGTAAATGACCTGCATTTCAAGGACAATGAATGGAAACAAAATTTATAAATAAACAAGCGACATCAGCACATTCAAGCAGTTTGTAATTTCCACAAGTGCGGCCGGAATGTATCTTACGTTCAGGATGTGCACACAGCCCTTTACAAAAACAAAGGGTGCTTCCGATTCCTTGAACTTCCTGATTCCTCTGAAGAGATAGTCAGCAACGAAGCCGCACCAGTCCATCTGCTTGAGGCTGCCGACCTGTTGAGCGGCTCCAAACAAGTACCGGTTGACAAGCTTGGTCGTGTTCGGCGCGAGATAGATCGCAAGTATCACCATCATGAAGGCCATACAGAAGGGTTCCTCCTCGGTCATGCCGCGCATTTCTTCGGCCAGTTTCTCGGCGTTCTTCCCTTTAAGACAGCGGTGCCGAGTGCGGAGAGCGTCGCCGACGTGGAGGCCCGCCACGACCTGGATGGGGCCCGAAGGGATCCCGAGGACGGACGCCACGAGCGGCCTTACCGGAACCGACACGTCGCCTTCGAACTCGAGCGCCTCGGTGTCGCAGCTGAACCTGTCGATCAGCCACAGGGTGAGGGCCCTGTCCATCTCGAAGTCTGCCATGGACAGCAGGCTCCCAAACCCAATCTTTCTCACAAAGCCTCTCTGCTCGTCGCTGAGAAGCTTCATCATCGGTGGGATGAGGTGAGGCGAGCACCTGTACGCCGTGTCTCCCTGCACACAAGGTAGTATGAGTGAGTGGATTAAACAAGCGACTGACTGAAGGGATTTACTCTAGATGTGAGCTGAGCTGAACTGAATAAAGCAGAGGGATTTACTGAACTGAACTGAGCTGAATCCAGTCCAGCCCATTTAGATGCGGGAAGAAGAAAAGGGGAGGGATTTACCTTCCGGCGGGACTTGTTGGCGGAATTGTAATGCCCACGCTTTCTGCTCCCGCTGGGATTCGCAGGCGTGGCGGGATTGGAGCGCATTGCTGCCTGCGTAGCTAGGTAGGGTTCGAGATCGAGATTGTGCGCGGCCAAACGGGGGGGAATCCAGCAGGAAAGGAGCGGATTCTCGCTACCAGTTAATGGATCCGCCGTCTGGCAGGCAGCGGCGGGCTGCGACGCCGGCCGCCGGCGACTGGAGTGGAGTGGAGCGGCGCGGCTGGGGAAGAAAAGGGGGGAAGAAGAGCGAGGGTTCGTGGCGAAGGCAGAAATTGCCATGTCTCGAAAAAATTAATTTGGACGACGCTCTCCCTCGGCCAACCGGCGCGAGCTCCGATCGGTCAGCTTCGGCACTGCACGATTAGGCCAACAGGCCAATTACAGCCGTTGGATCTCAGCTCGTACGTGGTCCTCTTTTGCCCTAGCACATGCTGCTTCCGCTCGCAACAGTATTAGTACTCCCTCTATAAACTAATATAAAAGCGTTTAGATGATAATGTCGTTTTGGCTCTCTGCCACCATGAAGACCGGTTTTTTTTTGAAAAATTTCAAAAAAATTGATTTCAAAAAAATCTGAAAAAGTCTGTGCAAGTAAACAAGGATGTGAGGCGTGCGTGTGCAAAATTTCAGGATGAAATACGTTGAAATGTGACCTGTACAAAAAAGACAAATTCAGGGTTTAGGAGGATCAATAGTATCATGTGTTAAAAAGTATCAGATTTGTCCTTTTTGTCCAACGTATTTCGTCCTGAAAATTTACACACTTGTGCATTATGCCTTCATCTATCTCTGGATTTTTTTTTCAGAATTTTTTGAAATTTAAATATATGAATTTTCACGAATTTTATATTTTGCATTTGGAGGCCTACACATAGCTCGGCCTCCAAAAGCAATTTCCGCGTTTAACTGTGGATACTGGAGCACATTAATTTGGGTTGCGCGCAAGTATGATGATGGACTATAAACCTAGAATTTACATATCAGATCTAATTAATCAAGCCTCTTAAAACATCCACGGACGTGTCTGGACGTGTTCACGGACAATGATCGGTTGCCAGAAACCATAATTGCTACATTCTGGGATAAGTTGTCAACGTATCTCACATCTTTCAACCTTTCAGAAGGTTCTTGAACCAGTTTTTCTGGTTTATTTTTTTTTCTTTTTCCTTCTTATTTTCTTTTTCTTTTTCCTTTTCCTATTTTACCCTTTTAGTTCCTTTTTCTATTTATTTATTATTTTTTTACAAATTTCAAAAAATGTTCAAAATATTCAAAATTTGCTTGCGTTGCCAAATATGTTAAGATTTTACAAAATTTGTTCGAAGTTTTAAACAAAATTGTTTTTTGCAAAAATTGTCCGAAGTTTTCAAAAAGTGTTTCGGTTTTCAAAGGCTTTTGGAGAATTTCCAACATTTTAATCATCAACACCCCTTTTGTTTCCTGATTGCTTTGCAGGTCTTGATCAAAAAGAAGAAGAAATGAAGATGAAGATGTAGTTTAGGACTTCTATTTCCTTTCTTTTTATTCAATATAATGATTTTGTAATTGTATTTATATAAGTAAAGCTTATTGTTTCATTATCCAGATTGTAGGATTCATAATATTACTTTGTACTAATTTACTTATTAATAAAGTTTTTTATTCCTTTTTGGATAAAACTTTTGTCATATAACTTTGTAAAAAGAATTTCATTATTAATTCTCATCCTATTCTTTATTTGTTTAATTCTACTTCAACTGTAATATGGAGTTGTACTTATGCACTTAGGTCCTTAACCTATATCCTATTTGAATTGTGAACCAAATACTAAAAAATGAGCAAAGGTCATGTCAAAATTCATACTTGAGTCAATCTGTTGTCCTTGGGACACCTCCATTTGAGTGATGTT
This sequence comes from Triticum aestivum, assembly GCF_018294505.1. NCBI lineage: Eukaryota > Viridiplantae > Streptophyta > Magnoliopsida > Poales > Poaceae > Triticum > Triticum aestivum. The sequence goes on along the minus strand of NC_057802.1, from coordinate 5,873,510 downwards.
TGCTCCCACATTTGGTGTTTTCTTCTGTATGATGAGTTTCTTCAATGTTCGGGCCCATTTCCTACAGAAACACATTATGCGTTAAGTTGTAGACGTATCGCACACCTTCGATGCTACATGGGGTAGCTCACTTTGCATTTTTTACCGGTTTTGGGAACCTTTTAGAAGGTTCCTGAACCGGGTTTTCTGGTCTACTATTTTTCCTTTTCCTCCTTCTTTCCTTTTTATTTTACTTTTCTTATTTTCCCCCTTTTTCATTTTATTTTTATTTTTTACAAACTTCAAAAAATATCAAAATTTGTTTGGTCAAACGGGAGAGTGGGGGAGCAATTGCCCCCTTAGCTAAATAGCCTGGCATTTGCTAGTTTGTAAAAATTTAATTGGACCACCCTAATACAAAATTCTGGCTACGCCACTGGTTCTCACTAACGCCTCTGCACTCCTGTGGCCGGCTTGTGATCCATCGCCGCGATAGGAGGCGCATGAGGAGGAGGGTGAGCTGACGTCCCATGGCGGCAGCCTGGGATCGGCGGCTGCGACGGAGGCCCTGGTGGGGGCGGCACACGCGCCGGCGCAGATCATTGTATTTATTACAAATAAAAGCTATCCAACGACACAATCACACAGATAAGTTTTTTTCTTTTTGCAAAATATGCACCCCCTGTGTCACTTTCGCCCGAGGCGACTTGGAGGCGACCGAGCCTAACCTAGCACCACCACCAGAAGACGCCACCCGTCGATGACGTGTCATCCGACGTGGCATTCAGGCTGCCCAGATTAGAAATCAAACAGTTTAAGGATTTCATATATGCGGAGTTTGTAGGCATGAGGCAAGGGGTTCGGCCTTTGGGCACAATGTGCATCCTTCGTTTCATGAGCAAAAGAACTTCACACCCCACAACATGCACGTCATTCATGAACACAATATAAAGTCGTTATCGCGTTGGTGGTTGGTGGTACACCATCTGCAACTCTGTCATGAAGTGTTGCAGTACGATTCACCGAGTGGAGACAATGTGGCCATTGAGCTTGTCAACCATGAAGATCGTAAGTTTTGCTTCTTGTTGCTCTACATGTTGGTTAATTCATTCATTCGCTCCACGTTGTATAGCCGAGACTTCGTTATGTCTCAGTCGATACTATATTCCTTTGATCTTGCATGAAGATTCGTACAAAAAATTTCTTTTCAGTTTGTTTTTCCTTTTTATACACTATATCACTTGACTGATTAAGTCTTAGTCGACTAAGACCTAGCCACACCCTTTAAAAAATAGTGGCATTTCCAAAAAGAAAAATCAGTGTCATACTCGCAATGAAAAGTCCAGGGCCACGTTCAACAATTTTTGGTGGTATTTCTTTTTAATTTTTAGTGACATTTCCAACAAAAGTTCCAGGGCCCCGACGCGTTGGATCCGGCTGCACCGCGCAGAAGCTCACTCACAGCGCAGGAGTTTGATAGGAGGGAGACGTGTGGTGTGAGGTGCCGATAAAGCAGGAGCCCTATCCACCCTCGCTCTTTCTGAGCAACAGGCCACGTATCTCTCGCCATGGCCATGGCCACGAAGCTCCAATGTCTACCATGGCTCCTGCTCATCCACTCTACCTTCTTCCTCGTCTGCCACACCACCGCCTTGACACTCGACCATGCCTCCGGCCTCCACCCAGTCGTGCTGCTGCCCGGCAGCACGTGCAGCCAGATCGAGGCCCGCCTCACGGACGCCTACGAGCCGCCGTCGCCGCTCTGCGCCGTGCACAAGGGCGACGGCCAGTGGCACCGGCTATGGAAGAACGCGGCTGCTCCCGATGCCGACGCCACGTGCTTCGCCGATCAGTTTAGTTTGGTCTACGACGATGCCGCCGGCGATTACCACAACGCGCCCGGCGTCGAGACCCGCGCCGTCTCCTTCGGCTCCACCCGCGGCTTCCTTGCCGACGACTCTGCCGAGAAGTAAGTACTGCCTCCGTCATGGTTTATTGGTCCGCTTCACATTTTATGCTAAATTTTAATCTTAGATTTAACTAAAAAATATTAATGTATGTAGAAAAAAATATAATTCAAAACTAAGTTTAAATATGAAATTCAACAATGTAATTTTTGGTTACATGCATTACTATTTTTTAGTTATTAAATCTATGCATCAAATACTAAAAGGACCAACAAATTAGGATGGAAGTAGTATCCCAAACTATGCTCTCACATACGACATCACATATTCACATCAATAAACGGCAACTTGGTTAACCTGCCAGGGAGCTGTGCATGGGGAAGTTGGTGGAGGTGTTGGAGCGAGCGGGGTACCGCGACGGCGAGACCCTCTTCGGCGCTCCCTACGACTTCCGGTACGCGCCCGCCCCGCCGGGGACGGCGAACAGGGTGGTGTCCCGGTTCCGGCAGCGGCTCCGGGAGCTGGTGGAGCGCGCGAGCAGGACAAACGGTGACAAGCCGGTCATCCTCGTCTCGCACAGCCAGGGTGGCTACTTCGCACTCGACTTCCTCAACCGGAGCCCGCTGCCGTGGCGCAGGAGGTTCGTGAAGCACTTCGTCATGGCCTCCACGGGCGCCGGCGGGTTCGTGCTGTTAATGCAGACCCTCCTCCCCTCAAGCGGCACCTCCACCTCAGCCTCGCCCGCCGACGTCCTCTCGCCGCCGCAAGTCAGGATGATCTTCCCCGGCACTTTCTCGGCACTACCGTCTCCCGTCGCTTTCGGCGACGACACGCCGCTGGTGGTCACGGCGAACCGGAGCTACGCCGCGCGTGACATGCCGGCGTTCCTCGCGGCGGCGGGGCTGCCGCCACAAGCGGTATGGCTCTACGAGACGCGGGCCCTTCCCGTGGCGCTGAGCCTCGGACCGCCGCTAGTGCCCATGACGTGCATCAACGGCGGTGGCGTGCCGACCGTGGAGAAGCTCGTCTACCGGGGGCCTGGCGGCCTCGGCGCGGCCCCGGAGGTGGTGTACGGAGACGGCGACGGCGTCGTGAACTTGGCGAGCATACTTGCGCTGGACACGGTGATGGGTGGAGACCCGAGGCAGGAGCACTACAGGTCCATCAGGATTGCCAATATGTCTCACCTTGGTGTTGTCTCGGACGCTCTCGCCCTCGAGCGTTTGCTTGGTGAGATTTTTTACGCCGCTACACCTGCCGTAGATGCGCGTGCGATGTAGCGAAAATAATTGAGCTGCGACACCCGCTTTTAGCCCAATTTTGTAATTAAAAACATCGCTGCTATCTGATGTTTTTGATCTGGTTTTCCTTGTGAACTGCATCCACTCTTCCTGCTTAACGAATTCCCTCAAAATTGTGATGCACCCCCTCTAGTTCCTGGCTTGCTGGCGTCATCGGTCGTCACGTCCCCTGCTTTGGCCCCTCGCCCCGCCGCCTCCCCAACCCAGGACGCCTTGTTGCCCTGCGCCTGTCATGTCAAGGCCCGCGTGTCTGGTGTGGCTCCCCTTCTTGGTGGTGGTTTTTCGACCTACGTTTTACTTTCGACTCCCGATTTCTGATTCGGTGGCTATGGGATTCCTCAGACCCAGGCCAGGGAGAAATCCCTGCTTGGCTTGCCGATGCTGGCAGCAGCGACGCTCACGAGTGTCGTCCACATCTTGGAAGCATTGTCATGGACTCTCCCTGAGCCCCTCTTTGAGCACCAGGGGAAACCCTAGGTTTCATTCGTCAGATCGGACGGCGGCAGGCGCCTGGCGTCATCTTGTGTGCTCGCAGCATCCCCGATGTCGGACTTGTAGATGTAGGACGTCATGTAGGTTCGGAATGACCCTCAAGCTAGGGGGTGTGGCTGTGTTGTTTGCTTGTTCGGAGCGAGCACGCCTTGTCTCTCTTGTCTCTCTACTCTGAGCACTGTGTTCACACCTTCTTGCGTATCTCTTAAGATTATGGAGTTCAGTTTAATATGTTATGGGCAGTAGAGCTTGTACATACTTGATTTTTGAGAAAAGTATGTTTTTGGCATCACAAGTTCCCCAAAAATATAGACTTGGTCCCTCGAATTTTTTGGGTATATATTTGGTCTTTCAAGTCTCAAAACCGGATAAGTTTGGCCTAAAACTGGATTTTGAGCACGTTGACCTGGTTGACCAGGTTCGACCGATGAACAGTAAATTCAGAAAAATAGCAAACAAATAAGAAAAACTGAACTTTCGTGACAACCAACATGCTTGAGTGCGCTAGGTGCGTGTAAATTTTTGTGGTCAAATAACATCGGAGGAGCTCTAGCAAAAAACAAATTTTGGCTTTTTTTGTGAGCCAAAGCTTGTTTTTTTTTTGCCAGGAGCTCCTCGGATGTCGAAATACCACATAAATTTTCACACACCTAGCGCAACCCAAGCATCTTGGTTGTCACAAAATTTCAGATTTATCTTGCTATTTTTTTTTGAATTTATTGTTCATGTGTCAAACCTGGTCAAACCCACTCAACATGCCTAAAATCTGGGTCATTTTAGAGAATTTAACCTCACCGACGCCTCCAAATAAGAACGGAGGAGATGAAGTGGGTTTTCCATCGTTAAAAAGAAACCTAGCTTTGTGGTGCACGCTACTTGCATGAAGCTCTAACCATGAACATAACCTGAAACTTTCACACAGCATATCCTCACTTGTTAGCTGCATTGGTACTGATCAGAAGTCATGTAGCTTAACAAGCCTACTAAATTCATACTGTATTTCATAGTCTCATACACTCATACCAATAATCCATAGCTGAGCTGCACTAGTACTGAATTAAACTGTTCACCATACTACTAACTGCTATTGCATCAGAAGCATCTAACTTAAGGTGCAGATACATGAGTCACTGCATCCTCCTCGGCGTCCTGGCCTGCGGTGTAGCGGACTTGGGAGCGCCGCCGGCAGCGGCAGGCTGGATCAGGTCAATCCGGAGGCTGAGCGTGAGCGTGTCGCCGGAGATCAGCTCCTGGGGCACCGCCAAGAACATCCCCTGCCCCGGCGCCGGCGCGCCGGTGGACAGCGCGCTGCTGCTCACCGCCGAGGCCATGAGGACCAGGTTGTCCTTGTCGTCGCCCGCCGGGCGCTCCACGGAGAGCTTGCACCGGAACCGGGGCGCCGCCCCGGCCTCGCCGTCCGGCCGGACGCAGAGCAGCGACACGGCGGTGGCCGCGCCGAGCGGGCCGAGGGACACGAGGAACAGGCTGCGGTCCTCGTCCCCGACGAGCACGTGCCAGCGGTGCGCCAGGGAGAAGCCGAGGTTCCAGGCCCGCCCGTAGCGGACCGTCACGGCGGGGCGCTGGTGGCCGGCGGCGAAGTGGCCGAGGAGCATGGCGCGGGAGCCCACGAAGGCGCAGCCGGGCTCCGGGCAGGAGCAGGGCGCGCACCGGCACGCGCGCTGGTGGTCCGCGGCCTCGTGGTACACCACGTAGCGCTCGCAGCCGAACGCCCTGTAGGGGCAGGGCACCTTGACGGCGCCGACCACGGCGTCCAGCTCGCCGCAGTGGGCGCTGGCGCGGCTGCAGAGCGCGGCGTGGCCGGCGTGGCAGAAGCAGCACACCACGTGCCCGGCGGCCTCGCACTGCGACCACAAACGCAACAACCACCCCCAAATCATCCATCAGCTTCCTCCCAAATTTCTTTCTTGTGCTTGCAAAGAAATCCTTCCTCTCAAAAAGAGGAGATGGAAAGAGGGTTTTCTGGTTCTTGCTGAAAAAAATTCAACTCCCATAATTCTGCTTGCAAGAGGATAGGGAAAACATGAAGAATTTCTTCCAGATAAATACACTAAGAAATCCTCTCACGGCCGCATCAAATCAAAAAGTGAGATGGGACGAGGGTTTTTTGGTTCTTCCAAACAAATTCGTGATCTTGGCAAACAAACACAATCATTGGATGACTCTCTGGTAAGAGAAGAGGAGAGGAGGGGAGAAATCACCTTGAAGACGGGGGGCTTGAGGGGGAGGAGGCACGCCTGGCAGTGGAGCAGCGCCACGTCCATCCTCACGTCGATCTGCGCCGGCGCCATGGCTTCCCCCGCCGCCGCCGCAGCACCTCCGTCCTGCTCCTGCATCATCATCACCTCGCCTTCCTCGCACTCCGGCTTCGCCTCCTCCTGCTCACTCGTCACGCTCTTGCCGCAGCTCTCCGCACACTCCATTGTTATTATTTCATTTCTGGGTGCAGCGTGTGTGTTAGATGACGATGAAATAAAAATGGAAAGAAAGGGAGGGAAACTGGAGGGGCCATGGCTGCCACTGCGACCCGGCAGAGCATACCCCAAAACGGAAAGAAGCAGGACAATAATTTGAGGCCGTGCGCGCAGCCTTGGGTGTTTCCCTTTTCTTTTGACTGTTGAAAGAGCTGAGCGTTATTAGAAGAAGCCAACCCGGATGAGGAACTAGAAATTCGCTCTCGACGGGATCATCTCTAGCCGCTGGGTGCACCATTGTGACCCTTTGCCACTAGTCTACAGCCTAGTTCTACACATGATCATGGTGGTTGCATGAACCACCAGAATGTGAGGTGAACCATCAGATTATAACGTGAAATATGCGGTAAGCAATCCAAACTAATCTAATAAAAAATAGATGAATAAAACTCATTATGCACCCTCGCAACAATATATATTTACATTGATAAATAAAGTTTTACGCCATGAAACACACGATGAAAAAAAGAGAGCATCCTGATCCGGAAATACCAGATTGACAATCTAACGTCCTCCATCGCCCCTACCCACCATGCCTCCGCCCGCGGCCAGTAGTGGCGCTTCGGCTGGGCCCGCACCTTCGCCCGACATTCAGGACTCACGGCTGAGCCTGAGCATATGCTCCTGCTCCTCAAAAATGATTTCACAAATGTTCAAGTAATTATAGAAAAACTAGATTTGTTCATTGTCACACCCAAATGATACCTGTAAATTTCTAGTGGAAAAGCTTAACCATTTCGATCTGTGCAAAAAATCAAATCAGATGTTACACTAAGTTTTGGTTTTTCACCGACAAAGCACTGCTATTCCGTTCCACATGAAAATTCTCAAGCACCTTTGTTAGACTACTTTACTATTATCATAAAATTTACTATTCATCCGGAAGCATATGCTCCCCACAGCCAAAACGGCCCTCCACTAAACTCTTTTATCACGGGGACAGCTGCTCCATTATTTATTCAACTGATGATACCACTCCTGAGACTACTAGGGAGTAGCTTAGACTAGTGTCATGCATATGACAATAGCCTATATTATTATCTTGTGGTGCAAAGTATCGACCATTGAGGTGCGGAGGACCTCGGCCTCTGCCGACGGGAGGGACCCCGTTGTCATTCTTGTGAGGTTTAACATCTTGGTTGAGGTTGTGAAGCGGCGGCGAATAGGGACGAAGCTAGGAAAAAAGTTTAATGGGGTCATGTCTATGGCAGTGGGGTCATCCTTAATAAATAGATAATGCTTAGTACTAAATTAATGAAGCATTTTCTAATTTCATTGGGGTCAATTGACCCCAATGCCTACAAGGGAGCTTCGTCCCTGGCGGCGATGTACCTCTGTAAGAATAATATCTCTCACGTTCGACCTTATTTCGATGGTGCGTCTAGCGATGTTGGAGGGCGTGTAGAGGTGTGTCTTCATCGAATCTCGAGGGATTTAGTCAGTGCTAGTCTTCGGTGGATCTGTTTGGATCCAATACTTGGTCATGTGTTTACATGTTTGATTCTTCCAAGATATACACGGGACTACTAGGGATTATCTTAGACTGATGATACGACTCTCGAGACTACTAGGGATTAGCGTAGACTAGTGTTATGCATATGACAATCGCCTATATTACTATATCCAAGTCAGGGATACGACTCGAGTGTTGTGGACATGGGAGTCGCTCGAGCTCAAATGAGCCTCTGTGAATAGTAAAATCGAAAGAAAAGAAAAGTACTCTCTTCAATCCATATTAATTGTCCTTGATTTAGTACAAGACAATTAATCTGGATCGAACCATGTTTTTTTTTTTTGCATTGAGGATCGAACCATGCTAATTGTTGTTGATTTAGTACAATGGATTAGAGGGGGTGATAAAAATAAAAAATACGAATTTTCTTATTGGTAACAAACATTGTGCGGATTTCATGAATAAAAAATGTTGTAATGTTCTTGGCGAGAAAAGCAAAATCAATGATAAAAACCTACTTTTAAGGCATTTTGGAGCATTGATTTTCTTTTTCCACCCAGAGCATTGGAATTTTTTTTCACGAGGGCTGCTACACATACGATGATTTTTGTACGATTTAAGTAGGACACAAAATGGCATCCCTCGAGCACATCTGTTGTGTGGGCTGGAGCCATCGATCGGAGGGTGGTGCCATGAAAATCGTACGCCGAAGTATCCGTTCTGTATGCACACTAGTTCCGTACCAGACATACACCGGAGCCGGAGGCATGCATGAGCGGATATTTGATATTCCCACGATCTTCATTCGTCTACAGCCACTAATTCACTTACATGCGTGTGTTTCGACCATCTTCTGGCCGAGCATGCGTACGTGCGCGCATCTTAATTTTGCTAGCCACGGGCTGTACGCCTAGCGTAGCCGCTGCTGCATGCAGCACCGGACCCGGACAAGGGGCTCAGTGGCTCACGCTGCATGCACCACCCCCCCCCCCCCCCCCCCCCCCTCTTTCGGCCTTGTGACGCCGTCTCTGGGCTCATCTCCTTTCCAGGTTGGAAACCTTCAATAAGTTTTCAGAAAGTTCATTCTTCAAATTTCGAAAGTTGCTAAAAAGGGGGGAAATCAAATCAACGCATTGAATTCCCACGAATGGAAGGATCACCCGCCGGTTAGCACACACTTCAAATTAAATTTGGCGATCGTTGATGTGCAATGCGAAAGTTTTATTATTTGAAGTTTAACACCCCCCCCCCCCCCCCCCGCGCCTATTTCGGGACGTGCTACACAACATCGAGCATCGTGAATATGTGCAGAGGGAACGGGGGGCACGTGGCACGCTATAAATTAGCCCACCTTAGCGAGCACCTTGCAAATACAAACTTTAAATTATCTATATTTCAAAATTATAATTTGATCTGGTTAGCACGAAAGGGAAAGTTTCAAAAATTGCGAAAAAATGCAATAGGAGTTTCATTTTTGCTGACAATATTCTGCTTGGAAACTTAAAATACATTGAAGTAATTAAAATGGGCAAATTGTCATGTTGGGTACATCATCAACGAAAAACTACTAGTTGAATGTTCTGAAGCGTGCCTTGCCACCACATGATCCATTTCCTACCATTTCACCGTTGGGTTTTATATATCCATGTGGTGTTGATAGGATTAGCGTGTTGTGCATATCAACATGTTTTTATCTAGAATCTATATATGACACAATGTGTAATATCAGACCGACTGAATCACAAGTAATGACTCACTCGCAAAGGGTCATTAACTTTCCACTAAAGTTGGGAAGGGGATTCAAATTGAAAAAAAAAACATAAAGTGTCGTGGTAGGACAAAAATCGACGTCGACAATAGAACTTTGAATTATACATGAGGTCGCTCCACGGCGAGTAATTACTTGCCAATCGAATCAAGAGTAACGGCTCGAGCGCCAAAGAGCCATTAACTTTCCTCTAAAGTTGGAAAGGGGGTTGAAATTGAATTCGCTCCGCGTTTGTCTTATTACAAACCCGAACGGAGGGGGTAGCAACACGTGGGCTGTCCCGCGTTTCGTCCAGCTAAGCAATCGATGAGTAGCTAAACCTAGGTGGTATCACAGCCCCCCTTCCGTTAGAGAACCTGTTTCTTGCCGTTTGTTTGATCGGACATCGAATGCTCAACAGTCACATCTCAATCGGCGCCTTATATATTTTTGGGAAGGAGGGAGTACTGTGCAAGTATAAGTATAGCACGACGCAATCTCTCGTAGCGGAAGCCGTTTCACTGTACTCCACTCCGTGCAAACCGGTGGGATCTTGTTGGGGGCGTGTGCTCGGTCGCAGGGGGGGTAGTTAGTTGGATCGAGGGAGACATGGCCGGGCAGGACAAGAGGTGTTTGCCGTCGATGCCGGCGTGCAACGGCGAGCACGGCGGCAAGAAGGCGCGGCACCAGGCCCTGGTGCCCGTGGTGAAGCAGGAGCCGCGGCAGGAGGAGGAGGAGGAGGAGGAGGAGTGGGAGGAGGGGGAGCTGACGTCCCATGGCGGCAGCTCGGGATCGGCGGCTGCGTCAGAGGCCCTGGTGGGGGCGGCGCCCGCGCCCGCGCCCGCGCCGCCGCAGATCGACGTGAGGATGGACATGGCGCTGCTCCACTGCCATGCCTGCTTCCTCCCCCTCAAGCCCCGCGTGTTCAAGGTACGGCATGGATTTCTTTCCAGATTATTACAAGGCATGAGCAATCTTGGCATTTTTCCCGACGATCTTGCCGTTGCCGATCGCAGTGCGAGGCCGGGCACGTGGTGTGCGGCTACTGCCGCGGCGCGCACGGCGAGGCCTGCGGCCGCGCCGACACGCACTGCCCCGAGCTGGACGCCGTCGTGGGCGCCACCAAGGTGCCGTGCGCGTACCGGGACTTCGGCTGCGACCGGTTCCTCGTGTACCACGGCGCCGCGGAGCACAAGCGCGTGTGCCCGTGGATGCCCTGCTCCTGCCCGCAGCCCGGCTGCGCCTTCCTCGGCCCCCCGGCGGCGCTCCTGGACCACTGCTCCGCCGAGCACTCCCGGCCCATCATCCAGGTGCGCTACGGCCGGCCGTGGACCCTCAGCCTGCCGCTGGCGCAGCGCTGGCACGTGGTGGTCGGGCAGGAGGACCGGAGCGTCTTCCTCGTCTCCCTGGCCGACCTGGGCGTGGCGGCCACCGCGGTGTCGCTGCTCTGCGTCAGGCCCGACGGCGCCGCGGCGCTGCCCTCGGCGCCCCACTTCTGGTGCAAGCTCTCGGTGGAGCACCCGCGCGGCGACAAGGACGAGATGGTCATGATGGCGTCCGCCGTGGGCAGCAGCCCCCTGTCCGCCGGCCCGCCGGTGCCGGGGCAGGGGATGTTCTTGGCGGTGCCGCACGAGCTCATGTCCGGCGACGTGCTCGCCATCAGCGTCCGCATTGATCAGCTCCAGCCTCCTCCTCCTCCTCCTGCTGCTTCCACTGCTGTCGCGGCCAGGGCACCAGCGCCACCACCACCACCCCATGCTAGTGCTAGGACAACAACCAGGAGGCTCCAGTGACAACCCTGCTCTTCTTCTTCTTGATGATGTTGTGTATGTTTTGGCTTCATATGGCCTGTTATCAGTACTGTATGCGTTTGTGTAGGCCGCTAGGGCAAGCATGTTTGGTCTGTCTCCAAAACCAACCATGTCAAATTTTCAAAATTCAAAACCAGAAAAGTTATTATACTACGTACTACTTATTATTTGGATGGTTGCAAAACATTATTTGTATGCACACACATGCCAACTTGCCCTCCATATTTCATTTTGCTAGTCAAAATTGGCCAATCATGGGCAAGCAAACACATCAAGCAAAGTACCAATCCCCTCCTTTTATTTCTCAACTTGTTGCTAAGGATTGTAATTCCGTGAACTTGGAATAAAACACCCTATTTCCATCGCAAACAAATAAAAATCATGGGCAATGAGCATTTGGTAGGTGCTGTTTGCACTGGGTGGTTTGATAAGTTGTCAGATAGCCACTTGATAGCCGGACTGTGACTGAGAACTGGAGAACTCATGGGAGATATGCTTAATCTTGGATACCTTCTGGGGGACTTGAGCTTCAGACGTCGCCTTATCTCTGACGTTTAGGTTACTCGTAGGGTAAAAATGGATGACCCACCGGTGGATACACAATGTGATATGCCAACCAGATGAGCAGACTCAAATACGTAGTAAGTAGGAGTCAACATTTTTGCGCATGTATGTAAGCATATCATCTTGCGATGGCGAAATAAGATTCATATGTAGACTCCCACCTGTTTGATTCAAGCGAGATGAGTTATTTACAAAGTCTGTATGCACAACATCATCATATGAATTTGTAATCATATGAATAAGCATATCATTTGGCCAATCCGGTGATGGCACGTTTGGTCTCAAAATTTGCAGTAAACATTTGATTCAAGCGGCACGAGTTATTTACAAAGTTTCGACCAAATGTACAACTATGTACAGTTTCCATGTAAAGAAAGCGGACGAGGCGTTTTTGCTCCCCGGCTGAGATGAGCCCGGGAGTGAACTGTAAATTCATTAAAAAAATAAAAAAAATCCGCATGTTTTTGTGATGACAGATGCTTGACTGCATAATGTTCGTGCCAAATATCAGAGCATTTGAAGATATGAGTAGCTCTGAGCAAAAAAGACAAATTTCGGGTCTGTGAAAAATTCACTGTTTTGACCTGATTTTTTTTTTCCGCTCAGAGCTACTTAGATGTTCGAATGCGCTGAAACTTGGCACGGACATTACGCACTCAAGCATCTTTCACTTAAAAAAAAGGAAAATTGTTGAACTTCGCTAGTATTTATTTTGATTGTACTGTTCATACGGTGTAGATGAGCTCGGGCTCTGAATTGTATGTTTTCTTTTTTTTTTCTATACTATAAAACTTTGTACTGTAAAAAAGCTCGTTTTCAATGGTATGGTTGATGCTAAAAATTCACACGGGTTACTTTTATATGCATGTAATCACGTATGAATTCGATCGCCCACTCTCTGATCTTTTCTTTTTACCGTTCATGTTTCCAGACCGTACATCCTAGTCACACAACTTAGATGAGACATCATTAAAAATTATATAGATGTGATTTAGCAATCATGTACAAAAACTTTGCGCGAATTTAGAAGGTGTTCCCCAAAACTAAAATTTAGTTTCCAAATTATATAAAAATATTCAAAAAATCATATTCATGAAAAAATAAAAAACAAACGGAAAAAGGAAAGAAAAACCCCAAAGTTGCGAGGCGGGTCGATATTTGAAGAAGGCCTCGCATGGGAGGCATTAGAAAAATCCTATTCCACAACCCGCGCGTGGGAATCGGCCGCGTGTGCACCCCTCCCCTGCGCGCCCTTCCGAGCCGGCCCATGTGGGGGCGAGGTGACCCTATTTGTTTTTCGAGATTTCGGAAAAAGTTCCGACTTCCAAAAAACATCACGGATTCAGAAAAATGTTCCGAATTTAAAAAATATTTCTTGAATTCAAAATGTTCACGATTTTAAAGAATGATTTTTTTTTTCAATTCTAATGTTCTTTTATTTTGATGAACATTTTCTGAACTTCGTCTATGTTGTCTCAACATAGCCAGTCCCAAGCGCCGGTAATGGAGGAATGTTGTGATAGGCTCGGCGAGCCAACATCAAAACATAGCCACTCTTATGAAGATGAAACACGAAAGATTAATGTTGGAGCGTAACCCTCTCAGCATCAGCAAACTAACCACAGACAGGAGTGTGTTGAAGTTTTCTGTCCATATGGCAGAACCATGAGTTTGTTGCGAGATCTTATGGATTTCACCTCTAGCCTACCCCAACTTGTTTGGGACTGAAGGCTTTGTTGTTGTTGATGAACAATTTTTATGAGCATTTTTAATGACGACCAATATTTTTTTGTATTTGATAAATAAATTTTGAATTGGATGAACATTTTTAGAACTTGAAAAACAAAATTTATATTCGAGATTTTTTTTAAATGGGTCAATAAATTTTAAAGTTGATGAACAAAATTTTAATTTATTAACATTTTTAAATCCGATTCCAAAATTGAATTCGATGAACAAAAAAACATTCACGAATTTTAAAAGAATATTCACAAAAAAGTGAAAAGGTAAAGAAGAAAAAGGAGAAAAGAAAAAAAGAAACAAAAAATCCAGAAAAAGAAACCAGGTTCAAGGAAGGTTCTCAAACCTTCCCAAAACCGGTGCTTCTAAATCCCGAAATATGGGCTGCCCCACCGTGTGAACGATCTGGAGAGGGGGGTACGCGGGAAAATATCTGATGCACCGGAGCTTGTGGTGCTACCAATACACCGAACTCACATTGTGCTTTTAAAATGTTGAAAAAAGCTAAAAAAATCAGCACACTCACACGACATCAATGTAAGTTGTCACAAAATTTCAAGTCAAAATTCGAAACATAACTCAGAAAACAAATATGACAATTCAACACTAAATAATACATAACATAACTTGGGCTTTTGATTTGGCCAATTATCACACTGATGTCAGATTTGTCATTTTTGTATACATTTTTGTATACGCAGGTGCACTGGATACATTCCCGAGGGTACGTGCTAGATGGCTCCACAGACACACACGTCGCGATGAGCATTGCGCGAATACCAAAAAAACTGACCAGACGGTTTTGAGCTTAGACGTGAGATAACTAAATGTCATCTAGATGTGTTTTAGCAATTATGTTAAAAACATGTACAAAAATACACATGCAATACAAAGATGTAATTTCCCTTCCAAGTCATGCCTTGTCATTCCGTCAGTGCAAGGGACGCACGCCACAATCTTACACATACCAGTGACCACTGTCAATCAATCAATGAAGCAGGCATTAACTCAGCCGCTTAGTTTACAGCGCTCATTTTCCCCAGGCGCTCTTCTTCTGTCCTCCCTTCCACTGTCCACAACTGGTGTGATTTGGGCAGGAAAGAAGGTTAGGATCTCAAACCAAAAGATTATCTTCTTCTTCTTCTTCTTCAATCTTCAGTGTGTATCCTCCTCCATCCTGCGGTTGCGTCTGTGTCAGTGGTTGATGAGGATGCGGCAGGTTGCTGCTTGCTCTTCCTCTGATGGACGGGCACGGGACAGGGGTTCGCCGGCGACGGTGGACAAACTAGCTATGCACCAAGCAACCGGAGGCGGAGCAAGTGGCGGCTCGGTCGTCGTGCCGGCGGCAGGCACCTGGCGAGCCGTAAAGATGGACATGCGCGTGCTCCAGTGCCCCCTCTGCACCCTCCCCCTCAAGCCGCCCGTCTTGCAGGTTCCCTTCTTTTCTTCTCGGCAGTCGGCACTCGGTCGATCTTCCGCCCGTTCCATCCCACTCGTACAAATTTCTCCGGTCTGTGCAGTGCAAGGGCGGGCACGTGGCCTGCGGCGGCTGCCTGGCCGAGCCGTGCCGGAGGTGCGAGCACGGCGGCGGCTTCGATGTCCGCAGCACGGCGATGGACGCCGTCGTCTCCGCGGCCAGGGTCCAGTGCCCCCACGACGGCTGTCTGACCTACGTCGCGTACCACGAGCTCGGCGACCACCGGAGCGCGTGCGGGCACGCGCCCTGCTCCTGCCCGGAGCTCGGCTGCAGCTTCACCGCCCCGCCGCGGGTGCTCCTCGTCCATCTCTTCGTCCGGCACTCAATGCCGGCGCACAAATTCCAGTACGGCGAGGACTTCCGGCTCCTGGTGCCGGCGTCGGAGCCGTCACGGCGGCTGCTCATCGGCGGAGACGACGGCCGCGCGTTCCTCGTCTCCGCGGGCGCGCTGGCCGCGGCCACCGCGGTGTCGGTCGTGTGCGTCCGTGCCAGCGCCGTCCTGCGGCCGCAGTACTTGTGCAAGATGTGGTCGATCATGCCGCCCAGCCAGGACCTCGTCGTGGTGAAAACCAAGGTGACGAGCAGCACATCGCCCGGCGCGGTGGCCGCCGCGTCCTTCTTGACGGTGCCGCCGAGGTATTATCGGGTTGGGGCTGCTGGGGTTTCCAACTCCAAGCTAGTGCCTCTCAATGTCCGCATTGACAAGATTTAACGCTCTTCGCTCGATCCAAATCCAAATCTAATGATGGAAGATGTAGGTTTAGTGTTCGAACAAATGACTAGTATTTTGGTGATCAAAAGTAGTAGTAGTATATTTTGGTGATCGGAACTACTCTACACACGACAGTTTAGAGACGATTTTTATTTGTAGCATAATGCGATCTAATGGATGCTAGATGACCTAAAAATGCTGTGTGGCAGTTTATGAAGGCAAATGTCGCTCAGTTAAAAAATGCATTATCAACTATCTGATAATGTTGTGTTGTTATTTGTTATCCCAAAAAGGAGAAATCATGAAGTCTTACTAAAAAATATTATGTTTAGTATGCATTTCCATCGAGTCTTTTCATGTTTACCTCTACAGCGAGCGCGGGTGGTTGGGGGACAGGGATCAGGTGACATGCACGTTTTGCATGTCACTGTGTGCCTTGCGGCCGGAATTCAAATCTAAACATTGCGAAAAAATCTAGAAAAAATCATGCATGTTCACAGCACATATTAAGATAACCCCTAAAAAATTCAGATCAAAATTCGAAACATACATCGAGAAAGAAAAAAGAGAAATCTGTCATGAATAGTTCGCGAATGGTTCTCTGTATACTATTCACATCTGAGTTTCTCTTTTTTGTCTCTCGATGTATGTTTCAAATTTTGATCTGAATTTTTTAGGGGTTATCTTAATATGTGTTTTAAACATGCATGATTTTTTTTCAGATTTTTTCGCAATGTTTAAATTTGAATTCAGCCGCAAGGCACACGGTGACATGCAAAACGTGCATGTCACCTGATCCCTGTCGGGGGGGGGGGGGGGGGGGGGGGTTTGTGCAGGGGCTTGTAACTCTCTGAATTGAGGTAGTTCCAGTTTTAATTTACTGAGAGGTTAGCTGTTTTTCCACTTCACTGCTCAAACCATCCAAAAATATGAAATTCAGACATGTACGGGCAAGCCAAGGCTCCGCTTAAGGAAAACAAAATCGTTAGGTGGTATACACTGATAGATCTTTTCAATAAAATATATCATCATCATAGAACAGAATATGTGATGCTGTAGTGCTATTGCAATTTTGAAAATAAACACACAAATATCTTCTTTCTTTCTGTCTGGAACTAGATTTGAAATGGATATCCAATACGAGACATAAGAGATTCATCTTGTTAATAAAAAACTGATTCATAAGGCTGGGTATTTTAAGATTTAGAAAAAGAAATACAAAAATAGGAGAAATAAAGAAGTTGAGAAGTTGTAATGTACATCAATACGAGGCCGCAAATTCATCATTCACGCCCTTTAAATCAACTTCAATGCCGTGCTTCAAAATCGTCCCCAGTTGTAATGTACATAAGAGATTCATCTTGTTAATGAAAAACTGATTATTTGGAGGTGGGTGGGGGGGGGGGGGCTTAATATTTTAAGCTTGGGAAAAAAATACACAAAGAGGAGAAATGAAATAGTTCTATTGTACATCAACACGAGGCGACAAATTCATATTCACACCCTTTAGGTCAACTCTAATGACGTGCTTCAAATCGTCCGCAAATGTTCGAACCGGCATGTCTGGACACTTTACCATTCAATGATATCCACAAAACTTTCTATGAACTTGTCCGGACGTTTGAAATCCCATAAACCGGAACCAAACATAGAAATAGTTTGTTGGAGTCCGGACATGCTACAGACACATCAACTCAGCCTCAAACCGCACCCAAACCCACTTTTTTTCTTTCTCCTTTTTCTCTCCTCTCTTTGTTGGACAAAGAGCGAACATTTGGTGGATATGGTTGGATGACTGCCTTCTGCTCCACTATCAGCGGACATGTCAGAACGTGTCTGCGGACGTTTGGTGGTGTCTTATTTGATGTACCGCATTGGAGTTACCCTTAGAGAGTTAGGGCCTGTTCGGTAGCTTGCTGGCTCCCAGCTTCCGCGTATCCGCGAGCGAAGCTGGCGCGAACGGCCTGGCTCCAGGAAGCTGGCTTCCCAGATCGAAGCAGCATCCATGTACAAAAACTTAGAGTGGCAGATTTGTCGATCCAGGAATCGGGATTCCTGGAGTTGGCGTTATTTACGATCGGATGACACCGCGAAGTGCCTCACGTACCGGTTCGTTACCTTTTCCTCCGATCTGGGCCAGGCCCATCCTCTTTCCTCATGTCTCCCACCGATCCTACTTCTTGAGCCGACTGGGCTCCGGCCGCCCAGGCAAGCCGGCCTGCTGGGGCGTACGAGAAGCCGAAGCGAGCGAGCCGAACGGTTTTCCATCGATCCCGATTTGTGGAAGGAGCTGGAATCGGAAAACGGAAGCGAGATTCGAGGATTTAGTGAAGCTAGGGGGACTACCGAATAAGCCCTTAATACTAGAGGTGGAAGAATGACACATCAATAATGTTATAAGTGATGAGCAAAGTTGGATAGAAATTTTCACACAATGGAGTGAGAAACGTGTGTCGGCCTGTCCCTCTTCTGTTCTTAGGCTGGGAGGGGTGTCAGATCTGTTGGAGCTTGCGTGATGGGCGCCGGTTTGATCAGAACCGTCCGGATTTGACCACTTGTGGCCAAAGGGCGGCGCGGGATGGTGACAAGGACCCTCCGGGTGTGGGTTTTGTGATGGCGTGGTGGTAGCCCATGGTGGTGCTCCGGTTCGGTTTGCATCCGCAGGGCATGATCGAGCGTTAGTCTATTGGTGAGCAGTTCATGTGGTGGTCTCCACTCAATTATGAAGTTGTGTTTGTACTGGAGGCACTGAAGGGTTGGACTTTTCCCAATTCTATCCACCATTGAGGGATGATCCGTCGTCAAGGGGGTGTGGGGCACGACGTCATCCTTGCCTCCCGTCTAGTGGCGGCGTGCCACCGGTGAGCTCGCCTTTTCCCGGGTGGGGCAAGGTGGGGCGGTGCAGGCTAGCTCTGGCCAGGCGCTGTTCAAGGGTGTGGAAGGATGTGCCTTCCCGCCCGTCTCTTCTGCCGTCTTGGTTACGAGCCTAGGAGGGGATGGAGTTGGTGCCATGGTTGTCGGGGTGGCGACCTTGGTGCTGGGAGCCGTGTTGCTAGGGGCGGAGCATGCAGCTTAGCCGTTGTTTGGTGACTAGGTCGTGTGGGCGGCATGGTAGCCAGCGTGTGATGTTCGGTGGCGGTGGTGCGGTAGACCATAGATCAATTCGGTGACGGTGAGTGCCGTCCGGAGTGAAAAAACTGTCCTGACTTGTCGGTCAGTGGGGCAGTGTCCTCGCGTCGTCCCCTTCTTCTATGCGTCGTCGTGGGTACTCACTGTTTGTTGTGGTCCTCCGGGAAATCCCTGGTCTTCGGATTGGGAGGTGGTGGCGCTTCGTTGTCGTTCCCTTCTTGAGGGCGCCAACTTGGAGCCCATGGTTCATCATGCAAGGCTTCGTCTCATTGTGATGTCATGTCGATGGTTGTGTGCCCCGACACTCCATAGTGATGCATATTGTTCACCTGTTTGTTGGCTTGGAGTTGTATGGGGTAGTGTGGCCGTTTCAGCGTATTTGTATCATGTCTCGGGTGTGAGTTGTGTCGGTGTGTTTGTATTGGTAACTTGATGATAGTTGCTTCATATATAAAGCAGGGAAATCTTTTTCCGTTAATAGAGGCTACATTTTGATCCAACAACCCAAATTTTGGAATACAAGATATTTATCGCACTTGAACAAAGTTTTGGACGCTCTTTTACAATTTCATGAGTGTACACAACTTATAATTTCACACGATTCTGATCATCTACTCCAACCATTTTATTTTTTTCAGTGCAGTTGTTGTACAATCGAGACATTTTTGCATACTTGTGGGTTTTGAAACGGTCTTCCTTTATTTTGTTTTATAAACTTCCATTATGTGTTTGCATTTTTACTGTATTACCATAGCATGCTTTTTATTATCGTGTTGTTTATTTGTGCTTTGAACTGGGCTGTAAATTCACAGATTTGCTCTGTTCGCCGAATCTCTTTCCCCAACTGCTCCAATGCCTTTACTGCCCAAGGGCCAGGCAAGCACGCCACGCCACATTTATTGCGCTTCATTTTGCTGTTTCCCAGTGCAGCTTGGTGTCATCGTGTCGTGGACAACCGGTGGACAGGGAGACATCCGACTGACCGAAGTGATACGGGAGTTTTTCTAGGTTTGATGGTACGGTGAACTTTGATCATATTGCTATAGGTAGTGAAGCTAAACTAATGCTTTGGCTAACTAAACTTAACTTATTACTCCTACGTGATCTAAGGTTGTGAAACATAGCAACCATATTTTATGTACTGAAAGTAGCCGTCGGCATCATTATCCTGGCCGTCCAAGCAAGTTTGTCTATAGTTCAGCGGGTTCTACCGTAGTCAACGCAGCGTCAAAGTCGTACACAGTCCCCCATGAGAGGCTATGGCTGCGCCGTGCAGCTATGGCAGGTGGCAGGCACGCCTTGCGACGCACGCCCTTGCATTGAAGGGGTCTAGAAGTAATTGCAAAAGAAGAAAGAAAAATCTGTTAGTGACACGGTAAATTTGTGATTGACTGTTCAGCCCAAAGATGCAGCCAAATTTAAGATTTGGGCAAAAGTTAGTACTACCTCCGGTGAATAAGTCATTCGCGTAGTTCCAGGTCATCGATTTAAGCAATTAAATATGTGTTATGTGTCATGAAAAGTGGTGAAAATGGACAAAACTGGCACTTATCTGAAACTTCAACACAAAATGGCCCAAATCAAAAAAAAATTCACGAAATGACCCATTTTACATGACGCCAGGGGCTAGGGCATCATGCGGCATGATGCCCTAGGCCGGGGCGCCATGCTTCATGTTGCTACCATGGCGCCCTAGCCCGGGCTGTCATGCTCTTTACCATGGCGCCCTAGCCCCGGGCGCCATGGAAAAGAGGGTCGTTTCATTAAATATTTTCAGATTTGGGTCATTTTGTGTTGAAGTTTCAGATAAGGGCCAGATTTGTTCATTTTCACTGAAAAGTATATCACTAGATTTATACACGGATGTAGTTTCTAAACATATATTTTTTGTCACATACAATACATATTTAGATACTCCCTCCATTTTTATATACAAGGCCACAAACTCAAATTACAGATACTAATGTAAAATTTAATGCCTGCTTTGCAAGTCAGCTTTTCTTTTCGTTTACTGGGATCATTAATACCCCACATGCATGCAAGAAATCTGAGTGCAGAAAGTAGTTGATTGTCATTGTGACTACATGCACGCAACTATTAAACAGGTTGCTTAGGAGAAAATATCATTAATTTTGCCTTGATTACTGTTGGTGGCCTTGTATAGATGCAAAACGTATATTCCATAGTGGCCTTGTATATAAAAATGGAGGGAGTAGTTAAATCGTCGACCTAGAACTACGCGAATTGATTGGGGGAGTGGATGTACAAACCCAACACCTAGGTTCAAATCCTCACGGAGGCAAATTGAGGTTCCTATTTATTCTTAAGGACCGGGCTTTCCTAGTACTCATGCATTTATTGAGGACTAACCGAGATTAAAAATCATAATACTCATACATAAAAGGCTACGTATCCCTAGTTGGTGCAGAGGCCGAGGAAGTGAAATTCTCCCCAAATTTTAAGCTCCGCCATTCGCCTAAGGCGTTGAACTTGGGTCTCAACCCTAGCCGCCCCTCCTCACCCCCCCTCTTCCCTTCCTCGCCGCCGCCTGAGGCAGTCGCCGGGCAAGCCCGGGGCGCCAAGGGCGGGGCTTCGGTTGCCCTGCCTCTGCGTGGGGAACCCTGGATCTGGAGCGGTGGCTCCATTGGCAAGGCACGGCCGGCTGGCAGCCGTGCGTGTGATGGATCTCGCATCCCGGCCGCGCGGGCGGCGGGATCCGGTGGTCGTTGGCGGCCGACGGCGGCTTCTGCGGCGGTCGGTGCGCGCGATCTGGCGCCTCCCCTCGTCCCATGTTTGGCGTGCGGGCCAGCCTGGTCGGGCCGCGCTTCCTCTTGGTCGCCGGTTCTGTACAGGAGGTGCTGCTGGTGATGGGGATCTAGTTCGGGCGAAATCCCTGGCCGGCCATGACCGGCCGCGCCGACGGCGACGCCTGAGGGCCTGTTCCCCTCCTTGGAGGCGTCGGTATGGATTGATCTCCTCACTTCCCCTTCCCCTAGGTCTCCCGGGCGAAAGCCCTAACTTTGTTGGGCGGCGGCGGCGCTCGCGGTGCCGTTCCCTTCTTGAAGGCGCCGCTTTGGGAACCTTGGGGTTGGGTGGCGCTTGTGGGTGGCGGGCGACGACGGTGGTGCGGCCCTATCCTAGCATGGATTTACGTCCGTTGCTTGGAGATGGACTCGCATAGGTAGAGATGGTCGGCTGGCGTCAATGACGGAGGACCTGCCAAGGCTCGCGTAGGTGGAGGTTGTCGTTTGGCGTCGTGGTGGCGTCGATTGCGGAGGACCTGCCAAGGTTGTCACCTCAATCTGCTCTGAAGATGGACAAGTGGAAGATGGCGGCGACGGCACATGTGACTGCGTCGGACCGGTTTGAGCCCCGGACCCGGCAGATGGCTCGATCGGGGCCTCCGGCTTTAGATGTTAGGCTTAGGTTAGAGGTCTGGGTATGTGGCCCAGCTTGCACCCCTTCATCATTTGGATAGGAGTAGCGGCAGATGTTTTCAAGATGGCGGATTCAGGCATTTTGTTGTTCTACTTTGTAAAGTCCTCGAGAATAATCAATAAATATGGCCACACACATCTCCCGGATGCAGAGGCCGGGGTCATCCTTCTTTTCAAAAAAAAAACCACGCGAATGACTTATTCACCGAGACGGAGGTAGTACTACTAATATATTTTAACTCTGGGCAACCACGAGACACAATCTTTCTGACGTGTCTGTTTACTTTTTGATGTAAAAACAAACAGAGAAGTTTTAGAAACACGCTAAGCAAGGACAAAATGCAATTACAGAAAAACTGTTTCAACGATGAATTCTTTTACCCCGAAATAGAACGTCTGATTTTTTTCTGTAGTACCCTAAGAGCATCTACAGCCGGACTCCTCATATCCGTCTCAAATGCCCAGTCAGACTACTCGATCACTTACAAGTAAAAAAGGAACCCAACCTGCGCTTCGAACCGGCCTTAAACGACCGGGCTGTACAACACTCCTCATAACCAGTCCAAATAAATGACGGATATGGAAAGACGTCCGCCACGTCGGACCAGACAGCCCGAGGCCACCACAAATTGCACCAAATCACCCAACCTAGTTGATTCCATTTGCTCCTTTCCTCTCTTCTTCTTACTCCGTGCCGACCATCTCCTAGCTCCGTCGCCACGGTTGCTCCACCGCCATTCTGAGCTCTTAGCGCCGCTAGCCCTGCTACAGTGGTTCTCCCATCCGTTCTCTCCATCGCGGACATCGTCACCGGTCCTGAAGTGACCGCGGTATGTCCAGCAACTCTTGACCTCACCTTGTGTACGTGTTCAACACACTGCCCGACCAGTTTTTTGTGATTTATTCATAGGCAAACCGATGGGATCGGATGGTTCGTCGGACAAAGAGCTTAATGAAATGATTCAAAATGAGTTTTTTGATTCGCTGAATACAGACGAAGAAGCTGAGATGATGATGCCCATGAGCATCCAACAGGAAAAGGACTGGGAGGTGGGGCACATTCTCAACTTTAAGAGCTCGATCAAAAGGAGAAATGTTCTGGACCGGGACATGTCCATGACCACCGCGGAGACGTTCGCGTCGATTGCGTCGCCTCGACGGGGGAGCTCGCTATGATCGAGGAGGAGTGGTCACCGAGCGACAACACTATCGCGTCCCGACAAGGGTAAGGTCAGGGCTCCCCAACCATGTTGGGCATCGGCCAAGGCGGGCCCTATGCACGACACAAGAAGTAGTTGTGCGGCTCCCCCGCGAGCACCAGGTGGCGGCATGGTAGGCCTGTTGCGCCCCCGCTCCTTTCCCCTGCTACAAGGATCACTCCGTCGACGACGAGATGGACGACGCTGGAGGTGCTGTCGGCTAGTCTGATCAGGCATACGAGGTCACCGCCCGCTACAAATTAGTTTATTTTTTATGTTTTATTTCAACGGAAGAAATACCATTTAGTTTATGTAAATTATATCAAATTATGTCCGTTTGCATGAATTCCGTGGTGTTTGCTGTCATTTTTTTTAATTGCAGATGAAGGTTCGAGACAAGTGTTGAATGATCGGCTCCATATCAGTGGCCGCAGACGCGTCCACTGATAAATACTACGTCCATCTTAGGAGCTGGAGTTGCATAAGTATTTTTGATGATCCAGCTGGTTCTACTCTTGGCAAGGTGTTAAAGATTTCAGTTCTACTGATAGCTTGCCTGACCTGGCTCTCATCAGCTAGTACTAGTAGTACCAGTGTACCTCCATAGTTTTGAACTATGTACAGGAAAACGCGCTATATGTGAAAATCCTAAAAATAGGGGACTGTCGTTCTACAAGAGCCAGGCAAGCCAAAATTGAAAAACATGACAATGAATAAAGTGACCATAGAATATATCAAAAAATTGCGGAACCAAAGAACTAAGTGACAAAGAACTTACTCAAAATAAAAAGATACACGATGTCTTTGTTGTAGCGAAATCATCCATAGCGTAGATAGATGGAAATGAAGATCAAAACCATCTATCAATCTCCAAGACGGAGAAATCAGTTAACAAATAAATAGACATAAGCAACATGTGGCAGTGGTCTAGCAGATGACTGATTCTGTTAGAAGGGATAGAGAGGGTTTTGTGGAATCGATCGTTGTTGTATTGAGCCTCTCGGACGGTTTATATAGAGTAAATGGCTTGGAGGGCAAGAAGGCACTTCTAGAGATAAGGCAGGAGATGATTACAAATCATAGTCTACCATATACAGTGATATGCCTATATACTCTTAACAGATTCAACCAACAAGTTGCAATCTTTTATTACAAAGAGGAAGAACAAGCTTCAAAATTCCGACGAGTTGCTAATTTTAACTTCTCCCCTTCTATGTGTGTAGGTAAACTGGGGAAAACCTACAAAAAATCCAGTGTACAAACTGTTGGGGAACGTAGTAATTTTAAAAAGAAAATTCTACGCACACGCAAGATCATGGTGATGCATAGCAACGAGAGGGGAGAGTGTTGTCCACGTACCCTTGTAGACCATAAGCGGAAGCGTTATGACAACGCGGTTGATGTAGCCGTACGTCTTCACGATCAACCGATCCTAGTACCGAAAGTACGACACCTTCACGATCTGCAGACGTTAGGCTCGGTGACGTCCCACGAACTCACGATCCAGCAGAGTGTCGAGTGAGAGCTTCGTCAGCATGACGGCGTGATGACGGTGATGATGAAGCTACCGACGCAGGGCTTCGCCTAAGCACTGCAACGATATGGCCGAGGTGGATTATGGTGAAGGGGGGCACCGCACACGGCTAAAAGATCAATGATCAACTTGTATGTTTATTGGGTGCCCCCTAGCCACGTATATAAAGGATGGAGGGAGGAGGAGGCCGGCCCTCATAGGGCGCGCCCAAAGTGTGGAGTCCTACTAGGACTTTCTAGTCCTAGTAGGATTCCACCTCCCACATGGAATAGGAAAAAGGGAAGGGAGAAGGAAGGAAGGGGGCGCCCCCTTTCCCTAGTCCAACTCGGACCAGTCCATGGGGAAGGGGCGCGGCCACCCTTGAGGCCTTTCTCTCCTTTCCTGTATGTCCCATTAAGGCCCAATACGAACTCCCGTAACTCTCCAGTACTCCGAAAAATACCCGAATCACTCGGAACCTTTCCAATCTCCGAATATAGCCTTCCAATATATCGATCTTTACGTCTCGACCATTTCGAGACTCCTCGTCATGTCCCCGATCTCATCCGGGGCTCGAACAAACTTCGGTCATCAAATCACATAACTCATAATACAAATCGTCACAGAACGTTAAGCGTGCGGACCCTACGGGTTCGAGAACTATGTAGACATGACTGAGATTCATCTCCGGTCCATAACCAATAGCGGAACCTGGATGCTCATATTGGTTCCTACATATTCTACGAAGATCTTTATCGGTCAAACCGCATAACAACATACGTTGTTCCCTTTGTCATCGGTATATTACTTGCCCGAGATTCGATCGTCAGTATCTCAATACCTAGTTCAATCTCGTTACCGGCAAGTCTCTTTACTCGTTCCGTAATGCATCATCCCGCAACTAACTCATTAGTCACAATGCTTGCAAGGTTTATAGTGATGTGCATTACCGAGAGGGCCCAGAGATACCTCTCCGATACACGGAGTGATAAATCCTAATCTCGATCTATGCCAACTCAACAAACACCATCGGAGACACCTGTAGAGCATCTTTATAATCACCCAGTTACGTTGTGACGTTTGATAGCACACAAAGTGTTCCTCCGGTATTCGGGAGTTGCATAATCTCATAGTCATAGGAACATGTATAAGTCATGAAGAAAGCAATAGCAACATACTAAACGATCAAGTGCTAAGCTGACGGAATGGGTCAAGTCAATCACATCATTCTCTAATGATGTGATCCCGTTAATCAAATGACAACTCATGTCTATGGCTAGGAAACTTAACCATCTTTGATTCAACGAGCTAGTCAAGTAGAGGCATACTAGTGACACTCTGTTTGTCTATGTATTCACACATGTACAATTATAGCATGAATAATAAACATTTATCATGATATAAGGAAATATAAATAACAACTTTATTATTGCCTCTAGGGCATATTTCCTTCACAAACTGCTACAAGAGGTAAGTCATGACACTCAGGACAATATCCTCGGCTAGACACGGGCATATGCCCCACTCCTCGGCGTACTTCACCACATTGTATTTATATAATACTCCGCTTTTTATAGTTATCCTTCTTAGCGGCCCTTTCTTTAGCTTGTTCCACTGACTTAATAAGCTTGATATTGTGTTCAATCACATCAATATTTGCACCTAAACTAACACCCACACTATCTGCAACATTCTGTAAATAATTATGTGATGCAAGAAACAAATCAGGGGAATCATTGTTACCATAGTTATCCTTCTTAGCGGCCCTTTCTTTAGCTAAATCAGTGATGTTGCAATCTTCTTTTCCTTTGAGTCTTTCACATCTTCTAAGCCTCTCTTCCTCTTTTAGGTCAAGTCCCAGCTCTCAGCTTTCTTAATTTTGGTCTCAAAGGACTCCTGATCTTGATTAATAGAATAATCTACTGGCTCCAAGTATCCCATTCCTATCTCCTTTTCTAGCATTTCTAGCTCTGTCATATTTTCGCCTTCAGTTGCCCCTTCTCCTTCAAGCTCATCACCATCCACGGATCTATTATCCTTCTCCAGGTTTTTTTTTCATCAGACTGAGATTCTCTCACTTCATCAACTGTTTAAAATTGATTTGTAATAGTTCATGCTATCTTTTAACCTCTCTCTCCGAGCCTCTCTTAATGATTTCCATTTCCTTCCTCTTCTTCTCTTCCAATATCAGCTGAGCAACCTGTCTGATAGCCATCTCTTCTGCCAATTGGAGCCTCACAAGCAAATTCTGCTCCTCTCTCTTATCCTCCCCCACCCTTTTCTCTATATCATTGCTACCTCCTTACATCAGGAGTTTGTTTTGCCCATCATTATTTACAACTTGCTCATATTGTTTCAATCCCATGCTCCCTAAACTCACATTATTTTTACCAGGATCAGATTGTTCGTTCTTCTTTTGCACAACATTGTCCTGTTGCTCAGGTATATCTTCCAAAGATAAGAAATCAAATACTTTCCTTTTGTTTCCATCATCACAATTATACCACCACTGTTCTACAATGGACTCAAATTCAAAGCCAATATCATACAACGACAGATCTTTCGTGGTGATCTCAGTCCCAGCTCGAATCTTATGTAGGTTTGTCACTCCAACCTTAAACCTGATTTCTTCTTGTGAGTGAATGTGCTCTACATCAACCTCCACAATAGGCCCCAAGGCCAAGCCAATCTCACATATCCCTAAGTAATTTCTCAAGGTATTAGGCACTCCCAACATTTTAATCCAAATAGAGTGTAGTTTCCCTTTGGCCTTGTCATTAGGGCTCCAGAAGACAACCTCCACTATAGCTCCTATTCCTAGTAAAGTAAATTTCTCAAAATTCCTTAATTCTACCAGCTTGGCCTTGCAAGGAAATCTCATTAAGAAAACTTTTGGACTCTAAAACTTAGCTCCTCATGTCCACCCCCACTCAAACATCTTGTTGAAGCCTTGAGCCACAGTAGTTTCATTTAGTTGACCTGAGAGAATGTTATCAGTGCCATAGGATTAGCATGTTATGTAGTAGCAATGTCTTTAGTATTTTGCACCAACAAGCAACCAAGGCCCCTAGCACCATATCCCACATATTTCACAACAGGTTTACTTTGTTTCAGAATAGTAGATACCTCTGTACTGTGTGAGGGCCTTTCACAAACCACACAGGAAACTTTGATTTTACAGTGACTTTTGAGATGCCCCCGTCCCTTACACTTTGCACAAAACATTTTTTTTTGACCCACTTGCATCATTTTTCTTGTTTGTTTCTTTGCCTCCACTTTCTTTACCATCACCTTGAGTTTGCAGAACAGTCTTGTTGGGCACATTTGCAAGCAAGTATTGATATTGCTGAGCTATCTGGTCCTGAGGCATTGATCCCAATTGACTCAAACCCAGACCCACAGGGACAATTTGAGGGAAGTTTTGGTTAGGCATAACAAAAAAACACCTCCTTGCATCCGCAAATTGTTCCCCTGACCACTAGGATGTTGAAAATTTGTAACCCCTGGCAAAAAACCACTACCACTCCTAGCTGCATTTGGCCCAAATTGCAAACTATCTTATTGACCCATGTACCTGACAGGGTTTTGTCCACCTATCTGGCCAGCAAACTCATTACCTTGTCCACTTGGTGCCCCTCACTTCAAGATCTGCTACTGTTGGTTCGAGATCCACCTCTGAAACCACCCTGTACACCTCTGCGATCAAAATTATCTAATTCTCTATGATCTTGCATGTTGAAATCTCTATCGTAGTTGCTCCCAAATCTACCAGATGAGTTCCCTGTCCCCCAAAGCCACCTCTGCCTGGTCTGGGGCGCCAATTGTCTTGCCTTCTTGCCATCTTCCCCTCTTTTGTCAACAAATCTTCCTCCTCAGCACTGCCAGCCATCGCCCGCTCACTAGGGTTTGGTGAGGAGAGGATATCTGGTTCTAGCAGGATTGGGAATGGATCCCAGGTGTTAAATACCACCAGCTATCTAGCTCTGTTCGGGCCCCATTCCATATCATTCTGCCAGGCCCAGCACACCCAGGCCCATAACCCTCATCATTTTTTCCCAAACTAGACTTGTTGCCTCCCCCTACACCACTGTCATCAACCTTCGGATTACCCTCCAGATTAAATTCAGAAACAAAAAGCTCCAAAACCTCATTAGCAGCTATCGAATCACACATCCTGATCTTCTCAATCTCAACATTTTGTGGTATTTAAATTACCGCTTTCCATTTCCCGCTAGCAAAATTGTCATCTCCTTCTATGCTCATCAAACACTCAGGTAAATGACAGAGAACAAAAGCTTGCGGGACATGCAAAGTCAATTTGTTTGTTATGATATCTACCGCAATCAGGGGAATCTACAGATGGTACATGATTCCGACAACCAGCAATGACCCTCCCCATCTAGGTCCCCTCCATTTTCTCTGAATTTTTAAGTAGAAGACTCTAAACATATTGGTTCATTTGAGTTTTAATTTTTCTATTTGCCCGTATGATACAACGTTGAATTTTCATATTATCCCCCTGACGGTGTCCTGGACTAGGGGGTACTCACCACGTCGTCTCCCGGTCAGTTGGATTGGGCCAAGGACCCCCATGGCCGTTTACTCATGGGCTAGTTCGGACAGCCGATGTATAAACGAGGAAGATTCCACAAGACTTGGTGATCAAGACAAGGACTCCTCTCCACCGGCGTATTCGACTAGGACTCTTGTTATCCTAGGCCTCTGGTACATTATATAAGCCGAGGCCAGGCTAGTCGATAGAGGATCAGGACATTACTCATCATACCTCTAGGAAGACCACAACATATGATCTCGAGGTAGATCAACTTTGTAATCATACACATCGAATACAATCAAAAGCAGCATGTAGGGTATTATCTCTTTGAGAGAGCCCAAAGCTGGGTAAAATCATGTGTCCATGTTACCATCGATCCTAAGACACACAGTTTGGGACCTCCTACCCGATATCTGCCGGTTTTGACACCCACAATGGTGCTTTCATTGAGAGTTCCGCTGTGTGGTCGGCAAAAGGATCAATGGCTCGCCTGCAGATCAACTGTGACATCGGTGTCTTCGTCGCCGCCTCGACTGGTCACCTTGGCTTGACCGAGGACTGTGCCCTACCTCCAATCATCATGTTCAGACGAGGGCCTTCATCAACATCAACTCCGATCTCTATCAAGATCATGGAGGAATCATCCATGGAGCTCGGGGGCTCAACGTCAACATTGCCCTCGGGCGACCGTGCTGTTTTTTCGAACAGCGAACTTGTACCCATTACCACCACCTCCTCGAGCATCGCTTTGACGATTCCTTCGGTGGAATTGTGCGGAATTGAGTCTACAAGAACATTGTAAAATTTCATCGCGTTCTGATGGAGCAATCTCCGTCGGTCTCCGATATAACGGAGCCCCATCAAATCTGGATGGGAATCTGGACGAGTTTGGAGCGTGGTGTGCAGCATCTAGCTCGGACGTCCTTTGGAAGATCCCACCGTTGATCGGCTGCGGAATTCCTATATCTACCACCCCTCAAAATTTTAGCTCGACCCGATTGTCCAAACTCCGGGAACCTTTCGATTAGTGCATCACTTTTTAGATATGTTTTCTGCGCGAGAACGAATCCGACCCGAGTTCATCTTTTTTATGAACGGGATTTCGGACATCCTTTTTGAAGGAAGTTTTGTATGGGGTATTGTGTTTTGTTCCCAAACACATCCCACACTAATTTTAAAGTCTTTTCCAATATGATCTTCATCATCGCCCCGGTGTCAAACCAGCCCGACAACGTTGCTCCACGGCTGCCGACCTACGCTAGACACGTCGTTGCTTTGTTGAGCCGAGCTCAAATTCTTCGGATCATCATCTCGGCAAGCCGAACAAGAGTTCGGCATCGCGAAGGATAAATCATCACCAACATCACCGCCCCACGGATTACACGGAGCCGGCACACCGGCATCGCCGCACGTTTACTTCATCAAGCCGGCATTGACCATGTCACGAGTTACGACCTGCACCGGCATGGCCGAACTGTTGCTTCTTCGAGCCGATGTCCATCACACTAAACTACTTCAACACCTCGGCTGACATGGCAGCTGCAACGTCTCCTTACCAACCTGCTCCGTCACCTCGACTGGACCGGGGGCTTCGCCATCCCTTCATCAACCTAGTCCGGAGACTTCGGCATCGTCAGCCGACCAGCTTCGTCACGTTAGCTGGACCGGGGGCTTTGCCTCGACGAGCCAACCTTTACCAGCATCGCCATGCCATTGCTTCACCACCCATCAGGCAATGGGTGTGCGGGTCGAGTCCCAATTTTGGGAGTCACTTTTGTTCGGACTGCTACAACAAAAAAACCAGGTGCTATTAATCCTAGCAATTTTTGCTTGTTTGGGTTTATTTTTTCCAAGGAATTATCACTCTGGTTTGTTCCATCATCTGTACATAGGTCTATCAAATGGTGGCCGCATTAACGACGGTCGCGTGGTGGTTCGGTCAGTCACCCTACATAGTTCGACGAATGCCGCAATCGGAACTCGGACCGACCTGTGAATTCAGGTTTTGCCACGCCTTTACCGCATCACACCGACGCCCTCCATCGACATTGACTTCGGCGCCAGGCCGCATATCTTTAAATAAATTCTTTTGCGTAAATTAATTATGCGAGGATTTTTATATATTTATATTATTATTGTTGGCCTGCACTATTTTACATGTGCAGGTAATGGACTTCGACTGCGTCACGTGGTCTCTTCAGCAAGCCGACGTCGTCGTCCCAATCGGCTCGCGTGATCACCTTGTTGGTCGAGTTGCCATACCGACGTGTTCGGTTACCTCGGGGACTTCGGCATCGCCGAGAGAGCTCTACCTCATCGAGTGTTCGACGCACATGCCATATTTTTTTATTACTCACTTTGCATAAATTATTTATTATGCAATATTTTTTTAATGTATTATTATTAATATTATCTCCGGTTTGCACTATTTTTTGTGCACAGGTAAATGATCCGGGTCGGGCAGTGTTGTCACCTCGGCGTACTGACATACCACGTCACCTCGGCTGGACGGGGGGCTTCGTCAATACTTCATTAACCCACGCCGGGGACTTCGGTGTCACTCTGCCGGCCTGCATTGGCCGTGCTATGTCACCACTTCGGAGTGTCGAGCTCTTCGCTTCGCCACCTCGGGACCGGCTTGGGGGATGAAACCTTGTCCCGCATCAAGCTTGGACCGCGTCATCAATGCCGAACACATTAACCAGCTAAGTCGCTTTCATGCTCAAAGTTTTAAAATTTTAACTTGTTCACATACGTTGTTCGTTAAAAGAAACTCCCCTTACCGATGTTAACTGGGGGCTCTTAAAATTTGCACGAGCCATTCTATAATAATGTGTTTTCTTCTTGGTCGGTGCAAAGTCTTTTTCTACCGCTCCTTTTTCTACTCAAGTGTATGGTCAATAGCCGGATAGCCTAGCTTATCTCTAAAGCCACTCGAGTTTAGTTCGCTAAACTAGCCTCGGAGAAGCACTCCGCCTTCGGGATAAGGAGCTTGAAGCCGTAGGCTGACCCGCTTGAAGTCTTGAGATAGGATGTGTCATGTTAAAGCACGACAGAAGCACAATTTTTTTTAAAGACCAATTTCCGGATTGGCACCAAAATCTCGGTTTAGTCCGGACGTCAAGCTTTTACATAAGTTTTTGGCTTTTCGGGCCTATGGCACTTCTAAACTATTTGTGTGTTTCCAGCATAAGTCTCGTAGTGCAACGCCGGACACCTTTAGAGATTCTGCAAAAACATTCTCGGATATTGCTATATATACATCGGTTTCGAATTGTGTCTTTGGTCAATAGTTGGGTTGCCTGGCTCGTATGCTTGCCTCCTATGTTCCACTTTGTTCGGCTCGGTGTGCAAAGGGAGAACCACTGCGATTGTGCTTCCAGCTCGCATGGTTAAGCACCTTAGTGGAAAAAAGCCGAAGACTGACTGTCACGATAAGTGTAAACTGGTCAGCGACCCGATGACAGTGTTAAATGACGGGTCGTTCATAACATTGGCCGAAGTGTTTACGGCTTGACCTCGGCTGTCGCCAAACACTAACCAGGGGCTAGTAGCTGGCCTCCCAACTTTAAGCTCCTATCACTAAGTGAAAATTATAAAGCCCGCATATCTGATTGCGTCGTTTCCGCTAACACAACTGCCTCAGGGCACCGAGACGTCGGCTAAGGGTTGTCTTGTTATTGCGAAAACACCCTGCATAGTATCTACAAAGGGGTAGAAGTCGACGATGGGCCACTTTCAACTGATGAACGGTCGCAATAATAAAGTTATTATTTATTTCCTTATTTCATGATAAATTTTTATTATTCATACTAGAATTGTATTAACCGGAAACTTAGTACATGTGTGAATACATAGACAAAACAAAGTGTCCCTAGTATGCCTCTACTTGACTAGCTCGTTTATCAAAGATGGTTATGTTTCCTAGCCATAGACATGTGTTGTCATTTGATGAACGGGATCACATCATTAGAGAATGATGTGATGGACAAGACCCATCCATTAGCTTAGCACCATGATCGTTTAGTTTATTGCTATTGCTTTCTTCATGACTTATACATGTTCCTATGACTATGGGATTATGCAACTCCCGGATACCGGAAGAACACTTAGTGTGCTATCAAACGTCACAATGTAACTGGATGATTATAAAGATGCTCTACAGGTGTCTCCGATGGTGTCTGTTGAGTTGGCATAGATCGAGATTAAGATTTGTCACTCCGATTGTCGGAGAGGTATCTCTGGGCCCTCTCGGTAATGCACATCACTATAAGCCTTGCAGGCAATGTGACTAATGAGTTAGTTACGGGATGATGCATTACGGAACGAGTAAAGAGACTTCTCGGTAACGTGATTGAACTAGGTATTGAGATATCGACGATCGAAGCTCGGGCAAATAACATACCGATGACAAAGGGAACAACGTATGCTGTTATGCGGTTTGACCGATAAAGATCTTCGTAGAATATGTGGGAACCAATATGAGCATCCAGGTTCCGCTATTGGTTATTGGCCAGAGATGAGTCTCGGTCATGTCTACATAGTTCTCGAACCCGTAGGGTCCGCACGCTTAACATTCGATAACGATCGGTATTATGAGTTTATGTGTTTTGATGTACCGAAGGTTGTTCGGAGTCCCTGATGTGATCACGGACATGACAAGGAGACTTGAAATGGTTGGGACATGAAGATTGATATATTGGAAGGCTATGTTTGGACACCGGAAAGGTTTCAGATGAGTTCGGGCATTTACCGGAGTACCATGGGGTTATCGGAACCCCCGGGGAGTTAATGGGTCTTAATGGGCCATGGTGGAAGAGAGGAGGAGGCGGCCAAGTGGGAGGCGCGCACCCCCCAAGCCCAATCCGAATTGGGGGGGGGGGCTTTCCTTCTCTCCCTCTCCCTCTTCCTTCTTCTCCTACTCCAACTAGGGAAGGGGGGAAACCTACTCCTACTAGGAGTAGGAATCACCCCCTTGGGCGCGCCCCATGAGGCCGACCCTCCCCCTCCTACACTCCTTTATATACGGGGGAGGGGGCACCCCAGACACACAAGTTGACTGTTTAGCCGTGTGCGGTGCCCCCCTCCACAATTTTACACCTCAGTCATATCGTTGTAGTGCTTAGGCGAAGCCCTGCGTCGGTAACTTCATCATCACCGTCACCACGCCGTTGTGCTGACGAAACTCTCCCTCGGCCTCAGCTGGATCAAGAGTACGAGGGACGTCACCGAGCTGTATGTGTGCAGATCGCGGAGGTGCCGTGTGTTCGGTACTTGATCGGTTGGATCGCGAAGACGTTCGACTACATCAACCGCGTTACTTAACGCTTCCGCTTTTGGTCCACGAGGGTACGTGGACACACTCTCCCCGCTCGTTGCTATGCATCTCCTAGATAGATCTTGCATGATCGTAGGTAAATTTTTTGAAATACTGCATTCCCCAACAGTGGAATCCGAGCCAGGTCTATGCGTAGATGTTATATGCACGAGTAGAAGACAAAGAGTTGTGGGCGATAATAGTCATACTGCTTACCAGCATGTCATACTTTGACTCGGCGGTATTGTTGGATGAAGCGGCCCAGACCGACATTACATGACCGCGTTCATGAGACTAGTCTACCGACGTGCTTCGCACACAGGTGCCTAGTGGGTGTTTGTTTCTCCAGCTTTAGTTGAATCGAGTGTGGCTACGACCGGTCCTTGTTGAAGGTTAAAACAGCACACTTGACGAAAAATCGTTGTGGTTTTGATGCGTAGGTAAGAACGGTTCTTGCTAAGCCCGTAGCAGCCACATAAAACTTGCAACAACAAAGTAGAGAACGTCTAACTTGTTTTTCCAGGGCATGTTGTGATGTGATATGGTCAAGACATGATGTGATATAATTTGTTGTATGAGATGATCGTGTTTTGTAACAGAGTTATTGGCAACTGGCAGGAGCCATATGGTTGTCGCTTATTGTATGAAATGCAATCGCCATGTAATTGCTTTACGTTATCACTAAGCGGTAGCGATAGTCATAGTAGCAATAGTTGGCGAGACGACAACGATGCTACGATGGAGATCAAGGTGTCAAGCCGGTGACGATGGTGATCATGACGGTGCTTTGGAGATGGAGATCAAAGGCACAAGATAATGATGGCCATATCATATCACTTATATTGATTGCATGTGATGTTTATCGTTTATGCATCTTATTTTGCTTAGTTTGGCGGTAGCATTATAAGATGATCTCTCACTAAATTTCAAGGTATAAGTGTTCTTCCTGAGTATGCACCGTTGCTACAGTTCGTCGTGCCGAGACACCACGTGATGATCGGGTGTGATAAGCTCTACGTTCACATACAACGGATGCAAGCCAGTTTTGCACACGCAGAATACTCGGGTTAAACTTGATGAGCCTAGCATATGAAGATATGGCCTCGGAACACTGAGACTGAAAGGTCGAGCGTTGATCATATAGTAGATATGATCAACATAGTGATGTTCACCATTGAAAACTAGTCCATCTCACGTGATGATCGAACATGGTTTAGTTGATTTGGATCACGTGACTAGAGGGATGTCTATCTAAGTGGGAGTTCTTAAGTAATATGATTAATTGAACTTTAATTTATCATGAACTTAGTCCTGATAGTATTTGCATATCTATGTTGTAGATCAATAGCTCGCGTGTAGCTCCCCTGTTTTATTTTTGATATGTTCCTAGAGAAAAATAACTTGAAAGATGATAGTAGCAATGATGCAGACTAGGTCCGTGATCTGGGGATTATCCTCATTGCTGCACAGAAGAATTATGTCCTTGATGCACTGCTAGGTGACGGACCTATTGCAGGAGCAGATGCAGACGTTATGAACGTTTGGCAAAGCTCGGTATGATGACTACTTGATAGTTTAGTGCACCATGCTTTATGGCTTAGAACCGGGACTTCAAAAACGTTTTGAAACGCCACGGAGCATATGAGATGTTCCAAGAGATGAAATTGGTATTTCATTCTCATGCCCATGTCGAGAGGTATTAGACCTCTGACAAGTACTTTGCCTACAAGA
Source organism: Triticum aestivum (assembly GCF_018294505.1). Classification (NCBI taxonomy): domain Eukaryota; kingdom Viridiplantae; phylum Streptophyta; class Magnoliopsida; order Poales; family Poaceae; genus Triticum; species Triticum aestivum. The sequence goes on along the minus strand of NC_057802.1, from coordinate 5,836,954 downwards.
TGGAGGAGAATAGCTCAACCAGTGAGCATGTGCTTAGAATGTCTGAGTACTACAATCGCTTAATGATGTGGGAGTTAATCTTCCAGATAAGATAGTGGTTGACAGAATTCTCTAGTCACTATCACCAAGTTACTAGAACTTCATGATGAACTATAATATGCAAGGGATGACGAAAACGATTCCCGAGCTCTTCGCGATGTTGTAGTCGGCGAAGGTAGAAATCAAAAAGAAGCATCAAGTGTTGATGGTTAACAAGACCACTAGTTTCAAGAAAAAGGGCAAAGGGAAAGAAAGGGAACTTCAAGTAGAATGGCAAGCAAGTTGCCACTCCCGTGAAGAAGCCCAAAGCTGAACCCAAGCCTGAAACTGAGTGCTTCTACTGCAAAGGAAATGGTCACTGGAAGTGGAACTGCCTTAGATACTTGGCGGATAAGAAGGATGGCAAATTGAACAAAGGTATATTTGATATACATGTTATTGATGTGTACTTTACTAGTGTTTACAGCAACCCCTCGGTATTTGATACTGGTTCAGTTGCTAAGAGTAGTAATTCGAAACGGGAGTTGCAAAATAAACAGAGACTAGTTAAGGGCGAGGTGACGATGTGTGTTGGAAGTGATTCCAAGGTTGATAAGATCACCATCGCACACTCCCCATACCTTTGGGATTGGTGTTGGACCTAAATAAATGTTATTTGGTGTTTGCGTTGAGCTTGAATATGTTTAGATCATGTTTATTGCGATACGGTTATTCATTTAAGTCAGAGAATAATTGTTGTTCTGTTTACATGAATAAAACCTTCTATGGTCAAACATCCAATGTAAATGGTTTATTGAATCTCGATCGTAATAATACACATATTCATAATAGTGATGCCAAAATATGCAAAGTTGATAATGATAGTGCAACATATTTGTGGCACTGCAGTTTAGGTCATATTGGTGTAAAGCGCATGAAGAAACTCCATGCAAATGGATTTTTGGAATCACTTGATTATGAATCATTTGATGCTTGCGAACCATGCCTCATGGGCAAGATAACTAAAACTCCGTTCTCCGGAACAATGGAGCGAACTACTGACTTATTGGAAATAATACATACCGATGTATGCAGTCCGATGAGTATTAAGGCTCGCGGCAGGTATCGTTATTTTCTGACCTTCACAGATGATTTGAGCAGATATGGGTATATCTACTTAATGAAACACAAGTCTGAAACAGTTCAAAGAATTCCAGAGTGAAGTGGAGAATCATCGTAACAAGAAAATAAAGTTTCTACGATCTGATCGCAGAGGCAAATATTTGAGTTACGAGTTTGGCCTTCATTTAGAACAATGTGGAATAGTTTCACAACTCACGCCACCTGGAACACCACAGCATAAAGGTGTGTCCGAACGTCGTAACCGTACTTTATTAGATAAGGGTGCGATCTATGATGTCTCTTACCGATTTACCACTATCGTGTTTGGGGTTATGCATTAGAGATAGTTGCATTCACTTTAAATAGGGCACCGTCTAAATCCGTTGAGACAACACCGTATGAAGTGTGGTTTAGCCAGAAACCTAAGCTATCGTTTCTTAAAATTTGGGGCTACGATGCTTATGTGAATAAGCTTCAACCTGATAAGCTCGAACCCAAATCAGAGAAGTGTGTCTTCATAGGATACCCAAAAGAAACTATTGGGTACACCTTCTACCACAGATCTGAAGGCAAGATCTTTGTTGCTAAAAATGGATACTTTCTAGAGAAGGAGTTTCACTCGAAAGAAGTGAGTGGGAGGAAAGTATAAACTTGATGAGGTAATTGTACCTTCTCCCGGATTGGAAAGTAGTTCATCACAAAAATCAGTTCCAGTGATTCCTACACCAATTAGTGAGGAAGCTAATGATGATGATCATGAAACTTTAGATCAAGTTACTACCGAACCTCGTAGGTCAACCAGAATACGGTCCGCACCAAAGTGGTACGGTAATCCCGTTCTGGAAGTCATGTTACTAGACCATGATATACCTATGAGGAAGCGATGATGAGCCCAGATTCCGCGAAATGGCTTGAGGCCATGAAATCTGAGATGGGATCCATGTATGAGAACAAAGTGTGGACTTTGGTTAACTTTCCCGATGACCGGCAAGCCATAGAAAATAAATGGATCTTCAAAAGGAAGATGGACGCTGATGGTAGTGTTACTATCTACAAAGCTCGACTTGTCGCGAAAGGTTTTCGACAAGTTCAAGGTGTTGACTACGATGAGATTTTCTCACTCGTAGCGATGCTTAAGCATGTCCGAATCATGTTAGCAATTGCCGCATTTTATGAAATTTGACAAATCGATAACAAAACTGCATTCCTTAATGGATTTATTAAAGAAGAGTTGCATATGATGCAACCAGAAGGTTTTTGTCAATCCTAAAGGTGCTAACAAAATGTGCAAGCTCCAGCGATCCATCTATGGACTGGTGCAAGCATCTCGGAGTTGGAATATACACTTTGATAAGTTGATCAAAGCATATACTTTTATACAGACTTGCGGTGAAGCCTGTATTTGCAAGAAAGTGAGTGGGAGCACTACAACCTTTCTGATAAGTATATGTGAATGAGATATTGTTGATTGGAAATGATGTAGAATTTTCTGGAAAACATGAAGGAATGTTTGAAAGGAGTTTTTCAAAGAAAGACCTCGGTAAAGCTGCTTACATATTGAGCATCAAGATCTATAGAGATAGATCAAGACGCTTGATAAATTTTTTCAATGAGTACATACCTTGACAAGTTTTTGAAGAAGTTCAAAATGGAACAGTCAAAGAAGGAGTTCTTGCCTGTATTGCAAGGTGTGAAGTTGAGTAAAGACTCAAAACCCGACCACGGCAGAAAATTGAAAGAGAATGAAGAGTCATTCCCTATGCCTCAGTCATAGGTTCTATAAAGTATGCTATCCTGTGTACCAGACATATTGTGTACCTCACCATGAGTTTGGCAAGAGGGTACAATAGTGATCCAGGAGTGGATCACTGGACATCGGTCAAAATTATCCTTAGTGGAATAAGGAAATGTTTCTCGGTTATGGAGGTGACAAAGAGTTCGTCGTAAAGAGTTACATCGATGCAAGCTTTGACACCGATCTGGATGACTCTAAGTCTCGATCTAGATACATATTGAAAGTGGGAGCAATTAGCTAGAGTAGCTCCGTGCAGAGTATTGTAGACATATAAATTTGCAAAATACATACGGATCTGAATGTTGCAGACCCGTAGACTAAAATTTCTCTCACAGGCAAAACATGATCATACCTTATTACTCTTGGGTGTTAATCACATAGCGATGTGAACTAGATTATTGACTCTAGTAAACCTTTTGAGTGTTGGCCACATGGCGATGTGAACTATGGGTATTAATCACATAAAGATGTGAACTATTAGTGTTAAATCACATGGCGATGTGAACTAGATTATTGACTCTAGTGCAAATGGGAGACTGAAGGAAATATGCCCTAGAGGCAATAATAAAGTTATTATTTATTTCCTTATTTCATGATAAATGTTTATTATTCATACTAGAATTGTATTAACCGGAAACTTAGTACATGTGTGAATACATAGACAAAACAAAGTGTCCCTAGTATGCCTCTACTTGACTAGCTCGTTTATCAAAGATGGTTATGTTTCCTAACCATAGTCATGTGTTCTCATTTGATGAACGGGATCACATCATTAGAGAATGATGTGATGGACAAGATCCATCCGTTAGCTTAGCACTATGATCGTTTAGTTTATTGCTATTGCTTTCTTCATGACTTATACATGTTCCTATGACTATGAGATTATGCAACTCCGGGATACCGGAGGAACACTTAGTGTGCTATCAAACGTCACAACATAACTGGGTGATTATAAATATGCTCTACAGGTGTCTCCGATGGTGTCTGTTGAGTTAGCATAGATCGAGATTAGGATTTGTCACTCCGATTGTCGGAGAGGTATCTCTGGGCCCTCTTGGTAATGCACATCACTATAAGCCTTGCAAGAAATGTGGCTAATGAGTTAGTTACGGGATGATGCATTACGAAACGAGTAAAGAGACTTGCCGGTAACGAGATTGAACTAGGTATTGAGATACCGACGATCGAATCTCGGGCAAGTAACACACCGATGACATAGGGAACAACATATGTTGTTATGCGGTTTGACCGATAAAGATCTTCGTAGATTATGTGGGAACCAATATGAGCATCCAGGTTCCGCTATTGGTTATTGGCCGGAGATGAGTCTCGGTCATGTCTACATAGTTCTCGAACCCGTAGGTTCCGCACGCTTACGTTCGATGACGATCGGTATTATGAGTTTATGTGTTTTGATTTACCGAAGGTTTTTCGGAGTCCTAGATGTGATCACGGACATGACGAGGAGACTCTAAATGGTCGGCACATGAAAATTGATATATTGGAAGGCTATGTTTGGACACCGGAAAGGTTTCGGATGAGTTCGGGCATTTACCGGAGTACCGTGGGGTTATCGGAACCCCCCGGGGAGTTAATGGGTCTTAATGGGCCATGGTGGAAGAGAGGAGGAGGCGGCCAAGTGGGAGGCGCGCGCCCCCCAAGCCCAATCCGAATTGGGGGGGGGGCTTTCCTTCTCTCCCTCTCTCTGTTCCTTCTTCTCCTACTACAACTAGGGAAGGGGGAACCCTACTCCTACTAGGAGTAGGAATCCCCCCTTGGGCGCGCCCCATGAGGCCGGCCCTCCCCCTCCTCCACTCCTTTATATACGGGGGAGGGGGGCACCCCATAGACACACACGTTGATTGTTTAGCCGTGTGCGGTGCCCCCCTCCACAGTTTTACACCTCGGTCATATCGTCGTAGTGCTTAGGCGAAGCCCTGCGTCGGTAACTTCATCATCACCGTCACCACGCCGTTGTGCTGACGAAACTCTGCCTCGGCCTCAGCTGGATCAAGAGTACGAGGGACGTCACCGAGCTGAACGTGTGCAGATCGCGGAGGTGCCGTGTGTTTGGTACTTGATTGGTTGGATCGCGAAGACGTTCGACTACATTAACCGCGTTACTTAACGCTTCCGCTTTCGGTCTACGAGGGTACGTGGACACACTCTCCCCGCTCGTTTCTATGCATCTCCTAGATAGATCTTGCGTGATCGTAGGTACATTTTTTGAAAAACTGCGTTCCCCAACATTTACATCAAATAGTAATATACCATTCTCTCCGCATACCTTTGTTTATAAAACCATATGGCCGGATTGCCTTGTTTGTCATAAACCTTTGCCCTTGTAAAGGCTTTATGAAGTAGGACAAACACTCCCTCGCCACTGGCCGAGGAGGTTGAAGCCGATGGTCGGTCAACAAGGGGTTGTACAATGCGGATCCGAGCATTCATGATGTAAAGTACTTGGATACATAGAATCATTACACATAAAAATTGCGAGTAAAATCCAATTACTGCAATCCATCTTTTAAACCCCTTGGGGCCTACCTTGGCGAGCTCGGATTTCGACCAGCTCTAAGCTCCTTTAAGAGATCTTTATTCTCTTTCCGAGAAGTTTGTGTTAAACACAACAAAATTTCCTGTCAAACGGATATCGATCCTTAATTCGGTCACCCGTGCCCACATTAAGGCTCGGGGGCTACTGGGCTTCGTGCTCATTATTTATAAATATTAAAGGGGCACATCGATCACCTGATCTAGTGTTGCCACCCGACCAGTGTCTCGGGGGCTACTGCGTTGCTTATTCAATGCAGAGAATTCAAAGTGCTCAGTGTTCGGCATGACCGAACTATGGGCAAGCGCGTCTTCGGACAACAATAAGTACCATCTGGGACTTATCCGGCATCAAGCTAATATATCACGGCGACTTCTCACAACCCTCTCTCAGGGGCCTGTCTGCCGATTGTTATTTCTAATATATTACATTGCATTTCTATTCCTACGTATGCTGCCGAGCTCGGAGTTGATCCTCAGGCCGATTTTATAAATTGACCTGAGTCTTAGGGGCTACTAGGATCAGCAGTTTTATGTTTTCATTCAGGTGCATCTCGGGTTTTAGACCGACACACACCTTGAGGGCTACTGGATATACATATACTGGCTATATATCTCGGCAGAGAATAAATTGCACCAATAAAAATATTCACAAAAAATCAGCCCGTGGTCGGGGTGGTGCACCACCTGAGAAGCAGTCCGGGATAAAGCTCGGGCGCCAGTGGCTGGCTCCATAGAGGGCATTTCCGGTATTAAGCTCGGCTGAATTCGTTCAATCTTTTAAAAGACCGAGGTAGTTTACGACACCTCGGACGCTGACCATCGTTGGAGCTCGGAAGTGGTCCGGCATAAAGCTCGGATTCGAATGGCTCGTTCCATAGAGAACTTTTCAGCGTTAAACTTGGATAATCTCCTTCAAACTTTTTCAAGCCAAGGTGATCTATGACACCTCGGATATAGTCCGGCGTTGAAGCTCGGATACAGTCCGACGTTGGAGCTCGGATATAGTCCGGCGTTGGTGCTCGGCTGCAAAAGATATCTCGAATGCAGTCCGGCGTTGGAGCTCGGGTGCAAGAGGACACCGCCGCACGGGAACAACTTCAAACCCGAGGTATGGCATAAAAAACAACAAGGCATTGATAAAGGCCGAGAACTTAAAGGGGCTCCTCGGATACCCGACGTGTAAACTCTTCGGATTCACTTCGGCGATCCTCAAGATCGAAGATGAGATGATTTGTTGAACCAGTTTTCAAGACCGACGACCGAAGATGAAGAACCGTTCGGAAGAATCGAGGAGCGTCCCCAACTTGAAGACCAGTTCAGGGGGCTACTGGCGGTGTCCTGGACTAGGGGGTACTCACCATGCCGTCTCCCGGTCAGTTGGATTGGGCCGAGGACCCCCATGGCCGTTTACTCATGGGCCAGTTCGGACAGCCGATGTATACACGAGGAAGATTCCACAAGACTTGGTGATTAAGACAAGGACTCATCTCCACCGGCGTATTCGACTAGGACTCTTGTTATCCTAGGCCTCTGATACATTATATAAGCCGAGGCCAGGCTAGTCGATGGAGGATCAGGACATTACTCATCATACCTCTAGGGTTTAGACCACAACATATGATCTTGAGGTAGATCAACTCTGTAATCAAATACATCGAATATAATCAAAAGCAGCATGTAGGGTATTATCTCTTCGAGAGAGCCCGAAGTTGGGTAAAATCCCGTGTTCATGTTACCATCGATCCTAGATAAGACACACAGCTTGGGACCCCCTACCCGAGATCTGCCGGTTTTGACACCGACACCCCCTGTCGTCCATTATCAACACTCGCAATTGAGAGGAGATAATGAGAAACATCCAGATCTGAGGTTTCCGTACCTGATTCGAAACTAGCGTTGATCCTCCCATCAGAAATGTTGCTTGAACCCTCGCTGGCTAGCATCCAGAAGCAGTTGCTGGTAGCTCAAGATTCAGGCATTGTTCCCGGCGAGCCGCACCGAGCGACGTGGTATCGTAGTCGATGAAGGCGGTGCTAGACGAGCAGAGCGCCGGGGCATGTTGGCGTGCACCCTCGTTTCCGGCAGGCTAGTCGCCCTTGGCTCGTCCTGAATCACAGTCGGAGCCTGAGCCGACCCTGGCGGTGGGAGGGCGAGGACCACCTCGCGAGATCTGAGCGCCGCCGCTCTCATAGCTGGAGGCAGAGTGGCTGTGTCGAAAGAGACAAAGGCCGCCCACCTCCGCACCATCGTCCTCACCGGCGACTCGGGCTGATCCATTGCCCACATGAAAACTTCCAGCGAGTGGCTACGCCGCACTCGACCAAACAACGATTCCTCCTCCTCCTCCGTCAGGGAATCCCAAACCGCCCGCGCATCCGCATGCAGTGCCTCCTTGCTGTTGAAATAGGATTCGATCTGGCGTAGTCAGGTGCGCCTCCGCGCATCCCCTCACGCGAACCTCACCATCCGCTCTTCTTCGATCTCCACCATCCTCGAAGACGCTCGTATCAAGAAGACCAGGAGCAGTCGCCTCCCACTGACCAAGGTAGGGGAGGAAGTGGAATGCGGAACGCGAGCGAGTAGACTCACTCTGCCATTCCACCCGTATTAGGCCATGATCGACTCCCGAGGTGTGCGTCACCCCACCGCTCTGCTTCCTCGATCCGCACGACGTGACACGGGAACGTGACTGTGGCACACGGGGTGAGGGTCTCCCCTCGACTTGCACGTGAGTCAACCACGCGAGGAGTAGCTTCGCGGTGAAGGCGCAACGCCACACCGTCCCGCGGTAGTGCGTGAGGACTCCCGCCGATCTCAGGTCGGGGATGTACCATGCCGGCCACCGCCAGAGACGTGTTGGTGCAGCCATCTCGTATAATTAAAACTGATTATCGTGTTTCTTTTTGGAGAACAATTATTTTGCATAATGTTGGACTCCCGCCAAAACGCGCCAAGCAAGTATACTACTGATTTTTAGGAGACCCGCGCCAATCTGGAGCAGTTGGAGACGAGGTGCGAGCATGAGCATGAGCGGCGGCTGCGAGTGACACAAATTACGAGGCATCCTAAACCTGTGCGTAAAAATGTAAATGAGATAAGGATGCGAAAAATAGGCAAATATAAAGTACTAATGTGCTAATACGAACCTTCGTCGAAATAAGGTTTTGGGATAGCGAGGATTTTCTTTGAAGTAGTCATTCCAGAGTAAAACAAACCCCGCATCTCTTTCTCGATTGATTGCCCGCACCAAATTTTGACAATCCGCTGAGAAACTAAGGTTGTCTAAAATGGATTTTTTTTACACCATTGTGTATGTGAAGATATAGACTACCAAATTGAGACAAGCCACTAGAGATGCTCTAACGCATTGAAAAATAGACGTCTGATTTTTAGGAAAACATAATCTCTTTTCCCAACTGCCAGGCATAGTAGTAGTACACCAAATACTGTATGGTGGTTCATTTTGCTGTGGACTGTTGCAGCTTTGCTGTGGACATTCGGGGGACGAGAGGGGATTTGGCTGCACCCACGAGGCTATGGCTGCACGGTGCAGCTAGGCTCGGAGGACCTATGGCATGTACCGTCGGTCCGTCGCGCGTCGGGAAGCGTCATCCGGTGGCAGGCACGACCAGCGGCGCACGCCACATTTTGACTCTCAGCCCTTGACCAATGACTGATGTCCATCAATCAATCAATCGAGTACACATTGACTCAGCCGCTTGATTCGTTTACTGTGCCGTGAGCTTGCTGCCTTTTTTCCAGCCGTTCGCTAGAGAGACGAGAGAGAGGGAGAGAGGGGCGAACGCAGACTGCTAGTTCGGCCTTGGAGCTGGAACTACCAAATGGCCAGTGAAGCAATAATGCACCAGCTCAAGGAAGAGGAGGTGGTGATAAAATTACACGTTTCGTTCTTGAATTATCTGGCGCACTATCCGCCGGCCATTTAAACTCCAGTCTCGAACATAGCCGCATCCATCCTCCTTCGCTCCATTTCTTTTCTAAACACCACACTCGCCATGGTTTTTTTGAGCTCCAAAGCCATTTGGGACAGCCTCTCGTCCGTGCACAAGATGGAAGTCGGCGCCATTGTTGCCGACTGGTAGCCGGAGGCGGACATCCTAATGAAAGAAGCGGCCGACGACGCGCCAGCACCGTCCTCCTCGCCGGTCCATGCCGCCAATACCATGGGCGAGGCTCGTGCTCACTACAATGACAAGATGTTAGCTGAGCGGGCAGGGCCGGCCTGTGTTTCGGGAGGCCCTAGGCGAACTCGACGACATGGGCCCCTATGTCCTAAGTCCTAAGACAATATATATGTATGCGTTTGTTATATATATAACTTATTAAAAGTAACTTTCAATCACACATCTTTAGTTTAAAATATGACTATAATAATTCAAATGACTCCATCGAGAACAATAATAACCAAATTCGAACCGACTCCATAAGAAGCAAAGTACTAAAAAGATCGCAAAATGAAACTAACATGACATGATTACCTTAAATAAGAACGAAATTAGACTGACTCCATCGACAACAATAATACATCAGTGCTTCAAAAAAAGTTTCTTCGGGCATTTCTTGATGCAAAGTCATTAAGGGCACAATCAAGATCAACATTGTCCAAGATATCCTTCTCAATGCAGCACATAGCCAGGCCATTCAGCTGAGGCTACTGTTAACAGGATCCGATAGGCAACAGAGACATTTGGATAGCAATCTACAACCATAACAAACTGAAGAATCTCAAGCGCTGACATCAAACCATCTGGCAAAGATACCTGCAACACTTTTAACTCTGAGACAAAATCATGAAGATCAACATCAGATGATTTATCATCAGAAAAAGCTTTTGCAGAAGTAGCGCAACATTCCTGTAGTTTGCTATCATCCAAGGACTTCAGATTTTTTGAATTGAATAAGAAACCAAACACCTTTTCAAATTTCTTCAACTGATCAAAGCGACTGGTCAATGAAAGAATTGCATTGTCAACGATGACTAGAAAGTAATTAACTCTGAAGGATTCCATAGCTGACAACTGTATTTCTTCGTCTTGATCATTTATTTCATCATGATGCCTCTTTCTTTTCCGTTGACGTTTTGAAGGAAATTCTGGCTCTATGTCCATATCAGATGCAATGGCTTTGCTATCTCAATACTAGCTTGAAAGCCTTCATCTCTATACTTCTTAAAATATAATATGACCCCGTCAATGTGTTTTATAGTAGCATCAATGCACACCATCTTTTCCTGCAACTTTTGGCTCACCACATTTAAAGAGAACAAGACATCATGCCAGATAACCATGCCAACTAAAGTTTCAAAATTCTCAAGTGCACTGACCAAAGATTGAGCATCACTTACAGCTGCTGAATCATCAGTAGAAGTCTCCTCCAATTCCTTCAAAGCTGAAATTACATGGATAGTTTGGTACCTGATAGGCTGCACACTCTTTATTCAACTCTCCCAACGAGTACTGGACAAAGGCTTGAGAGTTAGTTTTGTTCCTTTTGGAAGATTGTCAAGTAAAATCTTCCACCTTTTAGTAGAACGTGAAAACAACACGTATATCCGTTGTATAATACCAAAGAATGTAATAGCTTGTTTGCAAGATTTTGCCATATCACAAAGAGTGAGATTCAAACTATGACATGCACATGGCATATACAATGCTTTGGGGTTTTCTTTAAGGAAGCGACTCTGAACACCTTGGTATTGTCCTTTCATGTTGGAATCATTGTCATAACCTTGACCTCTCACATCAGCAGCATTCAAATCAAAAGAACTCAATGTATCCATCAATACCTTCAAAAGCCCCAACCCCGATGTGTCCTCAACCTTTAGGAACTCTAGGAAAAACTCCTCCACTCTCGGAAGGTTGCTTGACATATTGACACAACGCACAATGAGAGTCATTTTTTCTTCATGGCTCACATCCGGGGTACAATCCAAAATAACTGAAAAATACTTGGCATCTTTGATGATCTTTAAAATAACCTTCCTCACGGCATCAGCAAGAACTGAGATCAACTCGTTCTGGATTTTTTGGCCAAGATAGTGATGATGGATTTCACTATTTTGAATACGCCGGATGTGTTCATGCATAACAGGATCAAATTCAGCAATCATTTCAATCGTGCCCAAAAAATTACCATTATTATCTTGATACGACCTCTCATTTGATCCACGAAAAGCCAAAGTATGTTTTGCTAGAAACTTCACAACAGAAGCTATTCTTACCAGAACTTGTCTCCAACGCTCCTTCTCCTTTGCAACCCCCCTTTGCATATCATTATCAATTGTCTGATTTTTGCTTAGTCTCAACCTAACTTCATTCCATGTATTCATGTTTGTTAAATGCTCAACACTATTCTCATGATCTTTGAGACGCACACTCAAATGCTTCCAGTCATTCAATCCATCAGATGCTAGCATAGACTTGCTCAGTTTTGATTTGAACAACTTGCAACAAAAACAATATACTTTGTTTGCACCTTTGTGGTAAACCAACCACTTTCTGTCAACAAACTCACCATTACTTAACTTCCTGGAGTAAAAAGCATATGAAAAGTGTCTACCAATGGTGTCTTTCTCGAACTCCAGATCCGGTACTCTAATAGGTCCCTTCTCAATTAAAATATCCCTTTTGCTATTGTCAAGAACTTCCCATGTTCTTGGATAAAAAATAAATGAAAGGGAATCTTCCTGTTCATCATTAGAGGAAGGCTGCAAATTTTCCTCCTCCATTGTACTGTCAGCATCAACTTCAAAATTTATTTGCTCCCCTGTACTCGCACCATCTTCATTCACCTCAACATCTGAATTTTCATGCTTAGAAGTAGTTTCTTGCCCTTGTTCTTCACTGACATCAACATTGCTTGAAGATGTAAAGAACTTATTCAAAGAACCCTTCAGTGGTAGAATTTTCAAACCACTTTCTTTCTTTTTCCTCCTTTTTTCAGCACCCGACAATTGCTTCTTCTTAGGTAACATGGCAGGCTAAAGTCCTAAAATCATGAAGAAAAGATCAAAAGAGCATACAAAGAATTAGGAATTTATAGATCGGATGATTGGAACCTTAGACATGTTACATAGAATGACAAAAAATTGATAGATTGGATTAGAATATGTACATACTAAATAAAGAATAAATAAACTACTGAAATTGTCAAATTGAGGTTTGGGGATGGACAGGAACATGGATGTGTACTTCTTGACTTCCAGTCGGATGCGTATTTGTATAGGTATTGCCGCGGTGCCGGATGCCGGATGGCCGGGCTGCCGCCTGCCGGACTGCTGAGTGCTGACTGCTATGTGGCGGCGAGGCGAGGGCGACGCGGCAAGGGCCAAGGGGCAAGGCGCTGAGCGAGCGAGAAGGCCGACGGGCGGGCGAGGGCGACGAACCTACGATACGAAGGAAACGAGCAGTTGTGTGCCTAGCCCTGGCAACTAGCGTGAGTCACGGCACGGCTTCGCCTTCGCTAATCCATCAGCGATCGCTAGCTAGCTATATCTGGGCCGCCTAGCCCATCTTATTTCTTTTCTTTAATTCTTTTGTAATTTTTTTACTTGTTTTTGTTGGGCTATAGTATATGTATATACTCCATCATGCCCCCACCCCTCGCCTGGGCCCTGGGCCGTCGCCCCATCGGCCATACCCCAGGGCCGGCCCTGTGAGCGGGAGGCCACGTTCCGGCAGACGCATGCCGACCAGGAGTACAACCTTTGCCTCCTCGATGAGCACCAGCGCGCGGAGGAGCAACTCGCCGCTAGCATGACCATCGCGCTGGATGTGGACCTGTTCGACTCCTATCGTACCACCCACAAAATCCGCCACTACCGCTGGTGGTACCGCCGCCATCAGGCAGAGCTAGAACGCCTTCAAGGAGATCGACGAGGCGGCGAATGAAGTCTACGACAAGATCGAGGACGAGGACAACGTCACCAGCTCCGCCACAACCACGAAGCCGACACATCTGCAGGCACCGGCGATAGCGAGGAAGAGTAGAGCATGGAAGGTCACCAACGCTCGGGGTCCCAGGAAGGCCATCGCTCTTTCGCCCCCTTGAAGCCAAGCTTGGCGGGCTCATTATCGTCGGCTCAGTAGCTATTGCAGGCTGCAGAGGCGGAGCTTCAGTTCCCGGGGCCCATGGCCTGCCGGACATGGGGAACGAGTGCTGGCGGTTATTTTTCTAGGTTTAGAGTCTGGTCTAGATCAAAAATCATAAGGCTTTATGTAAAAACAACAAAGTTTTAATGAGATTCATCTAGTTTGTTTACATATGCATGTATGCAGCTAACTTTGGATGGTTGGCTTCCGCATCAGTGTTCGTTGACTGCCCCCCCCCCTGGTCTGTTGACTGATGCGGTGTCTGGTTTGCGGGTCAGCCTTGGAGACACCCTGAGTCTTGGGCCCGATGGCGGTGGCGCCCGGAGCCTTCACCCTTTTGATGGCATCGTCGCGGAATCTCGGCCCCTCTCGATGGCAGATGGCCTACGACGTCGGGTTTGCCTCCCCCTAGAGTATCACGTCCTAGTCTATGGAGTGGGTTGCATCTGTTTATCTCCTATCTTCTAGACAGGTCCCCGTGGTCCTTGTTCTCAGTCCTTGTTGTCCCTTGGCAGGAGCGGTTGTCCATGACCCGAAGTGAGGGGGCTATCGCTACGGTGAGACGGCCCCTTCCGGAGGTGGCTCGGTGTGTCCGAATCGTAGGTGTTCGGTGGGTTCTCATGGGGACTCAGCTTCGATCCTCTTTAATAGTCTTGGTTGTAGTTTGTTAGGGATGGACTCTCCTGTTTTTATTGCAGGGTGTTGGGTTTGTGGTACTTGTGTCACTCGCTCGTCGTCATTATATTTCGTTCGACTTGCTTGTTGGAAGGTATCCTCACCACTTTGTATGTATGTGTCTTTATCTTTAAAAGGGAGGGCGGAAGTTGGCAAGTACTACTATATGAAGTTAGTTAGAACCTAAGGTTAGATTGGATGATCAAAATTCATTTCGATCAATGAAATTGCTTTTGGGTATGATATGTGTCCGACCGGCATACGACACTAGGATCCTACGTTCGTGGTTCAAGTGGCGATGTCATCTCACGGTGGTTTGCTAGTGTTGGACATCAGTCCTACAGGAATTCATCGTACGCCCAGCACTGCTCATCAATCTACGTGTCTTTTGTTCCTCTACTGTTTATCTTCTAAAGTATATCTAAATAGTTAGCCTCAGTAAACTATTTCTCTCAACATATAAGCATGCCATCTCATCATGCAACATGTATGAAAAAAAGGCCGACCCCCACTAACCTATTTCTCTAAACATGCAAGCATGCCACATCATGCAACATGCATGGAAAAAGACTCAGCTCAACATGTAAATTTGCACGGGAATTTACATTCTACTGTGATATTTATATTTAATAAATATTATGCTACTATACAAAAATCAAACATATTTTCAGTTCTAGCTCTTACATTATTGCTCAAAATATTCACGTTTCATACAAGGAATCTCATTTAAATGTGTTGAAAACTCTCGCAACAACGTGCGGGTATCATCTAGTTAATATTATGAGCAGAGAAACTGTAATACCGTCTCTATTACATTTGGAAAAAACATCTACATCTAGAATGCCAAGATTATATGATTAGATTTATTATAAGATGCAGTTTTATACTTTACATTTGGTATTACGCATATAAATAATTATCTGTGAAAACTAAATTTGCAAAGTTTGATTGTTAATAAAAACTACGCGTACTAGTACATTATTACACAGAGGGAGTATAGAGCTTCGGCTTCAAAACACTTTAGTCTGTTCACTGTAGTACTATCTTCCCCACCTGCCAAGGACCAAGCAGGCAACACCAAATTTATGATGGTTCGTTTTGCTCTTTGACTGTTGCAACTTTGGGTGTCACATTAACTCAGCTGCTTGCTCCTTTACTGTGCCGTGCGCTTGCTGTCTTTCTCAGAGTCTCATCCTTCCTCCTCCGGTCTTATCTTTCAGCCGTTCACCGGAGAGACAGAGAGAGAGGTTTGTTCCAGGCGAACGCAGGCTGCTAGTTCGGCCATGGAGATGGAGCTGCCCAATCTCAATGTCCCGGTGAAGCAAGAAATCGTTGTGCATAATGAAGGAGCCCAAGGAAGAGGAGGTGGTGGCGGCGCAATCGTTGAGGCGTCGGGACACGGCACGAGGAGGACGGAGGCCACCGTGAGGATTGAGGCCAACATGCTCGACTGCCCCATCTGCTCCTCCCCCTTCAAGCCTCCCGTCTTCCAGGTTGGTGCAGTAGAGCAATTTCTACCATGATTGAACATCCCATGAACTGAATCGAATCTAGCAGCAGCTGCACGCACGGATTTTAGTATTCTCTTACTTCCCTCCCTCGATCTGTCTAGTGCAAAGGCGGGCACCTGGCTTGCGGCAGCTGCGTCACCAAGCTCCCCTGGAAGCAGTGCCAGAGGTGCGACCTCGGCGGCGACTTCCACGGCTGCCCCTTTGTGGACGCCTTCGTCTCCTCGGCCAGGATGAAGTGCGACCACCACGGCTGCGGCCGCCAGGTCACCTACCACAAGCTCGAAGACCACAAGAGCGCGTGCCCGCTCGCGCCCTGCAGGTGCCCGGTGCCCGGCTGCGGCTTCGAAGGCCCGCCGCCTGCGCTCCCCCACCATCTCAGCGCCGTCCATTCCATGCCCGTGCACGTTGTTCAGTACAGCAAGGTGCTCCAGCTCGAGGTGCCCGTGTCCGAGCCGCGCCGCCTGCTGTTCGCGGAGGAGGACGGCCGCGCGTTCCTCGTGGTCGGCGGCTCGCTCGGCCTGGGCGTGCCCATCGCCTTGTCGGTGGTGTGCATCAGGGCGGGGGCGTCCCCGCCGCCGCACTACGTGGCTAAGGTGTGGGCGAACGGGCCGCCGGTGGCCAACGACAGGACCGACACGGTCCGAGCGGACATCCAGGTGACGAGCAGCAAGGAGCCCGGCACCGTCGCCGTGGAGGAGCTGACCTTCTTGACGGTGCCGCACAAGCTGCTGGCCGGGGCTGGCCCGTCCAGGACGGTGTCCCTCCACGTTCGCATTGACAAGATCACCTCCTAAATGAATCTGCTATGTCTAGGGCTCTACTTATCTTAATACTAGTAAGGCTTAGTCTAGTTTGGTCTAATTTAGTTTAACAGAATGATGGATTTTGGTACTAGCATGCATCAATTCGTTCAACAACGGACGAGTACTTGTTAGTTCCAGCATGATTAGTACATGGAAGAGGTATTTTGTTGCTGTTGGATGTATGATCTTTGGGTAGCACGTAAACCAAATATATGCTGATTATATGTTTGTTAAGAAATTGTCCCCTTCACGATCGCATTCACAAGACCACCATGGTCTGACCCGCATGTCAATCTCGCTGCCACCACCCTTCAACTTGACCGAATTCGACTAAATTGTTCTCGCACGACAATATTAGCTGTGTGGTTTGGTGAATGATATGTACGACGACAAGTTCCATGACTAAGAATGCAGTTTGTCAGGCCACGTTACATGTGTTAAATTTAGGAAGATCATATTCCAAATTGTGAGTTTTGTAAAGCAATAATTTGTTTTTAACTGGACCATCATACCCTCTCATCCGTAAGAGGCACATCTTAATCTCAAGCGTTGATTTTATTAGAGGGGTTGTACGTGAAGTGGAACCCAAAGTTATATCATCCCAAATAAAAACTCCACCTACATAGCAATACGTTAAAGATCAGTTCTTTGAACTGTCAAAACGAACATTATCAGCATGCTAAAATTATTGGCAGCTATCTTTCCTTCTCGGGTATGCTCTGCTGGCTCCAACATTGCCGCAATGGCAGCCCCAGTTTTCCTCTTCGGTCTTCACCCTCCCCTCTCTTCCATTATTTCCCCACTAAAACACACAGCGTGACTAGAAATGACCATGAAGGAAGGGGAGAGTCGTGGCAAGAGGGCGGGTGCCGAGGAGGTGAAGTCGGAGTCGGAGAAAGGGGAGGTGACGATGCAGGACGAAGGCGAAGCAGTGGATGCGTTGGTGGCGGCGGAATCCATGGCACCGACGCAGATCGACGTGAGGATGGACGTGACACTCCTCCACTGCCAGGGCTGCTTCCTCCCCCTCAAGCCCCCCGTGTTCAAGGTGATCTCTCATCTTGCACCAAAGCGATAATTTTTTTTTGAAAGAACCCCAACACCCTCTTTCTATCTCTGTTCGAGAGGATTTCTTTGAGATTCGGGAAGATCACACATTTATTATTTTTCCACGTGGATGGAAGACATTTGTCATCTTCTTCATCTACCATCTAGCAAGTGAAATTTAATAAGTATACATTTGTGTTGTGTGCATCGCAATGATGCGGAGACCAAACATTATCCTTCTTTTCTTAAAACAAACTTGCGTGTTGTTGCGTTTACTGTGGCAGTGCGATGCCGTAGGGCACGTAGTGTGCTACTACTGCCGTGCCGGGCACCGCGCCGTCTGCAGCCGTGCCAACACCCACTGTGGCCAGCTGGACAAGGTGGTCGGCGCCGCCAAGGTGCCATGCCCCTACAAGGGGTTCGGCTGCGATCGCTACGTGGTGTTCCACGAGGCCGCGGACCACCAGCGCGTGTGCCAGTGCGCGTCCTGCACCTGCCCGGAGTCCGGATGCGCCTTCGTGGGCTCCCGCGCAATGTTGGTCAACCACTTCGCCGCCGACCACCAGCGCCCGGCCGTCACGCTCCGGTACGGCCGGTCTTGGAGCCTGAGCTTCTCCCTGTCGCACGGCTGGCACCTGCTCGTCGGGGAGGAGGACTGCAGCGTGTTCCTCGTCTCCCTCTGCCCGCTCGGTGCGGGCACCGCCGTGTCACTGATGTGCGTCAGGCCGGACGGCGAGGCTGAGACGGGGCCCCGGTTCTGGTGCAAGCTCTCCATTGAGCGCCGTGGCGGCGACAAGGACTACGACCTAGTCCTCATGGCCTCCCCGGTGATCAGCAACGCGCTGTCCACGTGCGCGCCGGCGTTGGGCCAGGGGATGTTCTTGGTGGTGCCCCAGGAGCTGCTCTCCGGCGACACGCTCACCCTCAGCGTCCGCATCGATCTGATCCCACCTGCCGCCGTCGCTCCCAAGTCAACTACACCGCAGGCCAGGGCGCCGAGGAGGATGCAGTGAAGTATGTTTTTGATCTCGTTCATGTTATGGATGATTAGTGCAGCTAAGTTAGATGATTAATATGAATGTATGACTAGAGGCTAAACCACACATGTGCAAGCTAACCAACCCAATCAATCAAGATTATGGTAACAAGTTCAGTAGTAATGCAACTAAGCAGCAGGGATGGATGATTAGTATGAATGTATGATTATTCTGGCATCTGATGGTTAAGCTGCTTAAGCAATATCAGTACTAGATCAGTTTGACTAAGTAGTAATGCAGCTAAGCAATGGTAAGGTAGCAATAATATGTAGCTAAGCGAGGGTAGGAATGCTTCACTCATTGTTCTGAACAAATGGCCTAAATAGTACTACTAGTAACGAAGTTACTGGTTTGTACTTGATCTGAGTGAAGTGCAACCAATTGTAGTTAATCCGAAGATCATGCACCAGAATTTATTCTGTTCTTTATAACCTGCAAATTATACATTTTGTGAATCATATTGTTCATGTTCAGATTCTTCAATCACGTGAAAGGAGCTTCTATAAATCATTTTTTTTCCGACTGGCATGAAAAGATTATGTAAATGTATCCTTCTCAAAAACTAACATCATTTTTTTCATTTTTGTATCTAAGATCATTCTCTCCCTTTTTTCTGTGAGCAAGCTGGACCTGATGCTCAAAGGACCTTCAAGTTCAAACCGAAGATGACAATCTGGACAAAGTCACATTTCAAAGAGTTTTTCCCCCTCTCAAAGATGGGTCAAGTTGTGTGTTATTATGTATCAAACTGGGGACAGAGGATCATGCTTCTTTCAAAGTTTGTATTCATGGCTCACATAAATCCTGGTGTGTTTTGATGTAAACCTTTTGGTACTCCATGATTTGGAGCTTTTATGTTTAATAAAATGGTTGTGTGCATCACATAATGCAGAGGCCCCGGGTATCCCCTTTTTGAAGGAAAAAAAATATCAACAACAGTTGTGTCCAGCATAGCGTCAGATATAAGCTTTGATTTATTTTGTAATTCAACTGTGAACACAAGTAGAATGTAGCTTTTACACACCAAACCATAAGATTATTTTAGAATTTTTTCACAATGCTGTGGGCCTCACAAATTCAGTCCAACATCCAACCTGTTGGTTACATTGCAGCTACTACTTAGTTTCTCAATTCCCAAACTGCAAAAACTGAGTGCATTTCCCAAATTTATTTAAAATACCACCTGATAATGCGCATTCAAAACAGGTTCGCAATCTTTTTGTGACATTTAACTGGAAGCAGCAGAGAGAGATTTTATTACGCTAGTTGGGGGTGTAGGCAGAGAAGGTTTTTGAAAATTCTGCATTGCTTGCTGAGGCAGTTGATTCTTCTGCTGGCTCTACAACGGCCTTTTATTACACTTATGCTTATGTTCGAACCTCGGACTTCTCCTAGGGGTTTCGGTATGGTAGTTCTTCTTCTTCCTAGGACGTCTCCCATACATCCTCAGCAGCCTTCCATTATCTCCTTCAAATGTCAGGCCCTTCGGAGTCGTGAAAGTGGGACCTGCAGCGATAACCACTTATCTCTATCAGGCTGTCTTTGTTAATTCCAAAGAGGGATCAATGTTGCAATGATTGGTTGACATGGAACATTTCCATGATAAGCACACAACTTAAGAAACAGTGTGGTAGAGAAGAGTGTAATTACTTGGGAATGGCACTGATGTAGGAGGAAAATTCTGTGTTGCAGTGGTATCAAGAGGCCCTTCCTCTGCAACCAAGGACGGTGTTGCAGTGGTACCTGTCATAGTATCTCTGGACTGAGTAGAGGACCCTTCTTCAGTCTGGTCAGGCTGTGATGAGGGATGAGCCTCCGGAGCGGCCGAAGCGGGGCCTACAGTGATATAACAACTTTTTATCGCTATATCATGGTGCCACTGCTAACTGAAAACAGGGATTGGCATTGCAATGGTTGTTTGATATGTGTACTATTTTCATGATAATTAAGCACACGAGGTTTTTTAACATAAAATGGGATAGCGAAGAATGTAGTTACTTGGGAGTGGTACTGCCAGTGAAGTGCAATTCTCGTTTGCAGTTGTATCAAGAGGCCCCTTCTCCTTATTAAACATGGACCATGTGGTAGCTTTGATAGTATTTCCGGACTCGGCAGCCTCTTGCCTTCCATCACCAGCTTCGACAAACACCTCCTGCCTATCAAGCATCGTCGCCGGGGGTTGAGTCGGGATTTCATCCTGTTCAACATTCTCCTCCTCGTCGCTGCTCAAGTCAATGGTATCATCAATCACGTCTATGAAGTCTATTATTGTCATTGTGCAGCTGAAATAGGTAAAAAGAAAGTATGAGTAATGAATTAAGATATGAATGCATAGCATATTAAAGGTAAGGAACTAAGCACATACATCTAACTTAGCTGCCTTCTACCGTGAAGTCTCTTAGTGCAAAACAACATATAAGAACAGCATGCACCACTGACGACAAATCTATTGACACGAATTTCATACGGCAAATGACAAACATTCTCATAACTTAATCTCTAGATTCCAAAATGTTCGATTCCACGAATGCTAGGCCCTAGTTTGGTTCCGGCATGTCCGATCAATTTAACCGTGTAAATGCGGCTGTGAACTTCTTGCTATACACTTTACCCAAAAAAACAAAAAAAACGTGATTGCCATATACACAAATAAAATAAATTCCGAGAGTTCAAATCTGATCCGAATCATAGGATAGGTTAACTTAAATTGAACGGTAGAATGGGAGTAATAAAGAAAGGATGCAGGTCTAGTCTCAAAGAAGTTATCTAACAAGAACGAATCAGCAACAGATGTGATGCAGGAAAGCTTACTCTCTCCACCACCTCCCGGACTCAAATCTGGCTTGCCTGCTTCGTCCGTCCAGCCAGTACGGTCTAGTGGAAGACGGGAAGAGGAGGGGGAGAATATATGCGGTCATGTGGGAAGAAGAGGCGGCCGTGCTCTAGGAAAGAGGAGTCTAGACGTTTTGGGAACATATACAAGTATAAATGAAAGGTATTAATGGTTGGTCAAATCTGAATTTTGAAAAAAGAAATTGAAGTGTTTTGCCACCCGAGACAGCTGATTCATTTGCCTTCTCCCCACGCCATCATGATGCCCTCTCTTCTCCCAAGAGTCTCACAATTCACATTCAGGATGTAAGTGGCGGTGGATACCACTTGTCCCACATACGCCGTCCACTTAAAACAGCCTAAATGGCGTAGTATGTGGCTGTCCACCTAAATTAAATGGAAAATGTGTCCAGTCCACCAAAGCCCACGAAACCCAGCGGCCGCACTGTGAAGAGATTGAGAGGCCAGCACGGTCTGTCTCGCGGCCACGAAAATGTTGCGCCGCCCGTGGTCCGTTTCCTCATGACATTGCCGCATAGAGAACAAGTGGGTCGTCACGCTGGTGCAGTCGGCGGGGTTCCTCATGCTGATGGTCGCCCTGTTGCTCCGTCATCGGCGCGCTCATGGGCGCCAACAACCTGCTGTTGGCCTGCAGCTCCTCGCTCCTGCCGGTGTTCACCTCCTCGCTGCTACCGTCCATGCAACTCGCCTTCACGATTGTCTTGTCTTCGCCGTCGCCATCGTCCGCCACCCGCTCACCTTCGTCAACCTTAACGCCATCGTTCTCATGACGCTGACGCCCTGCTCGTCGCGCTCCGGTCGGCCTGCGCTGGCTAGAGCCTGGACTGGAAGGGGTACATCATCGGCATCTTCGTCACGCTCGGCGCCGCGGGCCTCTTCTCCGCGGATCTGTCGGTGATGGAGCTGCTGTACTGGGAGGTGGTCGCCCACGGGTTCATCCTGGCCGTGGAGGTGCAGGCGGCGATGCAGGCCATGGCATCCGTCGTGGCAAGGATCGGGCTCGCGGCATCCGGCGGCTTTGGCAACGGCGTGGCGCACTGGAAGGGGTCCATTTAATTATTCATCTGGTGCAGACGTACAGACTACAGTGGCACTCTATATGCATTGTGCGCCACCCCATCAGCTGATGTGTAATGGATGAACTAAATGGTAATAGGTGGACGCCACATTAACCACATAAATGTTAAATGGACTTTGACATAATCCCGCATGACGACTGGTGGTTGATGCGGGCAAGTCCCACAATGACCAGCGATCTGTCCACTTACATCCTGGATTCACATGCATACTCCAACATTCAAGCATAACACACAGTTTTTGTTTTGTTTTGCGAAATAGCATAACACACAGTTAAGTTACCTGTTAGTCAAACTTTATTTTTAATTCTTTAGTCTGCACATTAGGTTTCGTCAAAGTCAAGCTTTGTAAAATTTGACTAACTTTATATTAAAAAAATATCATTATTCACCATATGAAATCACTATTATCAGATGCACCATGAAATGTACTTTCATACTATATAATTTTAGTATTATAGAAGCTCATATTTTTTTATATAAATTTGGTCAAACTTTGTGTAGTTTGACTTTGACCAAATTTTATACGCGGAGTAAAAATAAACGGAGGGAGTATGTTGTCATCTTTATCTATTAAAATTACTTTATTATTATTAAAAACATCTGACGGGTTAACCCAAAGAGATATGCATTGTGAGAATAATTAATCGGACGATCAAACTTTTGTTGACTATCCATGTTTGGATAGACGTAGTACGATTAAATAAATAAAACAGTTGAGTCCAAATAGTAGAGAACAACCTGGATCGAGGAAGAGAAGTTTGGATAGGGTGTTGAAGTAATTTGAGAACGGCTTGACTCTACGGCAAACCTTCCTCGACACCTTCGTAACATACGAATAGGCGGTGCTCTAGAAAAACATACGAATAGGCGGTGCTCCGTCAAGATGATTGAACATATTAGAAAAAAAAAACCAACATTGGTGTGTCAATATTAGCGATGTACACCAACCTTCCCTATAAGGCCGACTAATCACCTTTTGTTTTCACTATAACAACATTGCAATCTACAGTGGTAAATCCTCACCAAGTGTAAAGCCGTGAATCGGTGATGCTAAATCCTCAACAAGTTTCGGCCGAAGTAAAACACAAGTAATGTAAAGAGCGTTGCCTGCAAAAGGTGAAAAGCTCATCGATGTCGTGGCGACCCGTGCCTTCGCTAGCTTGGAGTTACACTGATCCTCGACGCCACACGCCTTTGCCAACTCGGAAGTCATTCAAATCCCCGATGTAACGATGCTCGTCGCCATCACCAAGCTCGGACGCACACAGATCCTTGACGCCTGGATATTGCTCACCTTTTCCAAGCTCAGAGTTGCGTGGATCCACGGGACTATGCCGCCACTCACCTGCACCAAAGCTTGGAGTCACGCGTATTTGTGACTGCATCATCCCCCTCTCCCCAAATGAATTTTCGGACTACCATACTAATCCCTATTATCACCAGTCTTCGATGTAGCCTTCCATGCGCCCTGCAATGTGCCTCCTCTTTGGCGCACCTTCGGTGCATTGGGTATCAGCATCATAGGATTAAGAAGAGACAAAAATACCAACTCATAGCATAAACATACCATGGATTCCGTATGAAGCACGCATGTGGGATGTGAGGACTAATCTCACATCATGGTTAGATCGCAAACAAGAGGCACCGCAAAAAGGTTTCTTTAAGTGAATGAGTAAACCGTCTTATTATCTCTTCGGTCATTAAGGAATGTCGTGTACAAGAATAAAAATACGGAGACATTGCTATGGTGGTGGCGGTAATGTTGGCTCTAGATGAGGAACTTGGCGGGTGGAGTGAAGCAGAACAGGATCCTCTGTCGTGGGAGTCCTCCCTCTCCTTTTCATAGTGCAAACTCTATGGAATAGGGCTTCGGGTTGCAACACCTCAAATTCGACCGGGCCCCCTTCACGATTGTTCCTTGGTCTCACATTGTGGGCGCGTCATGCGCTCATACCGGTGCTTGGCTAGCCATTCGGAAAGGTTGTCAACGGCCTTTTGTACATGCATGGAAACGATCTCCTCAATTTGTATATCTTGTATATGCCTAAAAAGTATATATTTTGTGTGCCATGTAATTTTGTATATGAATCTAATGGTTTATTTTTCTTAAATATATTACTCATATTTTTTATCACAAATATAGGCTCAAAGTAGAGGCAGCCTAAAGTCCTGGACAGACATTTGCTGGCGATTTGGTGATCCTTGTTGGAGTCGCCCTAGGATGCTAGGGTTGACATATGGAATAGGGTGACATGCAAATTGCACTACACCACCGAGCGCTCGCGACTTCCCTAGGGTTTCCCTGCGCCACCGCCGGCTCCCCAGCCGCGCGTTGCCGCCGCAGCGGCCGGCCCCTGCCGGCGCTTGCCCCCCCCCCACCGCTCCCCCACCCCCACCCCCACCTCCACCCCTCCCCCTCCCTCCCCCGTAACCTCTGCGTCGCCTCCCCGAGTGAGGCGACCGGGGTCCTCGTCCCCAACTCCCCTCTGCGCTCCTCCTCGTTCTTCCCTCCCCCGCCGCCGCCGGCGGACGCCGCCGGGCCCTGCTCGTGTGGTGCTGGCTGCGGCGGGCCAGCCCTTCCCCGCGCGCGGTCTCCCCTGCTCGGGTGGTGGTGGCTGGGGGCGGTGTGCTTCGGCCGACGTTAGTGTGGCTCGGCGGCGCTGCTGCTGCTGCTGCTGCTGCTGCTGCGTGCCATGGTGCTCTCGACCCGACGGTGCGGCCGTTGGCCGTGGGGCGGCGCGGTGGCGCTGGTGGCTGGCGGCGCCCGTCCAGCCCAGATATGGGCCCATTTGGACCCCATCTGGGTTGGGGCGGTCCAGTGGCTCGGCGTTCGACGGCGGCGCTTCCTAGTGTTGGAGACATGGCGGCGGTTTGCGGGCGGTGAGGTCTCCGTCGATCGGCGAGCTGCAGCGTGGTGGCAGGACTGTCCGAGTCCACGTGGACCCGGCCGGGCCGTCGGGGCCCGGCAAGCCTCGTCACCGCGTCCGGTCGGCTACGCTGCAGCGGTGGAGGTTGTCCCCTCCTTGCGGTCGAGTTGTGCTCGCTCCCGTGGCCGGTGTCGCCTTTCCCTCGCTAGGTCTGGTGTTGGCGGCTCCAGTGAGGCGGCGAGGGTTGTCCGGTAACCGTGGTGGCACAAGCTGGTGGGCGGCTGATGGGGTGGTGCATTTCGAAGTGTCTGGGGTGGTCGTGGTGGTGGTCGTGGATCAGGAGAAATCCCTGTCGGCTTGTCCGGCACCGATACGGTGACGCCTGAGGGCGTCGTCAGTCCTTCCTGAGGGGCGTCGGGTGTATCCCTTCCCCACCATCCCCCGTGTATCGGGGGAAACCCTAGAACTTGTTCGGGCAACAATGACGACGCCGTCTCATCCCTTCTTGAAGGTGTTGCTTGGTGCACGGCGCTTCGGGATGCCGGGAGCGTGGTGGTACTTCTTCGAAGGGTGCAACAGTTGCCAGGCTTCCTTTCTCCGTTGATCTGCCGGTGTCGGCATTTATTTTTCTTTTTTTTCTTCTTGTCTTTCATTTTGGGCTTTTCTATGCCGTGGCCCCGGCAGGCTGGTTGTATCGGACATTTGCTTTATATATAAAGCGGGGGGAAACCCTTTATCGTCGAATTGCACTGCACACCACCAAACAAGAAGCTTGTGAACACATGGTGGTAGCTCACCTAGAGCGCCACAACATCATAACAGGAATTCACCACTCAAACTCAAAGCATATGGAGAGAAAGAATCTCAACGCATCAGAGGCATGCAAAACGATAGATTAGAACTAGCACTAGTTGCAGAATAACTAGCAACCAGCACCAAACTCATAACCAAGTTCAAGAGTGCAGCAAAATACTACCAAACAAAAGATAACGAAGTCAACCAAATGGTAAACCTCCCAGATTGACCGGAACCAGAACAATGTACTTATAGCTTATTACTAGCATAGTTTCGAACCACAACGGCTGCTCCCAGGCATTAACGAAGCCGGGTTTCCTTCCTTGCTGGTCATTTGCATTACGAGATAGTTGTTTCTTTAGTTGTCGCCACTCGACCTTCATTCGAAGGCCCATTGGTTCTCCTTCCGAACTTCCTCCTCTTCCTCTTTGGTGAAGTCATTCTTGATGTCGAAGGTCTTGCGGATCTCCTCTACAGTCCTCCCCTTCATCATGTCAGCGACCTTCTGGCAGGTCAGGTCCAGCAGCCCCTTGATGTTCAGGTAGTTCGCAGCCTGTAAGGGGCTCAGGGAAAAATCCAAGCAAGTTGGTCAGGTAGCATTCTTATAGAAAAGAGACTATAAACAGATAAGAAACAGGAGCAACATAAACAAGATATTGTTGCATCACCCACGTAGTGAGGGAGCAGAATACTGAAGTGATACACTGGTTAATCATGGCACAGAACTGAAAACAGAAGCATAGCTCTAAGTAAAGACATCAGACAAAGAAATCTTAGAAAGGATAAGAAACAACACATATTATATTAGACTAGCCACAATGGTAACATATGTGTGGTAACATGCAGCACTTTATTTATTAGGCTATAGACTCATCTTGCTTTGATATGTGTGATGTTACTGATACTAATAGTAACTAGCTATGTTACCACATGCCTCTCTTTCTTCATTTATTGCTTGCCACATCATCTATTTTATCTAGATATGTGTGATGTTACGACCTATGTTACTCCCACTGTGGGTAGTCTTAATAAGGCAATACACTTTCAGTAATAGTTGTTCCATCCTAGGTAGTAGATCACAAACACTTATGACATGCAACCATGTAAATATGATGAGAAATAACCCACATCCTGGTGAGATTACAAACACTTCAAAAATCATTGAAGCCTTCAAGTATTTTGTCAGAGCACCTGCCACGAGGCTACACTCTACAGCACACACAACTATAGTTGTCAGCAAACAAAACACGAATCTGGGGTACCAAACCGCATCTAAACAGCAGGAGCAAGAGCGCCTTGACGAGTACTAACTAGAAAGAGCACCACGGGGGCGGGGAGGGTTGGATGGAAATCTCACCAGGATGAGGTCGAAGCGGATTTGCTGGTCGACGTCTATGAACTTATCGTCGAAGGTCTTGAGGTCCGGCTCGGAGGCCTTTGCGGTGGGGTCGGCGGCGTCGCCTCCGCGATTCTGGACGTGCTGCCTGCAGTACTTGATGACCATGTCAAGGATCTTGGCGTTGACGTTGGGGAGGGGGATGATGTTGTTGGCACAGCCATCCTCCACGATGTGCTTGATGGTCTGCGACTCCGTCGCCACCGCCTCCTCCACCACGAACTCCTCGCCGTCGGCGCTCTTCAGCGTGAGCTTCCTCTCCGCCGTCCCAGCCGTGTCCGCCATCGATCCGGTGGCCGGAGAGATTGGGATGGCTGGGTGGTGCGAGTCGAGAAACCTTAAGAGAGAAGGCGAAGGGGAGACGGTGGTGTTTGAGGGGATCGAAGGGAAGGGAGGTGCTTTTATTTTTCAGATCACGAAGGGGAAGGGTCTATGAGAACAGTCAATCAAATTAATTCACAGTCATCGCATGTAGCCGATCATGCACCACATATTTGCCTCCAGCCGGTCAAGCGTACGTCCAATGCTGACCAGCAGCAATTACAGCATTGGACCATTGCCAATTCCATTTTTGCATGCCTGTTCAAGCGGAAGGAACAAGGGAAAAGTAAACACGTCTGTTCAAGGGTACATATGTACCCTATATGGAATTTTTTTTAGCAATTCAACAGAAAGTCCAAAATTTCTGAAAATATTTTTGAAATAAACTTGACTTTTCATTGTACTAGTGAGAAAAGCTCTACAAAAAGAAAATTCCTCTTTGACTTCTTCTCAAAAAAGACAAATTTTCGGTCAAAATAGCGTGAATAGTGACCTAGCTATCATAGCAAATAAATTTTGTCTTTTTCGCTGTGAAGTCAACGTAGGTTTTTTTTGGGTGAAAATTTATATACTAGTGCGCAAGTAAGTCAAGTTTAATCTAAAATACTTTTGAACTTTTTTGTCTTTTTGTTTAATTATTTAAAAAAATCCCCGTATAGGGTGTATATACATGCAGGAGCCAAAGGGTATTTCCTATATTCAATGGGCCTTTAAAAAGTTGGACGCCGGTGGTCTGCTCTCTGGCCCAATAAACCCGGGCGGTGGGAATATAAACATATAATTATCTCGTCTCAAAAATAAATAAATATAATTAGCAAATCCACAACTATAAGAATATCATAAGGAGCAAAAATGCACAGTTCAAAGCAATACTAAAAGTGCATGTTTCAGAGCATAGATTGTAACATCCCAACAGTAGCAACCCTATTTTATGCTTGTTCTTTTTATCGAATTCATAGTTTTGCATTTCATGTAATCAATAATATCATTAATCTTCTAAGCAACATATGGAATTTTTAAAGTAACGTGGGTTTAGATTTTGTTTCTTTCAAGGTCAGTAACTATTTTAAACAATGGCTTTAATTCAAATCCAATTTGCACATGATTTGAATATTTTCAAATTCACATTTTTTCCAATTGCCCCACAACTTTGCACATGGCCTTCTTGTCACATTCATAGCCTCCAAAAAGTTCCCATAATTTTAAACCGCAATTTTCTCATACCTCTAATTGAACCCATCTGAATTAAATTTAAATGAATTGGAATTCAAGCTTCTTCATAATTGATGGAATCAATTTTGTGGGCATATGTATAAATCATAGTCCACATAAATGATCCACAATTTTATTTCACTCTCGGGCCGTCTATTTCTTTTCTTTTTTTCTTTTCCTATTTATAAATAGAAAAATAAAAAGAATAAAAGGATAGCCAGCCCACTTACCTCACTTATCAGCTGTTGTTTCCAGTACTACAACAATATGGCAATCTACGGTGGTAAATCCTTGCCAAGTGCAAGCCGTGAATTGATGAGGCTAGATGGCTTGATCTAAAGAATTTTCGGCCGAAGTAAAAAACAAGTAAAGTAAATAGCGTTTCATGCAAAAGGTGAAAGGATCATCGATGTCGCGACGCCCCTTGCCTTCGCTAGCTTGGAGTTACACTGATCCTCGAAGCTGCATGCCTTTGCCAAGTCGGAAGTCATTCAAATCCCCGATGAGACGATGCATGTCGCCATCACCAAGCTGGGACCCACACAGATCATTGACGCCAGGATGCTGCTCACCTTTGCTAAGCTCAGAGTCATGTGATCCTTGGGACAATGCCGTGACTCACCTGCACCAAAGCTTGGAGTCACACGGATTTGTGACTGCATCACGCCCCCCCACCCCCACCCATATGCATTTTATCGGACTGCCATACTAATCCCTACTGTCACCAGCCTTCGATGTGACCTTCCACACCCTTGCAATGTGCCTCCTCTCTGGTGCACCTTCGGTGGATTGGGTATCAGTGTCCTAGGATTAGGAAGAGACAAAAATACCAACTCATAGCATACACATAATATAACATAAAACATACCATGAATTCCGTATGAGGCACGCATGTGGGATGTGAGGACTAATCACACATCGTGGTTAGATCGCAAACAAGAGGCACCGCAAAAAGGTTTCTTTAAGATGAATGAATAAACCGTCTTATTATCCCTGCCCCCCCCCCCCCCCCCCCAACAAAAAAACATCTTATTATCTCTTCGGTCAGGAAGAAATCTCGAGTACAAGAACAGAGCTTCGGGATTGCAACACCTCAAATTCGATCGGCCCCTTCACAAATGTTCCTTGGTTTGATGTCATGGGCCCGTCACGCGCTCATACCGGTGGTTGGCTAGCCATTTGGAATGGTTACCAACGGCATTTTGTACATGGAAACGATCTCCTCAATTTGTATATCTTTTGTATATGCCTCCTCCTAATGGTTTATTTTTCTTAAATACTCCCTCCGTTCCTAAATATTTATCTTTCTAGACATTTCAAATGACTACCACATACGGATGTATGTAGACATATTTTAGAGTGTAGATTCACTCAGTTTGCTCCGTATGTAGTCATTTGTTGAAATGCCTAGAAAGACAAGTATTTAGAAACGGAGGGAGTATATGACTCGTATTTTTTATCACAAAGATGAGCCACCGCCCGGCTAGCCTGGGCAGTTGCCCGGGCTCGCTAGCTGCGCTACATGATACGACGGTGCTATCAAAACAGGGAAAATACTCTTCGCATGGTGGTTTACCCGGGCAGCGGGCAGCTGGCCAATGGGCTTCCATTTCCTAATTAATTATTTAATTAAGCACAGACGGATGGGCTACAAGTACCCACGTGAGACGAGCCTATTTGTTACTCCCTCCGTTCCAAATTACTCGTCGCAGAAATTGATGTATTTATAACTAAAATACATCATAAGTAATTTAGAAGCAGTAGGTTGGATTGTTCTTCTTTTTTTACTCTAGACGAGAAGGCAACAATTAGCCGACCGCTCCACCTCCCTGCGACCCCCCGTTCGTTTAGCTTCTGTTTGAAACGGCGGCATCCTCGATCGATTAGAGACAGAGACAGACCGTCAGTGAGCCAAGGTTGGCCTGGCCGCGCGGCCGGCCCCGGGGGCTGAGCCGGAGAGCATCCACCCAAGATTCCGAGGAACAGTTTGCATCAGCGGCTGCTTGTCCCCGTCTTCGTAATTAGGTTAGATAAAAAAATGCGAATAGATTAATAGACTTATTTTGAGGTCACGGCGAGGGGAATTGGTCATTCGGGATGATCACCACTTTTATGAGCTTAGTCCTTCGTTTAGGGGTTTGTTTAGATAGTTGATGTTAATTTCAAATAATTAAGTTTGAGAGACGAGGAGGTTCTTGGCACTGGAAGTAGAGCCACAACCACATCTCATATTGCCTCATGAGACGGTTGCAAGCTCTCTAATTTGAATATATTCGCAAATCACA
Source organism: Triticum aestivum (assembly GCF_018294505.1). Lineage (NCBI taxonomy): Eukaryota > Viridiplantae > Streptophyta > Magnoliopsida > Poales > Poaceae > Triticum > Triticum aestivum. The sequence continues at coordinate 5,805,471 of NC_057802.1, read as the reverse complement.
ATATTGAACTTATGTGAATTAGAAATCCATTTTTTATCCTATAGTGTCTTCTAGGATATTTGAATGGTAATTTGGATAGTTATATTTCCGCCGGTAATATGACGAGTTTGGTCGCAGACCTGGTTTTATAACTTAATATTGTCAAATCTCAACTTTATTTTGGCCTATGAAACTAAATAAACTAGATGTGCCTCGCACGTTCTTGTGGGAATATTTTGCAATATATTTCAAAGATATTGATTGTATGAAAATAATAATATTCAGACAAATAATATGAGAGCTAAAACTAAAAATACATATGGCTGATTGTGTTTGATTATCGTATTATTGTAAAATAATTATTAAATATCATGCATGTTTGCATGTTGAGGTGAACCTTTTACTATGACTCATTGAATGCTAAGGTGGGCCTTTTCTAATGCATGTTGCTTGATGAGGTATCATGCTTGCATGTTGTGAAAATTAAGTTAGTGGGGGCTAGCTATTTAGATATAGAAGATGCCCCCTCCATCCCAAAATAAATGTCATTGATTTAGTTAAAATTTTGTACTAATTTAGTACAAAATCAGTGACACTTATTTCACTCTAAATTACATTTATATGATTTCTATGGTTATATTTTCACTACATCATTAATGTGGATTTGTGGTTTAAAAGTTTGATGTTGTTTTATATGTTGTGTATCCGAACACCCAATATTGGTTTCTAGGTTACACACTCAGTCTCAAATTCGCCCAGGCTTCACAAAAGTTCTGGCTCCGCCACTGGCTCGAAGTAGAGGCAGCCTTGTATTTGAAGTGAATCCGCATGGAGTGTGGTGTGCTCACTAGAGTTAAGCCTGCATTTGGAGCTGCGCGGTAGTTAATGCCTACGACTGGATGGGCTGGCCGGTGCACGCGCATAGTAATTGTGTGCAGCAATTAAGTCCCAACCAAGTGTTTTCTACCGTGTTCGCAGTTTCACACATCACATCGTCTACCCCTTTGGCTTCTACTACTTCTGCTGCTTGCATAAGTTGAGCTAGCCGTGCTCCATTTTCTGCTTTGACTTCCACCTTGCAAGTGAGTGCTCCAACCATGGAGAACGGCGGCGAGCCGAGCAACAAGAAATCGAGGTTGCAGGAAGAGCCCATGGCGGTGAAGCATGAACGGGAGAGCCAAGGCGGCGAAGGCGCCCTGTTGGCGGTGGAGGAAGCCATGCAGGTTCCATGGGTGGCCGCTGAGGTGAACCCGCTCTTCTATCTCTGCTGTGCATGCCAACTTCCCCTCAGGCCTCCTGTGCACCAGGTAATGCATGCATAGCCAGTTGCCGATTCTTCTCCATCGCTATCGCTGTCATGAAGAAACAATGGCTTGATTCTTCGTGAGTGATTGCGTGCAGTGCGAGGGCGGGCACAGGGTGTGCGGCAGGTGCCATGGCGACCGCTGCACGGCGTGCGACCCGCCGGCGGCTTACAGCCCCTTCCCCTTCATGGACGACGCGCTGCGCGCCGTGCAGCTGCCGTGCTGCTACAGGGCCGACGGCTGCGGGAGGAAGCTGATGTACCACGAGGCCGCCGACCACGCGCTGCGGTGCGCCTTCGCGCCCTGCCACTGCCCGGGCCACGGCTGCAGCATGTGGGCCTCCCCGCCGGCCCTCCTCGACCACATCGCCGCCGCCCACTCCTGGCCCGTCACGGAGGTCGGCTACGGGAGCCCGTTCAGGATCGCCGTGCCGGCGCCGTGGCGCGGCGGCGGGACGCACCTCCTCGTCGAGCGGAGCGACCCGCGCCTGTTCCTCGTGACCCTCTCCGAGTTCGGGGAGGCCACCGCTGTCACGGTGGTGTGCGTGCGGGAGGGCACGGCGGCGGCGGCGCCCCGCTTCAGGTCCACGGTCTGGGCTGAGGTTGCCAGCAACACGGAGGAAAATATGTTTCGTCGTCTGTCCACCGTGCCGAGCAGCAGCAGCGGCAATCTTCCCGGTGGAAGGCCGCCGGTGTGCCTGCTGGTGCCACCGGACTTTGGGAGCGAGAGCGAAGACCTCTTCCTCGGTGTTCGCATTGACAAGCTCTTCTGATCCATCGACGCCGCCAAGTCTCATTAATCCATGGTAATCGTAATCCATCTGTACTGGCTTTATATATACTCCAGTTTATCCTAAACGATCGATGTCATGTTTTATTAGTAGTTGGTACTGGTAGTACAAGCAGAACATGTCAGGTTACCAACTGCTATGTAGTGCGATGCATGTCTTTTGGGTTGCATTTTCGGATGTTCAAGATTAATTATAATGTTCCCTCGCTAAATAGGGACTAATTATAGTAATATTGTTGTTTTTGTGTCTGTGTTGAAGGTCGTGAATGTTTTTTTAATCACTGTGTTGACGACTAATGCACCGTCGTCGTCATGGAAAAGGTAGAGAGATGAGTGGTGTCGAAAAAAAAATCTCGTTGGTGATGAAGGTTATACGACAGGCCTGGATGGGTAGAAATTATATCTTCTTGTTTTTGCGGGTTTAGGATTTATATGTTCTGCCTATGTATCTTTGTCGATAAACAAGATGATTACAGTACTGTAGATCTAATCTATGATGATTATAGCTTGCTGTGTCATAGCACACTCAGTCTGTCTATTTGTGGCACGGTGAGCATGGTGGTCTGATTGTAGTTGAATCAAAACCGTCAATAATGTAGGGGTGGTTATAAGAACCAACCGCGCACACGGGTATGAGTAGGCCGAGTCCATCTCTGCTAACCTTATTCAAATACTAGGAAAAAAAATGTTATTATGCAGATTCCAAAAAATAATATTTTATTAATAATTTTTAAATTATATTATTTAAATAACAAATATTGATTTCATATATAATATGTTTATCATGTATGTAGAAAAAAATCTTCACATATCTGAAAAATGATCATCATGTATTTAAAAAAAATCCATCACATATTTATAAAAATTATTATCAAGCATTTGTAAAAAAAATCCTCACGTATTTATATACAACAATTCATCATGTTTTTATTAAAATGTTCATCACATGTTTGCAAATAGTTCATGTATAGAAAAACATAGGAAAGAAAATAGATGAATAGAAAAAAAACCAAATAAAAGAGAACAACTAATAAGAGAAACAAAAGAAGAAAACCATCGGAAAAACAGGAAGAAGAAAGACAAGAACCAGTGGAAAAACTGAAGAAAAGAAAAAACTCAGGCAGGTTCCAAGTTCCCTGCCTATTCATCCATCAGCCCCTAAGTTTTCTCTTTGTGCCTTCCTCGATAGTCGTCAAATTGGGCTCCACGCCGGCACCGGCACCGCCTTCGTGTTAGTCGCCGGCCGCCGTTGCCAACACTGCCGAGGCCTACTCCATGGGTACCTCCCTTGCGCCTCCCAAATGATTTTAATTATGGTTAATTTTGTTTCTTTATCTGAACCTGTAATATTGGGACTTTTCAGACGGAATTTGTACAATTAGTACACATTTGTTTTGTTTGATTGACGACTAGTACTCTTCTCCTTTTTGTTTAATTGTCTATCAGTATTCATCTTGATTGATCCGTGGAAAAGGTTATGGATTTTCGATGAAACTTGCATCTTTATTGGGGGGGGGGGGGGGGGGGGGGGCATAATTTGTATTCATATGCCAAGGAAAACAGAGCAGGCTATATATCGCCTATGGCAAGTCCGAATTCTCACTCGCCTTCATTAATTCGCCTGTGGGCCGCAGCCCACTATCCAGTAATCTTTTCTTTTCCATGTGTACGCTCACCTCGGGTGTAGTTGATATGTTTATTTTACCATCCATAACTTGCTATCAGGTCTTTCGTCGTTTCTCTGTTCTGTTCTTTTACTTTTATTTGTTTTCCTTTTCATTTCGGTTTCCTTGTCCTATTATTTTTGTTAAATATTTTCTTACCATTTTCCTTTTCCTTTCTGTTTTGTCTTCCAGTAATTTTTATTGTTTTTTAAAACATATTTATAGGATATATTAAACAGTTTCATTGGCTATTAAAAAAAGTTCAAGTGCTGTTTAAAATTTTCAAATGTATTCAAAACATATTCAGAAAAATGTTCAACACATATAGCAAAAGTGTTCACTGCATATCTCAAAATTATTCATTGTGTATTTAAGGAAGTTCATTGTTTGAAATATCTGGATTATATATTTATGTCTCATTTTGGGTTTTGTTTTTCCGTTTCTTTTTCCATTCATATTTGTGGTTTCGATATTTCAAATCAAATATAAAATATTTAATAATGCTCATATGTTTGAAAATTTATACGCATTTTTTTGAGAATATGTGAACTCACTCTTTTTGAGAATATGTGAACTCACTTTTATCAGGAGAAGCTTAAGGCATTTCACTTGACATTACGTGATCCAGCAAGCAAAAGCCAAAATAGAATGAGAGGGGATATGTTGTCTGGCTTGTTTTAGCTGCGAGTCATGGGAAAGGGTCTAATGCGTGGGGGACTTTTTCGACTGTGGCCCAAATTAAAAGCAGACAAAGATGGGCAAGAATCAGACAAACATTTCACACATATGAGCACGAGTTACAAAATGACACGAGGCAAGTTCGAGTTACAAAATGAAAAACAGCTGATTGTCAAACAGACATAAAAAGAGGTGCATGTACACACATGCAATGATCAAAACACACGTGAACAACAGTGTTGTTCACTTATTCAGACAAGCACACGTATGGGGATAAAAACCTTGACACGAGTTAGTTGATGGGCAAAGGCTCACCGTTCCATTCCTTGAGGCACTCAAGCATGGGGTCGATGAGCTTGCCTTGGCTGATCCCCACGAACACCTTGTCACACTCTTCACCGGGCGCGAGAAGCTTCTCCCCTGTCAGAAACACGCATCCGAGTTCCTCACGAACAAAACGGTAGAGTGGGAACGACCTGCTCCCCATGATCATGTTCGAGATGGGTGCGGTGCCCTTCTCCACGGCCACGCGAGCCGCCTCGACCTCCCGTGGCAGGGCTATCATGAGCTCCTCCTCTAGCTTACTGATCTTGCACAACACCTCATCGTCGATGCTCCTACTAGCAAGAGCGTGCTCGAGGAGCACGCTATGCAGCTTGTGCATCAGGGGGTAGTTGGCGCTGCATGGGTCGTCGGCATAGCGAAAAACGTCCACGCGGTCGATGGCGGCCGCGAGCTTCTTCTCAACACTGGTTGCGTCGACCACCTTTTTGGCAGCCTGTGCCACGCATATGTTGACAGAGATCTTGATGTTTTGCTCCAGGTGGCGAAGGTCGAAGGCCTGGCAAAGTGCCACCAGGTATGTCGAGGACATGAGCTTCAACATCTCCACCGCCTCTGCAGTCTTCCTGGCTGAGACAAGGCCAAGTGAGTTCACCCCCTGGTTGTGCTGCTCCGCGCTTTGGACATGGGTTGTCACCGGGTTGGCAAGGTATTGGAGCTCCGAGCAGTATGCGGCCATGGCGATCTCAATGCCTTTGAGACCATAGTCTAAGCTTGGGTCGCGGCTTCCAGCTAGGTTCGACGTCAGGCCATTATTATAGAACTCATTTACGAGCTCGGAGAACTGCGCGAACATGAGCTTCCCAATGCTGGCGATGGCAAGGCGGGTGTTGTCCATAGATACGCCGATGGGTGTTCCCTGGAAGTTACCACCATGGAGTGCAATGCCACGGTGGACGTCAATGACTGGATTATCACTCATGGAGTTCACCTCACGCTCAATACACTTGGTAGCCGCCCGAATGACCTCGATCTGCGGGCCAAGCCACTGTGGCGCGGTGCGGATCGCATATCTGTCCTGCTTCGGCTTGAGGTGTGGGTCCATGTCGTTCACCATCTTGCCGTGGACCATGAACGGGCTGCTAGCCAGAATGTGTTCCATGATAGCCGCGGCCTCGATCGTGCCGGGGTGATGTTTCAGCTTGTGGATTAGATGGTCGGCAAACTCTGATTTGCCATACATCACCTCACAAAACATCGCAGAAAAAACCTCGGATAGGACAGCGAAGATGTTGCAATCGAACAGTACCATTGCTGCAAGGGCGGCGGCTGCAGCCGTGCCATTTACGATGGCCAACCCTTCCTTGGGGTTCAGCTTGAAGAAGCCACCATCTATCCCGGCAATCTTGAATGCCTCGGCGGCATCCACCTTCCTACCATCATGGGTAATTGCCTGTGCGTTTGGGCGTCCGGTGAGAACACCGGCGATGTAAGCAAGCGGGACCACGTCGCCACTCGCGGTGATGCTGCCCCGGAGGGGAATCCTCGGGTGCACTCCTTTGTTGATGAGCTTTGTGATGGCCTCAAGGATCTCGAAACGTATGCCGGAGAAGCCCTGGAGGAGGGTGTTGATGCGCACGAGCATAGACGCACGTGTAACCTCCGATGGCATCTCGTGGTCACTGCCGGTGCCGAATATGCCAGCAATGAGATGCCTGCATGCATGGACGAATAAGGTCAATGATGGCCGGCCAACAGACTAATTTAATTCTTGTAACTTTATCTATCACACACAAGTCCTGATTTCTGGTACATACATATAGACCCGTCTTTTATAACTTGGAAACATTGTTAAGTTTCAACAAATTTAGCCTTGCCGTTTTCTTTAGAAAATATCATCACGACTCACGTACGAGCTGTGCAAAAAAAAAAAAAAAACAAGTATGGACGGTGTTGCTATATATGATATATTTGAAATAAGTAACTTATTCCTTTTTATAAATTTCACACAGCTCACATATTATCATATTCTTTTACAGAAGGTCATGTGGATAAGTTTTTATCCATATAACTTGCATAACTGTTACAGAATACTCCCTCTGTCCGCAATTATTTATCGCAGAAATGGATGTATGTAGACATATTTTATTTCTAGATAAATTATTTGTTATCCATTTTTCGTGAAAAATAATTCGGGGCGGAGAGAGTAATTGAGAACATAAAGTTAGGAAATTGGGTTCGTATAGGATCAAGATCATTCTATCACTTTCCATACTACTACGAGATAGTTAAACAATTTCAGTGTGGTGGTGGCAAGCTATATATCCATGCAAGGATGCCAAGTGTCTCCGTGTCGGCTTGTGCTCTCAACTAAATTAGCAAGATGTCGAGATATAAAATATTGTGCAGGCGTACTAGTGACTATGAATATTAGTGACGCATATTCTCCAACTATGATAAATACTCCATCTATTCAATAATATACTGTATATGCAATTGTATTCATGTTGGCATATATTTTCCTATCATTTTTTTGAGGGGATATATTTTCCATAATAGAAAGTGTGGTTATGCACATGTATACATTACTTCTCTAATTATGATTTTTTTACTAAATTCATTGTACCACATCTTGCGACATTAGAAGATTTTTTTTACCATTTTATGTACATATTTCCCATATAAATGCTTAACATTGAATATATGATATTTTCATGCATATATATTTCTAACAATTTTCATAAGCCAATTAATAATTAACATTATTTCTTCTACTAGAACGTACTTGCCAAAGAAAAGAAAAACCTACTACTTTGAGGCCGAGCAAAGATTGAACGACACAAATATACTTTTTAGACTTTTTCCTTATTTGCTTGCTACTCCCTTCTATTAGTAGCAGCGTGACCGTCAGAAGTCTTCTTTTGCTTGCGAGCTCAAATGAGCTATGATGAACAGTAAAGTTCAAAAAATAAGTAATACACAAATTCTGACTTTTTTGTGGAACACTCTGAGCAAATATTTTGGGTGCTTGCACAGTTTCATTATGGAATGACATTCGTGAAAGTGGTGGGGAAAAAATCAGCACCTCAAAATGCTCACAAAAATAGCATTTTTGGAGCATCGATATTTTTTTTGCCACGACTTTCACGAATGTTATTTCATGGTGTGACTTTATAAGCACTCAAAACATTTGTTAGTGTATCAGAAAAAAATAGAATTTTTAAATATTTTATCAAAATTTTCAGATTTTACTTTCATCCGAACTATTTGAGCTCGAGCTAAGAAACATCACGTCCCCACTGCAGTCCCTGTTAGCGGTTTCTTCTGCCAAAATTGCAAGACTACTCGAATATTCGCATGATGTTGAGATGTAAAATTATATACTAGGCATCACCTGACGAGCTCAACTTGGAGGCCGTGCCCATCTTTGGTGCGACGGTGGGAGGTGCCACCGAAGCCCGTAGTGACGCCGTAGATGTCGCCGCCGTTGGCCACGGAGTCCAGGATCCACTCGCTGCAGGCCTTGACGCGGGCGCGCGCCTCGTCGGCGAGCTCGACGGTGACGCTGGACACATCCTTGGCCTGGGCGACGGCAGCCACCTGGCCGACGCTGAGGCCGGCGCCCACGATCCTGACGACAGGCTCGCGGAAGTGTGCCACCATGCGCTTGACCTCGTCGAGGTGGCTGCCGGTGAGCTCGGCCGCCGCCGCACCCCAGAAAAGCGGGTCCTTCTCAGCGATGAGCCCGTTGTTCGCCATTGCTTGTTGCTAGGACGGTGGTGGTTGATCGGTTGAGGGCAGTGGATGATGAACCGAGCTCTTCTCTTGGAAGGAACTATGGCAGATGGTATGCTTAAATAATGGTGGGACTGGATGGGTTGCATCACCGTTGACCTACAAGATGACGGTGGATTAGCCATTGTTTCCTCCGAGGTGCAAGGAATCAAAGGCATCTGAACAGAACGCTGCCAGGTGGTTGCCGCCTCACTGATTGTCTTAGCGCTAGATGTTGTACCACCAGTAGAAAAAGAGGCTTCCATACGCCCCCATTAGTCCCCAAAACAATCGAACCGCGATAAAAGGGGCCTTTAGTCGCGGTTCGGGAGGAGACCCGCGACCAACTATCTGGGCCCAGCGCGCTTGGTCGACAGCTGGCGGACGGGAGGGGCTTTAGTCCCGGTTGGCCTGGCCAACCGGGATTAAAGGTCCCCGAAGGCCTTTAGTCGCGGTTGGCCAGGCCAACCGGGACTAAAGGCCCATCCAGCTGGCGGACGGGAGGGGCTTTAGTCCCGGTTGGCCCCGAAGGCCTTTAGTTGCGGTTGGCCAGGCCAACCGGGACTAAAGGCCCATCCCTATATATAGGACTCAGCTCACTTCACTTCACTCAGCTCACTTCACAATTTTCAGAAGGGGGTGGTGGGTTTGCTTTTGGTTCCTCCTATGCACACAAGGTGTTCGATGAAATGCCCGAGAGCCTGAAACAAACATGATATGAAGTGTCCGAGCCACACTTGAGCTTTCTCATTTATTTTTCCTCCGCGATCGCGGTTAGCAACTTGAACCTTTCGTGTGTCATTGATAAAATATGCATGTGTGTAGTTCATTGTTTAATTTGTATTATTTCTAGCTAGTTAGTTTAACAAATGCATGATGGTTAATTATATACTTTATATAATAATAATGCAGATGAATCGGCAATGGATGTACGGTCCCCGACTCTCCGGCGAGTTCACTACGGGTTTGAAAGATTTCCTCGTAGTGGCAAATGCGAACAAGCAGCAAGGTTTTATTATCTGTCCATGTGCTGTCTGTAAGAATCAGAAGGGTTACTCCTCCTCAAGAGACGTTCACATGCACCTGCTTCGGCACGGTTTCATGCCAAGCTATAATTGTTGGACCAAGCATGGAGAAAGAGGGGTTAGAATGGAAGAAGATGAAGAAGGGGATGATATCGATGACAACTATCATGATCATTTCGGTGATACTTTCATGGAGGATGATGCTGAAGGTGGGGAAGGGTTAGGTGAAGGTGAAGAAGAGGCACATGATGAGCCCGCTGATGATCTTGGTCGGACCATTGCTGATGCACGGAGACGCTGCGAAACTGACAAGGAGAGGGAGAATTTGGATCGCATGTTAGAGGATCACAAAAAGTCGTTGTATCCAGGATGCGATAATAGTCTGAAAAAGCTGGGCTGCACACTGGATTTGCTAAAATGGAAGGCACAGGAAGGTGTAGGTGACTCATCATTTGAAAATTTGCTGAAAATGTTGAAGAATATGTTTCCGAAGAATAACGAGTTGCCCGCCAGTACGTACGAAGCAAAGAAGGTTGTCTGCCCTCTAGGTTTAGAGGTTCTGAAGATACATGCATGCATTAACGACTGCATCCTCTACCGCGGTGAATACGAGAATTTGAATGAATGCCCTGTATGCACTGCATTGCGTTATAAGATCAGAGGCGATGACCCTGGTGACGATGTTGAGGGCGAGAAACCCAGGAAGAGGGTTCCCGCCAAGGTGATGTGGTATGCTCCTATAATACCACGGTTGAAACGTCTGTTCATGAACAAAAAGCATGCCAAGTCGTTGCGATGGCACAAAGAGGACCGTAAGTCCGACGGGGAGTTGAGACACCCCGCTGATGGAACGCAATGGAGAAAGATCGACAGAGTGTTCAAAGATTTTGCAGCTGACGCAAGGAACATAAGATTTGGTCTAAGTACTGATGGCATGAATCCTTTTGGCGAGCAGAGCTCCAGCCATAGCACCTGGCCCGTGACTCTATGCATCTACAACCTTCCTCCTTGGTTGTGCATGAAGCGGAAGTTCATTATGATGCCAATTCTCATCCAAGGCCCTAAGCAACCCGGCAACGACATCGATGTGTACCTAAGGCCATTAGTTGAAGAACTTTTACAGTTGTGGGCCAGACCTGGTGTACGTGTCTGGGATGAGCACAAAGGAGAGGAATTTGACCTACGAGCGTTGCTTTTTGTAACCATCAACGATTGGCCTGCTCTCAGTAACCTTTCGGGACAGACAAATAAGGGATACAATGCATGCACGCACTGCTTACATGAGACTGAAAGTGTACGTTTGGTTAATTGTAAGAAGAACGTGTACCTGGGTCATCGTCGATTTCTTCCCCGAAATCATAACGTAAGAAAGAAAGGCAAGCATTTCAACGGCAAGGCAGATCACCGGCCGAAGCCTGCGGAACGTACTGGTGCTGAGATATTTGATATGGTCAAGGATTTGAAAGTCATCTTTGGAAAGGGTCCTGGCGGACAATCAGTTCCGCGGGGAGTTGACGGGCACGCACCCATGTGGAAGAAGAAATCTATATTTTGGGAGCTAGAATATTGGAAAGTCCTAGATGTCCGCTCTGCAATCGACGTGATGCATGTTACGAAGAATATTTGCGTGAACCTGCTAAGCTTCTTGGGCGTGTATGGGAAGACAAATGATACAAAGGAAGCACGGCAGGACCAGCAACTTTTGAAAGACCCAGATGACCGGCATCCGGAATGGTTTCAAGGTCGTGCCAGCTACGCTCTTACCAAAGAAGAGAAGGTCATTTTTTTTGAATGCCTGAGCAGTATGAAGGTCCCGTCTGGCTTCTCGTCGAATATAAAGGGAATAATAAACATGGCGGAGAAAAAGTTCCAAAACCTGAAGTCTCACGACTGCCACGTGATTATGACGCAATTGCTTCCGATTGCTTTGAGGGGGCTCCTACCGGAAAATGTTCGAGTAGCCATTGTGAAGCTATGTGCATTCCTCAATGCAATCTCTCAGAAGGTAATCAATCCAGAAGATCTACCACGGTTACAGAACGATGTGGTCCAATGCCTTGTCAGTTTCGAGTTGGTGTTCCCACCATCCTTCTTCGATATTATGACGCACCTCCTGCTCCACCTAGTCGAAGAGATTTCCATTCTCGGTCCTGTATTTCTACACAATATGTTCCCCTTTGAGAGGTTCATGGGAGTATTAAAGAAATATGTTCGTAACCGTGCTAGGCCAGAAGGAAGCATCGTCAAGGGCTATGGAAATGAGGAGGTAATTGAGTTCTGTATTGACTATGTTCCTGACCTTAAGCCGATTGGTATTCCTCAATCGCGGCACGAGGGGAGACTAAGTGGAAAAGGCAAGATCGGAAGGGAATCCACGATATGTATGGACGGTCATTCTATGACTGAAGCACACCACACAGTTCTGCAAAATTCCAGCTTGGTGGCTCCGTACTTCGAGCAACACAAGAATATTTTACGCTCGGACAACCCGGGGAAGCCTGAATCCTGGATTAGAAAGGCCCACATGGAGACTTTCGGCAGTTGGTTGCGAAAACATTTAATGAATGACAATGATGTTGGAGATCAGCTGTACATGTTGGCCAAGAAACCATCTTCGACTATAACGACTTTCCAAGGGTACGAGATAAATGGGAATACATTTTACACCATCGCCCAAGATAAAAAGAGCACCAACCAAAACAGTGGTGTCCGCTTTGATGCAGCAACCGAGAATGGGCAAAACGTCACATATTATGGTTACATAGAGGAGATATGGGAACTTGACTATGGACCCTCCTTTAAGGTCCCTTTGTTCCGGTGCAAATGGTTCAAGCTAACAGGAGGTGGGGTAAAGGTGGACGAGCAATACGGAATGACAATGGTGGATTTCAACAATCTTGGTTACCTTGACGAACCATTCGTCCTTGCCAAAGATGTCGCTCAGGTTTTTTACTTGAAGGACATGAGTAGCAAACCGAGGAAACGGAAAGATAAGAAAACGATCAGTACATCATGCGATGATCCAAAGCGGCACATTGTTCTTTCAGGGAAAAGAAACATCGTGGGAGTGGAGGACAAGACAGACATGTCAGAAGATTATAATATGTTTGGTGAAATTCCGCCCTTCAAAGTGAACACTGACCCAAGCATTAAGTTAAATGATGAGGATGCTCCATGGATACGGCACAATCGTAAGCAAGCAGGGACACAAGGGAAGAATTGATGTGTAATAATTTATTGTACCAAACTTTGTATTTGGTCGATGAACTGAATGATGTATCAAACCTTTTGTCAAACCTTCAAGGGATTTTAAAATGAATTAGTTTTATTTTTCTGATTTTTTGATATATAATTGTATTTTTAAGATTTTAAAATGAATTAGTTTTATTTTTCTGATTTTTTTGATATATTATTTGTATTTTTAAGAATTTAAAATGAATTAGTTTTATTTTCTGATTTTTTTGATATATAATTGTATTTTTAAGATTTTAAAATGAATTAGAAACAAAATAATATAAACTTTAATAAAATATATAAGTACAAACAAAATAAAATAAATTTTAATAACATAAATAAATAAGTAATTAGAAACTTTAATAGCAAAAATAATTATCATAAAGTAAAATAAATAAGTAATTAGAAACAAAATAAAATAAAATAAATAAGTTTTTGTTGTAAGTAGAAACAAAACAAAATAAATAAAGCAAAAAAGAAAACAAAAAACAGGCAAAAAATAAAAAATATGCCACCTACTGGGCCACCACGGCCTGAATACGACTAGAAACCCATTAATGGGCCAGGATTCAGGCCCGCAGAAGGCCCAGTAGGCCCACAGGCACATAGTGACAGAATAGGCCCGTAAGCCTGCATTTGAGAGGAGCTCGAAGTGGTGAGCGCAGCCGCGCTTATAAACCACTGTCGAAGCCTCTCGGCTAGCGAGGTGGGACTAAACATCCCACCGCACCGCGCCAGTTCCAGCACAGACCCTTTAGTCCCGGTTGGGGAGGCGGACCGCGACTAAAGGGTACCCTTTAGTCGCGGTTGTTGTCCCCAACCGCGACTAAAGGGTCTTTCTGCGCGGGAACTAAAGCGGCGCCAAAACCCTTTAGTCCCGATTGGGGAGGCGGACCGCGACTAAAGGGTACCCTTTAGTCGCGGTTGGTGTGGCCAGCCGCGACTAAAGGGTACCTTTAGTCGCGGTCCGCCTCCCCAACCGCGACTAAAGGTGCGTCTATAAATACTGCACTTAGCAGTTTCGCCACTTCCCATTCTCCTCTCTCTCTCGACGCCGAAGCGCTGCCCCGACGCCGAAGCCCTGCCCCGACGCCGACGCCGACGCCGAAGCCCTGCCCCGACGCCGACGCCGAAGCCCTGCGCGCCGCCGCCCCCGTCCCCAGTGAGCGCCGCCTCCGCCCGTGCCCTTCCCTTGCCCGCCGCCCGTGCCCTGCGCCCTTGCCCTTGCCCGCCGCCCGCCGCCCGACGCCCTGCCGCCCGCCGCCCGACGCCCTGCCGCCCGCCGCCCGCCGCCCGCTGGCCCTGCCTGCCGTCCTCCGCGCGCCGGCAGAAGAAGAAGAAGGAAGAAGAAAAAGGAAGAAGAAGAAGAAAGAAAAAGGAAAAAGGAAGAAAGAAGGAAGAAGAAAACAAAAGAAAAACAGAAGAAAAACAAGAAAAAGGAAGAAAAAAGGAAAAAGGAAGAAAAAAAAGAAAACAAAAGAAAAAGGAAGAAAACAACAGAAGAAAAACAAAGGAAGAAGAAAAAAAGAAAGAAGAAAAAAAAGGAAAACACAAGAAAAACAAACAGAAGAAAAAAACAAAGAAAATAAAAAAACAGAAGAAAAACAAAGGAAGAAGAAAAAAACAAAAAAAACAAACAGAAGAAAAAAACAAAAAAAAGGAAAACACAAGAAAAAAGAAAAAGGAAAAAGAAAGAAAAAAGAAAACACAAGAAAAACAAACAGAAGAAAAAACAAAGGAAGAAGAAAAAAAGAAAGAAGAAAAAAAAGGAAAAGACAAGAAAAACAAACAGAAGAAAAAAACAAAAGAAAACAAAAAAACAGAAGAAAAACAAAGGAAGAAGAAAAAAACAAAAGAAAACAAAAAAACAAACAGAAGAAAAAACAAAAAAAGGAAAACACAAGAAAAAAGAAAAAGGAAAAAGAAAGAAAAAAGAAAACACAAGAAAAACAAACAGAAGAAAAAACAAAGGAAGAAGAAAAAAAGAAAGAAGAAAAAAAAAAGGAAGAAGAAAAAAAAAGGAAGAAGAAAAAAAGAAAGAAGAAAGAAAGAAGAAAAAGGAAGAAGAAAAAAAGGAAGAAGAAAAAAAGAAAGAAGAAAGAAAGAAGAAAGAAAAAGGAAGAAGAAAAAACAAGAAAGAAAAAGGAAGAAGAAAAAAAGAAAGAAGAAAGAAAGAAGAAAGAAAAAGGAAGAAGAAAAAACAAGAAAGAAAAAGGAAGAAGAAAAAAAAATGAAAACCAAAAGAAAGAAGAAAGAAAAAGGAAGAAGAAAAAAAGAAGAAGAAAGGAAGAAGAAAGGAAGAAGAAGAAAGAAAGAAAAAAGAAAAAGGAAGAAGAAGAAAGAAAGAAGAAAGGAAGAAGAAGAAAGGAAGAAGAAGAAAGAAAGAAGAAGAAAGGAAGAAGAAGAAAGAAAGAAGAAGAAAGGAAAAAGGAAGAAGAAGAAAGGAAGAAGAAGAAAGGAAGAAGAAGAAAAAAAAGAATTTTTACTTAAAGAATCTTATTTTTTAATTCCTCCTCCTCTATGTCCCCTTAATCTTATTTTTAATTCCTTTATACTTAAAGAATTTTTACTACATGCAGGAGTGACATATGGCGGACGATAGAACCGAGCCGCTTAGGGATCCGGAGGCTGAACGTTATTTAATGGGCATCATCAACAACGAGATTCCTTATGTGCCGGGCTCAGAATATGAGCAACAAGAGGATGTAGTCTCTTCTTTTCTGAACCTTGACGGTGGAACAGAGATTGTCGATGATCAAGAAGGTGAAGGAACGGACATTGTCGACGGAGGTCAACCGTCAACAACCGACGATCTCGAATTGCAAGTAGCAACCACCTCCGGCGAGGTATATATATACATTGAGCCTCTCGTGATACAAACTTACTGAAATGTGAATACATATGTATTAACGCGCGCGACTCTCTTTCTTTTTTTAGCCCTCCGGATCGAGTACGACAAAGCGTGGCAAATCCAAGGCGATGAAAACAGGAGAAACATATGCCATTGAGTTTGTCAGTGAAACCGGCAAGCCCCTACAGCACACCTCAAAGTTTATCAACCAATGCGGAGTCGTTGTTAGAGACAACGTCCCGATCACCGTCCAGGAATGGAAGGAGCCAAAGAAGGCACGTCTTGGTTTCAGTTTTGTCGACAAGAGAACGAAAAAGGATTGCTGGAGAAAGCTTATGGAACATTTCATTCTACCTCCGGAATACAACAAAGTCGATGAATTCGGTAACGAGGTTCCGGGTGGACGTCAGAGGAGGAGGCTAGTTAAAGAGTTCGCTCTTCAGAAGATGGGCGAAGCATTCCGGAACTTCAAGAAAAATTTAACCCGTGACTATGTCAACAAGGGCAAGACTCCGGATTTCAATGGACAACATGAGAAACTGAAAGATGATTGGCCAGAATTTGTGAGGCAAAAGCAATCGGAGCATTTCAAGGAAATATCGAAAAAAATAAGGATAATGCGAGTAAGAAAAAGTTCCATCATATTATGGGGCCAGGAGGATACCGCCTTTCGGAGCCTAGGTGGCAGAAGATGGAGGAGGACCTGAGGGTGCGAGGAATCCCTCTAGGTACAGAGGGATGGGACCCAAGGGCCAAAAGCTGGTGGTACGGGCATGGGGGATCGCTAGACCCGGAGACAGGGGTGTGTGTTCACCGGCAGAGACAGTTTGCTCCCACCCAAGCCCTTATTGACGCAATGACCCAAGCTCAAGAGGGCTTGATCAAGTTCAACAGAGAGAAAGACGCACTGACAACAGCCCTCGGGAATGATGAACACGGAGGACGTGTACGAGGCAAAGGCAAAGTTCCGTGGAAAGTAGGGTTTTCCCAGGACAATGACCCGTACTGTTACAGAAGCCGTAAGAGAAAGACGGACCGGGATGCAGATCTTATGACGAAGTTTGCATCGGAACTCCATGAGTTGAAGCAGACCGTGCATGAACTAGTGAAAGAAAAATCGGCTGCAGGGCCGCATGAAGATCATGAAGCGGATCGCGGAAGCCAGCAGCGGAGAAGCAGCGTGGCTTCCACGGATGCCCCGCCTGGTGCTAGTGCACCGATGATCGAGATTCGTGCACCGGAGCCTCACTACCCCGTGGATGATGTAAAGGAGATGAAAGAATGTGATCTGCATTATCCCGTGGGGAACGTTTCCACGAAGGTAGCTAGCGGCAGTGCTTTACCCTGTACACCTGGAGCACTCCACCACAACAACCCCATTGCATATGGCTATGCTCGTGTCACGGTGGAAGACATAGTCCAAGGGTTTGAGGACCTGGAGATTGACAAACCTACACCCGAAGGGGAGAGAAGACTTGGAGATGTCAAGCGCCAGTTCATTCTATGGAAAAAGAAGTACATAGTGTTTCCAGGCGAGGCGCCAAGGCTAGCAAGTCCACCCCCCTCCGATGGTGGTGGTGGTGGTGGTGGCGGTGGTGGCGGTGGTGGTGGTCGTGGTGGTTCACCTACACCTCCTTCACGCCATTCGACGCCGTCCCCCGATCCACAACCTCCGGCGGGTACGACGCCCCCCAATCCTCCTCCGGCGGGTACGACGCCCCCCAATCCACCTCCGGCGAAGAAGCAGAAGCAGGCGGACAGCAAGGAAACCCGCTCCTGGACTATTAACCCGGACCCTTATGTACCTAAGACCACAAGGGTACCGGAGCCATCACTGAAGCCTCTCCTCCCAAGGCCTGGGGAACTTAGTGAAGCTGAAACCAAATTGGCCGCGTCTGCTGATTATGAGAAATGGAAGGCGGATATGAAGGCGAAAAAAGAGCCTGAGCCCAAGCAAGTATTCACTGAGAAGCAAAAGAAGTGGGCTAAGGATTTTTTGACGACACCGTCCCAAGCCGAGCTGAATATGCCTGACGACTATGGACATGAACTTCGTAGGCAAGCAAAAATATTGAAGGAGGAGAAAGAAGAAAGTAAAAAAAGCGGGAAACAAGTTGACCAGCTCGGGATGCAGAAGAAACAATCGATCCCCCCGCTCATAGTGAAAGCCGGTCCGGAAGAGGACCCCGAGATCATAGCAGCTGCGGCAGCACTTGGATTGACTGTAGCGAGTGCCATGAAACAAGCGTCCGAGATGGGTTTGACTCTTCGTGCCTTCTTAGGCCTTGAGGATGCGCCAGTATGTGAGATAGCATTACAATATGTGCGGAATGGGCCTCTCGTCGAGCCTGCGCGGGAAAAGAGTCTACCACCACAAATGCGAAATCTGCTACGTTGGTACAAGCAATTCATAACATGGGCCGACAAAGAATATATTTATGCGGATGTTACAGATGAGCATCACACCAAACGGTACTCTGTAGAAGTTCATATGAGTGAATTGTTCCAGCTGTTCAATCTGCGCGACCTCGACAAATCTATGCTGAGTTGCTACGTTCTGTAAGTGATTTATTTCTACCTCATCTCGTTCTTCATTGCCTGCACTATATATATATATATATTGTCCTAACTATATTGTTGCGTACGCTATTATGCAGATTGAAGATTTGGGAATGCAAAATAAGAAACATCCATGATGTTGGGTTCATTGACCCACATATCGTTAATGGACATGTGTTACAACATCACCCCGAAGACGTGGAGAAAGACTTGTACAAGTTTCTTAGAAAGCATCAACTCAAAAGTCATATTCTATTTCCTTACCATTTTGGGTGAGTGTTTCTCTCTTGTGCCCATTCTCTTTTGTTTACTCCATGCATGGTATGTCTAATCGATGAGTTATGCATGACTGTGCATGTAACGTGTCCGCAGGTTCCACTGGATTCTGCTAAATATTGAACTTCACACCTCCAGAGTTCTAATCATGGACTCTATGGATTCGGATCCAAAGCGTTGGGCCGACATGAGAAAAATGCTGCAAAAGTAATTATTTTCAATCATTTGAGCTCTATATCGATCGGTCTCTTTCGTTCATTTCCTAATATCAAGTAACTAATAACTCCCTTGTTCATTTAATTTTCTTTGCCCTGTAGGGTTTGGAGACGGTTCTCAGAAGAAATTGTCGGTGAATTCAAACATGAGCTAGATTTCAGAAGGTTAGTTAATGTGGATAAGCAGCCACCGGGGACCAATCTATGTGGATACTATGTTTGTGAGAACATCCGGAGACACACCTCTGAGCGGAAGGCATCGGATAGCGTGCGGAACGCGACGGATAACTTGCGGAGGAGGCTTAGTCCAGAAGCTCGCTTCCGACCAATTCAAGAAGAATTAGCAGGATTTTTCATGAGGGAAGTCATCAATCCTAAAGGAGAACACTATACCGAGGACGAAGAAATTTATATGCATACCCGAGATTGAAACTTGTACGAAGTTGTATATGGTCATCCATCCTAATTGTGTATGGAAACTTGTTCGAAGTTGTATATGGTCACCCGAGATTGAATATATATTATATATTCCTCTTGAATTCTTCTTGTTTGAAATTTCATATGCATGTATATAGTAGCGTAGAATATGTGTACTGAAACTTTATCAAAATTAAAATAAAACACAAAATATAATATAAAAGAAATAAAACACTCCAAACTAAAAAGAAACCAGGTTTAGGGGGGCTAAAACCCTAAACCCGCGGAGGAGCCCTTTAGTCCCGGTTGGCCACGAGAACCGGGACAAAAGGTCCTCCGCCCCGACGGACCACGGGCGCCCACGTGGACGGGCCTTTAGTCCCGGTCAGCCACAAGAACCGGGACTAAAGCCTTTAGTCGCGGTCCGTAAGAGGCGCGACTAAAGGGGGGTCTTTAGTCGCGCATATTTAGTCCCGGTTGCACAGCCGGGACTAAAGGCTGTTGCGAACCGGGACTAAAGGGCTTTTTTCTACCAGTGTTTCTAGATATTTCAACAAGTGACTACATACAGAGCAAAATGAGTGAATTTACACTCTAAAATATGTCTATATACATCCGTATGTGGTAGTCCATTTGAAATCTCTAGAAAGAAAAATATTTAGGAATGGAGGGAGTATAAATTAGAAAAAGTTCCGCATAGTTAATCACGGTTTTGCACAGAGCGCCGTTTCGGTTTGGGTCCGACTGTGACTCAGTTAGTCCGACGCGTGGACGGGGCTGAAACCAATATAAGGAGGAGCAAGCCCCCTCCCCAAAATCGAAAATCGAACGCGGGCAGCCCCCAATCCAGATCTCAACATCTCCCGGCGAGTTGAGCAGAAATCAGATCAGCCGATGGCCGGCGTCGAGTGTGTCTGCACTGGGAAACGAAAGGCGGCGTCTTTTTCCGGCGAGGAGTGTTCCCCGAAGGCCAAGAGGATGGTCGGCTGTTCCCGAGGAGAGGAGGGGATTCCGGCGGCGAAGAAGATGTGGCGGCTGCCGCGGGAGGAGGTCGACCGGATCGACGGAAGTAAACCATGCTAACCAAAACCTTCCTTAATTCAAAAGCGCGTCTGTTGCTTCGTGGAGGGGGGGGGGGGGGGGGGGGGGGGGGGGGGGGGAGGTGATCGAACACCAAACCTACAGCTTTAAGAGCGATAGTATTTAAAAAAAATGCTCAACACATATAACAAAATTGTTCAACACACATAACAAAACTGGCTATGTTGAGGGGGGTTGCCCCAAGCCTTTGAAAAAAATTTAGGAGGGCTTAGATTAGGACTCTGCCACTACCTAGCACCACCGGCTACGGGTTCGGCTCAGAGTCCTCCAGCGATGTGGTACAATCTACCATATCCAGCTCTCAGTCCTCCGGCGAGCACCACACCAGGCGCAACATCCATGGCATTGTCTCCTCCTTCACTTCAGGGCTGAGTACTATTTTCCTTTGGAACCCTAAACTCTCCGCCGTACGGGCCATGACCTCTTTACTGAGACTCTCCTCTTTTGTCTGTTCTCTGTAGTCGACCTAGGCATGGTGATAGTCAAGTACCTGAAACATAATACAAAAACCAAGCTACTGTGCCTTGCCCTGATCATCGCTGGGGTCTCCTTGGTTGGATGGGCCATGCATGTTCACCCTCGAGAACTTCAGTTCGTCCAAAACCAATCCAAGTCATGGTCCTCTACTCTAGCAAAACTAGCCAACCTATCACTAGCATTATTTTGTGAACGAGATATATGAGTAATAAAAGAATGTCGAGGCCCTCTCAAGTACTTAATTTCCTTAACTACATGTGTATAGACTGATCTATCCACTTCCTTTCTCTGAATCATAGAGACCCCAATGAACAAGTCCATCTCAATGTCGATAAACAAGTCACTTCCTTGAATAGCAAAATTGTTCACTATGTACCTCGAAATTATTCATAGTGTATTTAAAAATGTTCATCGTTTGAAATATGTGAATTGCATTTTTTATGTCTCTTTTTTGGTTTATTAATTTATTTTTATTTTTCCATATTCTATGTGTGTCTTTTACATTGGAACTGAAATATAAAATATTTAATAATGATCAATGGACATTAAATTATTTTAATACACAATAAACATTCTTTGAATGCAGAAGAGGTTTGATATACTTTTTTTTCATACAGAAAAAATATTTCAAATGCATGAACATTTGTTCCTCACAACATTTTCATGATCTAGAGAACATTCTTATTGATTCATGGAACATTTTCTTTGTGAACCTGAACGTTTTTCCATGACGCATGGTACAACTTTTGATTTGACCTTCCTGTACCAAAAGACATATGCACATTTACTTTTGTATAGATTAAGATTTTTCATATTATTTAGGTTCAAGCGAAAAATAGTTCAGAATAAATCTATGTCGTATTGGGAGTCAAGGTGTAGAAATTATAATTTTATCTAATTCCATTTCAAACAAAAGGTCACATACACATAAACATTTTTGCACACTCACGTACATTTTATCATTATCCATCGTGATTGATCCGTGAAAAAGGCTATGGTTTTTCAATGAAGCTTGCATCTTTATGAGGGGGCATATTTGTATTCATATGGCAAGGAAAACCACACAGGTTATAATATATCGCCTAGGGCGAGTCTGAACTCTCACCCGCCTTCATGCATAACGAATCACACTAGAGAAAGAAAAAAAGTCGACTTGGTGTCCTCCGCGTACATCTCCAGCCCTGGCACCAAATATATGGTGGTTCATTTTGCTGTGGTTCATTTTGTTTGAAATGGGCTAGGGCTAGGGCTAGTACACCAAATATATGGTGGTTCATTTTGCTGTAGACTGTTGCAGCTTTGCTTCTCATCGTGACGCGGACATTCGGAGGAGGAGGCTAAAGAGGAGCCTGAAGCGTGTCCTGTCACAGAGGAGGCTACCATGGCACCGTCATAAGTGGGCAAACCACTCGTATGGTAGTTGATTATTATTATTGTTAGTTTACGTGGTACAATTTTGAGGATTCTCGTATGGTAGTTTACGTGGGCAGTAGGTACCTGGGCCAATGGGCTATCGTTTCGATCCTCTGGCTGGTCAACAATGGGCTACGTAGATCTCAAACAAAAATACGTAGTGGGCTAATGGGCAAATTACTCCTCGTATGGCAGGCAGACTGGTAGTTTACCGGAGATGAGAAGGAAACGATCTGTCGATCGCCGCTAACCCCCGTTGAGTTTATTTCTGTTGGAGTAATAAGGCGGCGCGGCATTCTCTCTCGGTGGATCTGTAGCGGGACGGGGACAGACTCGCGGAGTGGAGGCTGGCCTGGGCGCGCCGGCGGCCGCGCGGGCTGAGCTGGAGCGGATCCATCCGAGATTCCGAGAAACAGTTGCATCATCGACTACTTGTCCCCCTCTTGGCAATCAGGTGAGATTGATAGCTTATTAGGGCTTAAATTTTGAGGTCACGGCGAGGGGATTTGGTCATCGTCGTTGATTAGGAATTTATGGATTTAGTTCTTTGTTCAGCAATTTGTTCTAAATAAATGTTAAATTCAAAATTTAAATCATTACATTTGAGAGATGAGGTTTTGGCAGAAAATGTGAATGGTGTTTTCCTTGAAAAGATTCACAAATCACAACACTTAATTTATGTGAATTACATATTCATTGTTTTGTCCTCTAGTCTCCGGCCGCTAGGTTGTTTGGATGATAATTTGACTAGCTGTATTATTATTTTTGGTAATACAAATACGGCGAGTTTGGTTCTATGCGGGACTGCTTGTGTTACTTATGTTGTCAAGTCTCAACTTTATTTTGGTTTCAAGGAAATATTGTATACTATATAATTATTCATTTTAATATTATATTTTGGTAATTAATATGGTTATATCTTCACTGCATCATTAATGTGGATTTGTGGTTCGAAAGTTTGATGCTAATTTATTTGTGGTATATCCCAACACCCGATTTTTGGTTTCTAGATTAGACGCTTAGGCTCAAACTCGCCCAGGCTGCACAAAAATTCTGGCTCCGCCACTGGCTGACACGGCACGAGGTGGAGCGTGGTTGCAGTCGAATACGTTCAGCTGGCGTTAGGCATATACATGAGGCATATGGCCTGGATAGTTTGGCAGACTGACCGGGATTACGGTCGAAATGGAAGACAATGGCGATTTCACTGATGACGACAAAGAAACATGATGCTGACGGTGGCCGACTTTTCGGCGTGGCAACACACGGTGTAGGTCCAAGGGCTTGTGCACTTCAACAAGACGATGGTGCGGGTTAGATTCAAGATGGTGCACACACAAGAGCTTGAAGTGGATGGGTGTGAGGGTGGACTAATCATCTACCATGGAGTCACGCTGAAGGAGGAGCTGGGTCTCATGAAAGGCTCCATTCAGTGTCGATGAAGAGGCCACGGTGTAAGGTTCTAGAGAGTCAAAACCAATTTCAACGGGACAAAGTGAGTGACATATTCTTCCGACTAGGATCACTAGTAGAAAACAGGGCTTTCATTCGGGCCTGGCCAACCCATTAGTCCCGGTTCCGCATGAACCGGGACCCATCGGGTGCATTAGTCCCGGTTCGTGAGTCCAGGGGGCCGGCCGGGCCACGTGGGCCACTGGTCCCGGTTCGTTTGGACCTTTTGGTCCCGGTTCAACGCACGAACCGGGACCAATGCGCCTCGCCCTTGGCCCATGACCATTAGTCCCGGTTTGTGCCACAAACCGGGACTAAAGGGTTGGTCCTCGTTGCGGCCAGAGTTTAGTCCCACCTCGCCAACCGAAGGGCGCTCACACCGGTTTATAAGCCCGTCCCTCTCTGCCTTGTTGAGCTCCTCTCAAAATGAAAATAGATGCCCTTATACAGGGAATTTGACCTAAATTCATAGTGAGTTTCTCTGAAATTCATAGAAATTTATTATGAATTTAGGTTGAATTTCTCTATAGACGCATCTATGCTCATTTTTTTATGTTGGGGTTGGCGATCTTTACAGACTTTTCGTGTGTTGAATATGCACCATTCAAAATCAGTCTCTGCTTTGAATGGTTCATTTTGAACACACAAAAAGTCAGGAGTTCAAATAAGTTTAAAAAATGAAATCCCTTTGTAACAGACGAGTTTCCGTATGAAATCCTGATACTTTGAAAGAGATTGTCCGTTTTGTACACGAAGTGCATCCACTTTTGCCGGGACCCTCTCAACTTTCTTGCACATGCTATGTGGATGAAATGATGATACCATGCCAACTTTCAACCTTTTCAGAGTTCATTTGAAATGCTTTTCAATTTTAGGGTCTTATAGCTCAAAATAATTAGTAAATGCATGAAAAATAACAAATGAAGTCAGAAAGGATTGAAAAATGATGATGTGGCTTTGAATGGTGCATTTTGAACACACAAAAAGTCAGGAGTTCAAATAAGTTTTAAAAAATGAAATCCCTTTGTAACAGACGAGTTTCCGTATGAAATCCTGATACTTTGAAAGAGATTGTCCGTTTTGTACACGAAGTGCATCCAGTATTTGCCGGGACCCTCTCAACGTTCTTGCACATGCTATGTGGATGAAATGATGATACCATGCCAACTTTCAACCTTTTCAGAGTTCATTTGAAATGCTTTTCAATTTTAGGGTCTTATAGCTCAAAATAATTAGTAAATGCATGAAAAATGGTGCATGAAAAATAACAAATAAAATAAATAAGTAATTAGAAACAAAATAATATAAACTTTATTAAAATATATAAGTAGAAACAAAATAAAATAAACTTTAATAAAATTTATGAAACTAAAATTAACAAAGTATTTTCTGTTCAAAACATTATAAGAAACCTCTAGTATTATTGAAACTAAAATCATATAAAATTGATGCAACTAAAATTATCGAAGTATTTTCTGTTCAAAATCATTAGAAGCAAAAAGAATTTTTCATAAAGAACTTTTTTTGATAGAAACTTTAATAGCAAAAAGAATTATCATAAAGTAAAATAAATAAGTAATTAGAAACAAAATAAAATAAAATAAATAAGTATTTTGTTGTAAGTAGAAACAAAATAAAATAAATAAAGGAAAAAAGAAAACAAAAAACGGTGAAAAAATAAAAAAATGCCACCTACTGGGCCACCACGGCCTGAATACGACTAGAAACCCATCCATGGGCCAGGATTCAGGCCCGCAGAAGGCCCAGCAGGCCCACAGGCATAGCAGTGCAAGATTAGGCCTCTGGCCCAGAGGCCTGCAGTTCAGAGGAGTTCAATGGAGATGGCGGGGCAGGGCTTATAAACAGGTCCTGCCGCTCCTCGGCTAGCGAGGTGGGACTAAACATCCCACCGCACCGTGGCTTTGGCAGGCGCAGGACATTGGTCCCGGTTGGTGCCACGAACTGGGACCAATGCACACCTTTTGGTCCCGGTTCGTGGCACCAACCGGAACCAATGCCCAACCTTTAGTCCCGGTTGGTGCCACCAACCGGGACCAAAGCCCTCTGCTTCCCGCCCTTTGGGCTGCTGAAAAGAGGCCTTTGGTCCCGGTTGGTGGTACCAACCGGGACCAAAGAGGGGCATTTGTCCCGGTCCGTGACAAGAACCGGGACTAAAGCTTCATGTATATAAGGCACACTTGTGAAATTTTGGTTTGCATCTTGCAGTTCGCCCCCGACGACGCGCGCGGAGAGGACGCCGCCAGGCTGCCGGACGCCGTCGCCGTCGCCCCCGCCCCGGAGCCCACCCCGACGCCGTCCGCTGCCCACGCTGTCGCCGTCCGCCGCCAACGCCGTCGCCGTCGCCTGTGCCCTGCTCCGCGCGCCCGCTCGCATCCTCTGCACGCCGACGCCGTCTGCCGCCCCCACCGTCGCCGTCGTCGACGCCGTCGCCCTAGCCGGCCGGCCCCGCTGTGAGCCGCCGCCGCCCCGAATCCTTTTTTTTCATTTTTTGTATATGTATTTTTTCCATGTATATATACTAGTAAGTGTTTAATAAAATTAGTTAGATTAGTTGAATTAGATGTTTTTCCATGTATTTTAGATTAGTTGAATTAGATTTTTTTGTCAATTTATGTATATATATGTGCATATTTAGAAAAAAATTGTGTTGAACTAGTTAAATATAATAGAACTAGTTAAACAAGTTTATTTTTAGTAAGTGCTTAGTAGTTGAACTAGTTGATTTAATAAAACTACTTTATTTTACTATAGAAGTAGTTTATTTTAGTAAGTAGTACTTTATTTTATTTATAGTAAGTGCTTAATTAGTAGTTGAACTAGTTGATTTAATAAAACTACTTTATTTTACTATATATAGAAGTAGTTTATTTTTAGTAAGAACTACTTTATTTTATTTATTTATAGTAAGTGCTTAGTAGTTGAACTAGTTGAACTACTTTATTTTAGCAAGAAAATTAATAGAACTAGTTTATTTTTTTAGTTCAAGCAATTAATCCCGCATCGACGTCGACGATGCCTATCCCGCATCCTCGTCGTCGACTCGGCGGAGGAGGCCGGCTTGATCAGAGGGGCCATGTCCGGGACTGGGCTCCGCCGGGCTGGTTTTGGGAGGTGCTACCTTCCGGTGGGCGTAGGTTGGTGAGGAGCCAGCCCGTCGTTGACCCGATCCTTGTTTGGTGGCGGTCGCGTGGGCCAGTGACGGTGCCGAGGCTTCCGGACACCGCGGAGGTGGTACGTCACCGTGTCAGCGAGGAGGACCAGCACGTCCGTCGCTACATGGTTGCGTTGGAGGGCAGGTTCGACAATACCTGGCAGGTTCTTCAGGGATCTCACTGGAGCTATGATCCTGTGATGGTTCCGTCCCTTTGGGTGTCCACCGCCCGCGCCGATACCCGTCGGGCGCTACTGTTCTAGCTGTACTAGCGATGCTATATGTATGATAGTATTCGAGGTGTATTAGTGATAATATTCGACGATGTACGGACGCATGGAGATGATGTAGTTTTGCTTATAATTGAATGCATCCTAATTTGAATACTACTTTATTTTGTGATTTGATTTTGCTTATTGAATGCTCAAAGTGGAAAACTACTCCTACTTTGAATGCTAAAATTGGAGAGCACTATGCAAGGCGTATGCATATGATTAGTTGATAGCTTATAGGGTTTTTGTTTTCGCAGAAATCTAGGAGCCCCCGGCCCCTCCATCATCCCCGCCATCGTCCCCGTCACCGCCCCCTCTGACATCGAGGTGAGACTAGCCAAATCCTCTTTTAGAAAGATAATTAAACGATATTTCGGTTTGACCGTAAGTCTGTCGAGTCTCCACCATATATGTGAGGACGAAGAATCCCGATTGTTGTCGTGGGGGTAGCTTCTCCTTCGTTCCCGTGTGCTAGACAATTTGATGTAATGCACTCGAGAACGAAAGGAGGAGCTACCATACCATCACCGACGGTCGCAAATGTCAGAGAGGAATCAGTGAGGGAGAGTTCCACCATATATATGAGAGGACGAAGAATCCCGACTGTTGTCGTGGGGGTCGCTTCTCCTTTGTTCCCGTGTGCTAGACATTTTGGTGTAATGCACTCGGGGACAAATGGAGGAGCGACCGTCACCAACAGTCGAATGTATACACCACGTGAGCTGAGAGTTTTCAAGAAAAGACTCGACAAACCGATAGTCAACCTGTGATGAATAATAATGATCTAACTTAGGTTTTTTAGTACATATATTTAATTGTAGACGTTTAATATTTGAATTATGAACATAGGAAATGTCGTACTCGGACGACGAAAGTCTCCCGGGGAGTGCGACTGGTGCCACGACGACCGAGGTCAGTGCGACAGGCCTCACCTGGACGAAGATCGGCGCTTCAGTATTAAGCTGGAGGAGACCTTCGATGTTGAAACGGTACGCAACGACGACAAGTGTTATTTTTTCGTAATTAAGCACGACTTCAACTATTTCAACATGTACTTTTCATCTTTTACAATTCGGCTAGCTTATCCCATGCCATGCAAGACGCTACGTCTTGGAGAGGATGGGTTTTGAAGACCATGAAAGTATGGAAACAAAGAAAATTCACCTAAGGACCCATCATGATATAGATTTTGAAGTAAATCTGTATAATTCTGAGAGCGTAACCCATTTTGGTTGCAAAAATTGGGAAGCATTTTGCAAGATGTATGGTTTTGATGAGGGTATGCTTGTCACCATGGATCTTGGTGATCCTGACATCGAGCAAGACAATATGGACATTTGGGTCCTTGTTGATACGCCTCCAATTCTACCGCTATGTGAGTTTCTCAAACATAGTTATTAGCTAATTTATATTGTTCATTTCAAAATAGTTGACAGCTTATTTTCATTGACAGCTTATTTTGATTGTTCAAACAATGTGCGGAACATGGTAGACAGAACCTACTACACCGATGGCTCTGAGTTAACTTATAAGGAGAAAACTCATCTGGTCGGATTTTGTACTGATCTTGAGAATTACAATATCTATTGTAAAACTCCTCCACATTATGGTCAATACGTGCCACTAGTGCACGTGTTGAACTACGGTAACTACTATGGAGATACCCTGGTAAGATTTCTTACTATTACGACATCCGTGCATCTTTTGCATACTTCTAAAACTAGTACATCATTGCTAACTATGAAGTTATTACTATGTTTTTCAACAGATAATCCCAGAGGATTGTGTGCCTCATTTGATGTATCAGAATGGTAGGCTTGATGTTTTGAACATACAACCAGGTCATCCTACGAATCTCAACTGTCCATACCGGATTTCTAAAAGAAGTGGAGACATGCAAATCAAAGAATGGAAAAAATGTATGGACAGTCGCAAGGAGGTTCTTGGAAGCAAAAGGAAGCGAAGCGCAAGAATTGGAGACAGGATGATCTCCATTCTCCATAATGGAGAGTCAGGGTCTATATTGTTTTATGCTATTTTACCTTAAAGAGGGTATTTCGGTCCTACCTAATACTGATGATCATGTGCTAAGAACAATTAAGTAGGGTTGGTTCGATGACTATGAGGATGATGATCGTATGACTGGTTATTAATAACGAGTAGAAGTTGTATGATGATGATTAGTAGGACTTGTTATTATATATGATGATGCATGATGCGCGCATGAAGAGTTATTATATATCAGCGGGTGAAATGAACATGGATTGGATTGAAGTGAAGGCAACATGCATGTGGTGCATGTCGAAAGTAGTACAATCCAAACTTGATCAAGTTAGGATTAGTATTACTTTCGACATGCACCACATGTTGCCTTCACTTCAATCTAAGCCATGTTTAGGCATAACAGTACGTAGCGTTGGTAAACCAAGCACGGAGATATAAGAGAGGACACTTCTCTCTAATAGCTACCTAATAACAACCTAAATTAACCCCCAAAACCCCTAAATCAGCCCCTTTCAAAAAAAACAAAACCTCAGCTCCAGCCAGATGCTGACGCGTGGATGCCTATTGGTCCCGGTTGGTGTCACCAACCGGGACCAAAGGCCCCCCGGCCTGGGCTGGCCGCAGCGGCCACGTGGAGGCCCATCTGTCCCGGTTCGTGTAAGAACCGGGACTAAAGGGTTAGGGCATTAGTAACGACCCTTTAGTCCCGGTTCAAAAACCGGGACAAAAGGCCCTTACCAACCGGGACAATAGGCCCTTTTTCTACTAGTGGATCAAGTGGTTCCAGGGATACGTGAAACTCAACATCTGTCACTGATGATCTGTGGTTCCTTGCAGTGGGGGTTGATATGGTGTGGGTTCGCGACCTAGTATACTCGGCCGTGATAACAGAGACTCGACACGACAATAACGACGAGGCTTTCCGTAAGCACGGGACATGGTGACAGTCCAGGACGCTGGTGTTCACACTTGTAGTCAGCCAAAGTGTGGAGATGATGCTGAAGCAGTGTTGACGAGTAGCAGGTTCAAGTTGATGACTAGGTTTAACGGTATCAGAACATGGAAGAGACTTGACCATGGACACCGACGGCAGCTCCGGATTTGGAGCGTCGCCGCAGCTCCCGCGCCGGCGCAGTGCAGATGCCGGAGCTAGACCCTCCTGCCCCGCGCGCAGCTCTGCCAGGACATTGCAGTCCGCACCGCCCCCACACCATCTCCTTCCCCCACCGGCGCTCCTCCAAGCGGGTAGCGGTGGGTGCTAGTGCTCGTGCCGCTGGCCCGCATGCGCACTTCGAAACCGGAGGCGCGCACTACGCACCACGAGACGCAACGTGCACGGGAGAGGGACGCGGTGGAGCAGTCCACGCACCGCCGCCGCGGGATGCAGGCGGAGCCCGACGAGGACGTGTGGCTCCTCGCATGGGTCTACCGCTGGTCCCTCACGATGGCGGAGACGTGCACCTCCGATGCAAGAACGCCAAGGCACTCCGGCTTGCTATTGAGCAGTCGAAGCGTGAGGGGAAGGAGGCAGCGACGGAAAAGGCTCGGATCACCAAGTTGAAGGGGGAGGACGACGGGGCAGTCTGTCAAATGAAGGGGCTCACCGTCCTCTCTGACTCCGACGACTGCGACAGCTGCACGTCCTCCTCGGAAGACCAAGACCCTCCACCAGCTGCGTCGACGACCGGAAGGGCAACGGCCAGGCGAGAAAGTGGTGAAGCTCCGCCGTCTCCGTCTTTAATTTCAAGTTTTTAGTAATCTAGTTTGGACTTGTCCGTCGTTTATGTGAATTATGTGAACTTTGGCGATCTTTTGAAGATCTGTGGGTGATCTTTTGGTGATCTGAATGTCCATTTCTATGTCCGATCCTATGTCCGTTGGATGATCTATGTTGTTTAGTTCCATGTTGCATGCTTAGTATGGATATAGGATACCGGATATGAGATACACGGATGTGGACGACAGGATTTGAGGATTGCCCGGTCAGTGCTAGCGCACCCGCGAGCGTTTATGGGCCCGGATTTGCAGCTTGCGGTTGTAGATGCTCTAAGTGGCACAAAATTTGGAAGATTAAGGATAATTGGACCCCCTAATGGTGAGCTTTTATTCCTGAGAGCCTTGAAGCCCAGGAATCGCAGGTTGCGGCCCATGTCTAAATAGCAATTTGTTCAGCCCACCACGAAGGTAAAATAGTCGGGTCGTTTGGAAGGATTTCTCCATCTACCCTAAAAAAGGAAGGATTTCTCCATCGTATTTGTAGCAGCGCCCATCTCTCCCTGTTGCGACTAGCCGTCTATGGCTGTTCGGCGATCTGGCGAAGGGCTATCTAAGAGCATCTCTACTTGCCCCCCCGCCCCAACAGGCCCCTTAGAGCGCATTTTTAGTGCCGGTGGCGAAAAATCGGCCCAGTCGCGCCCCTAACTTCTCGTTTATCGCCGGTTTGGTCCGAAAGAACAACAGGCGAACCCGAGCCGAACCCAGCCCCCCGGGGGGCGCTTGGGGGCCCCGGACGAAGCGAAAAGGCGCGTGGGCCCGCGCGGTTGGCGATGGGCATGCCTATTCCCGCCGCTTTCTCCCCTTTTCCCTTCATTTCCTCATTGCTCCCCCCTTCTCCCCAGCCGCTCCCACCATTCTCCTCTCGCCATCCGGCCGCCATGCCACCAAAGAAGTATTCGTCCCCTCGCCCCGCCGCCAATTCCACCCAGCCGAAGCAGAGGAAGCCAAGGGCGCCGATGGCAAGACCACCGGGCTTGTTGAACGCCGAGTGGAGAGCGGATGTTCAATGCCGGGAGGCGCTCACAACCAATCGGTGGAACATGCTCATCACCAAGAGGGCTAGGGACGCGGTGGCGGCGACGACGACGAAGCAGGGAGAGGCGTCTCACACAGGGATGATGAATCCGCCCGGCCACTGCCCACAAGCCACGTGGGGGAGTCAGCAGAGCATCGCGTTGCCGGCTAACTTCTCGCCGCCGCCGCCGCTCTTGGGACACACACCCTCGCCTGGCTACTCCTACGGTGATGTGCATTGTAGTTTCAACCCCAACGTCACCTTTCCACATGGCGCGCCGCATCGTACCTCCTCCTCCGGCTTCAACCCCAACCCGTGCACTCCCTCCCCCGCGTTCAACGCACAATACAACTATACTCACCGTCGGCGTACTCAGCCTCGCCTGCGCCGCCTTTGCGCTGGGGCGCCCTACCCTTCGCACCTGGCTCGGTGCCACAATTCAGCCACACCGACGCCACCGACGCCGACATGGACGAGATCATCACGAGCGGCTCGGTTGCCGCCGCTTCCTACCCCGGGTTTCGTGCACAAGACGAATCGATGAAAACCGCCGTCGACATGGATGACGAGCTCGACAACACCAAGGAGGAGGTGGAGGAGGAAGAACAGGCGGAGGTGAAGGCGGAACCAGTGCCGGAAGGGAGAAAGAATAAGCGGGTGCCCAACGCCAAGCCGGGCGAACCTCGCGTCAAGTGGACGTCTAAGGAAGACGAGTGCCTCGCCCAAGCATGGAAAACCATCAGCATCGAACCGATCACCGGCTCGAATCAGAACGCCGACACATACTGGAGAAGGATCAAGATGACGTTCGATGAGCGCAAGTTGGCCGACCCCGACTTCACCAACATCCACATGGACCGCGGGGAGAAGGCCATGGCGAATCACTAGGCGTCGATCCAGACAGCCTGCAGCAAATGGCATGGGATCGTCGAGGAGGTCGCGGCTCACCTGGAAAGCGGCGCCAATGTCGAGAGTCAGGTGTGGCCATAGTTCGTCGCCATGTCTTCGCCAACACGTTTTGTCCTCGGCTGTGCAGATGGTTCAGATGTTCAACATGTTTCGCCAGGACAACCACGACAAAGAGTTCAAGTTCCTTCACGAGTTCTCTAGGATCGAGGCATGTGAGAAGTGGAGGGAGGTCCGGCTCACTCTCGCCAAGGCCAAGGAGACCTACAAGCCGGACGCGCCTACCTCGATGGCGGCAGAAGGGCGCCCTGATGGCAACAAGATAGCCAAAGCGGCGAGGGACGCGGCGCTCGCTGCCGAACGACTGCAATCTTCAATTGAGCAATGCATCACCGACGCCAAGAACAACACCGCCAAGAGGGAGGAGAAATCCGACGCGAGGTGGTCGGCATTGATGACGAAGCAGGACGTCAAGGTCAACCTTCTCAGGACCAACGTCGCTGCGAAGAAGAAGAGCATCGACCTGGCGTTCTTGATGGCGGCAGACATGTCGATGATGGACGAGCAGGTGAAGGCGTGGTACCTGGCGGAGCGCGGCCTCATCTTGAACCAGATGCCACCGGGAGAAAGGCAATCACCGCCCCTACGCCTACGGCGACAACACCAACGACGACGCCCAGCTCGAGCAACGAAGCGGTGCCGACGCCGACGACCAGCCCGAGCACAGAAGCCACGCCGACGCCGAGCCCGACTATGCCCACACCGACCCCGACCAGTCCCGCGGTAGAGGAGCCTGCCGTTTGATGCGTTCCATGTCTATAGTTCCTTCCTTTTGATTGCCGAACTTTTGGGTGTGTCTGATCGCCGAACTGTGGCACGATGATCGCCGAAGTGTGACATGATGATCGGCGAACTTGTGGCGTTTTTTGGCAGCGGGAATACAAGTTTGAATTTTTTTGGCGTCTGGGGGCCGAAACGTGGGGGCACGCCTGGAAACTCGATCGCCCCCAAGGCGAAAAAACCGCCGATGCCAACGTCGAAAGGCATTCACCCGGTGCACTGGGGGGCCAAATGGCTGGAGATGCTCTAACATCCCACTCCGAGCTCGCACAACCGTCAATTGATCAGCGCCGGCGCGGGCGACGCAGACGGCCCAACCCGCGACAAGCCAATAGCAATGACAACGCGCAACAAAATTTTCCAATAAGAGGATCAACAACCGGACCTCTTAAACCTGCCTCATACATTCGGACTGGCCGCCCGGGCACGTTTTTTTGACCCACACATGCTCCTTAAATGGGCCTCAAACGTCTGGGCTGACCGGCACCCCCATATCCAGCCCAAATATGAGGCGGATATAGGGCGCCCGGGCGCACCCAGGCATGCCCGTCACTTCGGTCTAACGGCGGGGTCCCACGCGGAAACGCCCAGAAACCTGGCGGCCCGACGGACGCCGCGTCCGTCACCGCAGTGTGAACGTCACGTGGTGCCACTCTGGCTCGCCGTCCAAGACCAAATCCGGCTATTTAAGCCGTCCGGTGTACCGCAACCCTAACCCATCCCCCTCTCCCTCTCCGCGTCGCCAGTCCGAGCCCATCCACCTCCTCCCTCTCCTGCTCCGGCGCTCTGCCCACGGTCCGATGCTCCGCCCACGTTCCGGCACTCCGCCATGGTACATAGCAAGACCACCTACTACGCCATGCTGACGCCGGAGCGCCGCTACGAGATCGAGCAGGAGATCCGGGCGAGGCAAGTCGCACGCGCCGTCCACATCGCTGCGGGGCTGCCTCCGGGCTCGCCGGAGCCGGAGGAGGAGTAGGAGCAACCGGGGAAAGAGGAGGAGGAGGAGATGGCTCCAATGGAGGTGGAGGAGGCGGAGGAGGCGAGGAGGAGGCGGAGCAGCAGGAGGCGGAGCAACAGCTGACGGGATTCAACATGGAGCAGGCGGAGGTGGAGTTCGCCGTAGCCCAGTCAGAGGAGATGGCGGAGCAGCAGGCCATCCCGGAGTCCATCTAGGATGAGGCCTATGTGGAGGCCAACCGGGCGTTCCTCCGACGGGAGCAGGCGGAGTCCGACGTGCTTTCGCCGAACTCGACGCTGAAATAGTGGCAGAGAAGGCCGGAGCGGAGTAGCCAGAGTTGCGGCCGCCGCCCATGCTGCCAGAGCCGGGCACGGAGATTGTCGACATCTCCGACGATGAGTAGCTAGGTGATCGACGTAGTACGTAGGTTTATTTTAGTTTGCATGTCTTTGTATGGATTCGAGAATCTAGTATGAGAAATTTGGCTGCAAGTGCAACTGTGGAAATTTGAGGGGTGCCCGGTCAGTTCCTGGGGACGCGCCCAGGTGCGTTTGAGGGGCTGGATTTGCCAAGTCCGGCTTTAGATGCTCTAAGTCTCCTTTAATAAATACTACTATGCAACGCACATAATCCAGCGATTGTCATTTAATTTCTTCCTTAATTCTCCAGTGAGCCAGACGCCCATATAACAGATCCGTACTTATATAGTTTTAGGCCGCACGAACTGTTGAGTTAGATGAAATCTGTACTACAGTAATAGGCTGCAGATATTTTACAGTTTAGACGGAATTAATTAGGGGTGACAATTCTTGGTTATCCTCACAAATATGTACCCTAAATTAGGCATGACACACTGATTCTCCTGTTTAGATTTATTTTTTCACCAATCTAGCGTTAACGTTTAGTTCTGATGAAATTATGGACACGTTTGATAATTTTGCTAGTCGCAAAGGCAATTTTAAACTAATAAAAAATGTAACTTCTTTCCATTGTTGATCGGCCACATGGTCTGTATTGAATCATCCAAAATAATTATTGTGTTTGCAATCAGGGGCGGAGCTGCATGTGCATCTACCCTGTTGCACCATTGCTAGTTTAGCCTGATGCACTCATGCACACGCTTGATCCAAGTGCTAAACTATCAGTAGAAACCAACTTGACCCTGTTGCCGGTGCAACAGGGTAGCTCCATGCAGCTCCGCCCCTGTTTGCAATGCTATATTTTTTTGCTTCATGTGTCTTGCCCCCCCCCCCCCCCCCCCCACCCCACACACACACAAAAAAAAACCTCAAATCCCAGGTCTGCCCCTGGGTGACACAGTGGTTTTACCCAGGTCTAGATCCGGATGGGTAAAAGTCATATGTTCTGCCTATGTATCTTTGATGATAAACAAGATCGATTACAATGCCGTAGATCCAATCTACGAAGAGCTAGCTTATGGGTTGATAGTTTCTGAAGTAATAGCACACTCAATCCATTCGGGTGTCTACTCGGGCACAATGGACATGTGGATCATCACCCCTAGACACTATTTTTGGTTGACTTGGTTCAAATACGCCGGCAAGACACCCTCCTCCAACTAGGCACCCTTACTCACCGATAAGTCCACCTCCTCCGACGGTCGGCACACTTACTTAGAGACAAGTCCTCCCTAGCATGTGAAATGAGGCTACGATCGATGCTTGTAAGGATACGGGTCTAGAAAGTATCCTCCAACCGTATTCCCTAAAAGTATTTTCCCAACTGTCCTAAGGAGAGTGCGGGCCCTTCAACCTTGGTAGGACATTGAGCATAATTTCAAAATATTTAAAGCGCCTAAGAGCATCTCCAATAGGCGCCCAAAAAGAGCTCCGCGCACTAAAAGTTCATTTTTTTGGGCGCCCAACAGCTGCAGCAGATGCTGTAGCGCTAAAAAGTTTTGGGCGCGCGCTGAAAAACGCTATCGCGCGCAGCATATTTTGGGCTCCGGATTGGGCGCGCTTCACAAATTGAACTGTCTGCTTTTTGGGCGTGCATCTTTGGGCGTCTGGTAAAGCAATGTTGGTCCCGGCGCATTAAAAGTGCTAAAGTGATGCGCTATAATTTTATTGGGCGCGAGATTTTTGTGCGGCCATTGGAGATGCTCTAAGCTAGGACGCCTCTCGTGCATTTGCAAGTTTGGGTGTTAGCTTTTTCCTAGCTAACACATGTCCTCTTTATGTGGTTCATTTTTTTTAAAGTTAACGCGATTCACTATCGGTTTTATAGTGTGTTTTTAGATTAGAGTAGATGTTTCTCATGGACTTAAAAAATTGCGTGGGTCCCACCACATCGCCTTATAATGTGGCCTCGATCTGGGTTAGCCTCGTCAATTTCTCTTCTTTCTCCTCCCGGTACAAATCCACTCTGCATCGACTCTCCCGTGACCGCCGAGTGGCACTCCACCTCTCCCCATGGTAGGAAAGCATCGCATGCCCCCGAGCTCGCCCACTCCACCACGCCTCCCCCGGCTCGCTATGGGAGCTAGCAGTCGTTGACATGGATTTCTTGGGATGGCTATGCAGCAGCATGGCACCCTCGCACCCGACCTCGTCATCACGCTCTATCTGCCAATGCCTCTCCCCACCAGCCACAGGAGCCAGCGCCATGAATTCGGCAGCTTCATCGTCCTTCAGTACCATGCTCTCCTCCGCCGACCCTGGCGATCTTGCCTACCACGCCAACCTCCATCTCGGTTGTCTCCCTAACTCTCTGGCTCAAGCACCTTGCCTCAGTCGCCTCCACCTGGCCGATCACCTCCACTACATCGCGACGGCTATGTCCCCAACTTCAACTCCTCTAACCTCTTCCTCCTATTCGACCCCATGTGATTTTTT
The DNA here is from genome assembly GCF_018294505.1 of Triticum aestivum. Lineage (NCBI taxonomy): Eukaryota > Viridiplantae > Streptophyta > Magnoliopsida > Poales > Poaceae > Triticum > Triticum aestivum. The sequence continues at coordinate 5,768,180 of NC_057802.1, read as the reverse complement.
TTGCTCACTGCGACCCGCAGCTCTACTTCCCATGTGATTTGATGCAAGTAGTGTTGGCCAGTTTCAAAGGCTGCAAATTTCACATTTTGTAGGATATAGATTTAAATGTGCTGCTTTAGTAAGAAAGAAAGCATGCACACATGTTGAAAGTGATGCTTATCCCTTGTGGAATGAGTAATGATAGTTTATAGTTCGCATACATCATCACTCGGATATACATTTTTCACTCGGACTATAATTTTCACTTGGAATACCCAACTGGAATTTCCTTGGATTCCGTGTCACCCGGATTTCCCGACGGAAACTTCACTCGGATTTGAACATCATCACTTAATTAGATTATCCGACAAAAGTTTCACTCGGATTACACATCACTCGGATCACCCGACAAAAGTTTCACTCGGATTACACATCACTCGGATCACCCAACAAGAGTTCAAGTCGAATTTTGCATCACTCGGATTACCCCGATTGAGGGTTCACTCTGATACCACATCACTCGGATCACCGATGGGATTTTCTCAGCATGTTGTGTTTTGTGTCGTGCCAAAATCTGATGTCAACATAATCTTCTCAGGCTATTTAGTAAAACTAAACAACAAAGGGTAAGCACAAGCAACCAACAAATTAAGCTGCAATTTAGCCAACAACAGGCTCATACTCGGACGCGGCATGCCACCGTGCCTTCCACCTGCTAGTAATTTCAAAATAGAACAAGAATTCATCTTTTGGGCATGTCTAGGCCTAATATGACGGAGTGAGACACCAAAACGCGGAAAAACGCCTCCTCACCGACAAGAATTCATCTATTTTTATTCTTTTTATTTTTCTTATTTCTTTTTCCTTTTTTATTCGGAACGGTTTTGTTTGGTTTTTTATTCTTTTCCTTTTTTTTCGTTTGCTAATTTGAATAGAGATTTTTTCCAAATTGACGAACACTTTCAAAATCGATGAACTCTTTTTGAAAATCGATGAACTCCATTGCTGAATCCCAGCCGTCCGTTTTCTAATCGATCAATTCTTCTTCTGTTACATAGTGTGTGACAACAGCAATCTTTTACCTTCAAAAGCAGAGACAGAGACACTGACCGAGTGAGCCGAGGTAGCTCCCCAGCGGAAGCACCAAGAGCGGATCCATGGAGTTAAGCATGGAGCCGCCGCTCCCCAGCGCCAAAGGCACGGCCGTGGCCGTGAACCTAGTGCTGGCAACGAGCGAGGCCAAGAGACAGCTCCGCCTCGCCGGGCCGCTCATCGTGGGATGCCTGCTGCAGAGCGTCATCCAGATGATCTCCGTGATGTTCGTGGGGCACCTGGGCGAGCTCGCGCTGGCCAGCGCCTCCATGGCCAGCTCATTCGCCATCGTCACCGGCTTCAGCTTCCTGGTACGTACGGTACCACTCGAGCTAGCTAGCTCACAACACATACGGCGCACATGCATGCATGGTCTTCTTCCACTCTGCACTTATCTTGTCGATCGAACCATGGCAGACGGGCATGTCGTTCGCCCTGGACACCCTGTGCGGGCAGGCCTTCGGGGCGAGCGAGGATCACATGCTGGGAGTGTACAAGCAGAGGGCGATGCTGGTGCTGGGCCTGGCGAGCCTGCCGATCACGGCGGTGTGGGCCAACACCGGCGCGATCCTGCTGCACCTGGGGCAGGACTCGGAGATCGCGGCGGGCGCCGGGACGTACATCCGGTGGATGATCCCGGCGCTCTTCTTCTACGGCTGGCTGCAATGCCACGTCCGGTTCCTGCAGGCGCAGAAGCTGGTGGTGCCGGTGATGCTCAGCTCCGGCGCCACCGCGGTGAGCCACGTGCTGGTGTGCTGGGCGCTGGTGTACAGGCTGCGGCTGGGGATCAGAGGGGCCGCCCTGGCCAACGCCGTGTCCTACCTCACCAACGTCTCCATACTGGCCGTCTACGTCAGGGTCTCGACGTCGTGCAAGAAGAGCTGGACGGGGTTCTCGTGCCAGGCGTTCCACGGCCTCATCCCCTTCTTGAAGCTCGCCGTGCCATCCGCGCTCATGGTCTGGTGAGTACTGACTACTGAGTAGTACTAGTGCCACACGCAACTCGTTAACGAGAAATGCAATTCTTGATCTGAAAATTTTGCAGCATGGAGTGGTGGTCGTTCGAGGTGATGGTGATACTCTCCGGCCTTCTCCCCAACCCCAAGCTCGAGACAGCCGTCCTCTCCATCTGGTATACTATAAGTCGATCTTTCTTTTCTTTGTGATGGATAGATTGATCTCCACTCCATCTCCATGGACGATCGCTGCTTGATGTATCTCTCTCCGGCCGGTGTAGCTTGAACACCAACTCCTTGGTGTGCACGGTCCCGAATGGGCTCTCTTCGGCCATAAGCACGCGCGTGTCCAACGAGCTCGGGGCGGGGCGGCCACGGGCGGCGCTTCTGGCGGCACGCGTGGTGATAGTGCTGGCGTTTCTGGTGGGCACGTCGGAGGGGCTCCTCCTGGTTCTTGTGCACAAAGTGTGGGGCTATGCATACAGCAAGGACCAGGAGGTGGTGTCCTACGTCGCCACCATGATGCTCATCCTCGCCGTCTCCGTCCTCTTCGACGGCCTCCAGTACGTCCTCTCAGGTATGATTGCATGCCATGCATGTTGTGGAGCAAGGCTTTATTTACTGCACAGTTTGACTTGTAAACAAAAATCTACACTACACACTAGTACTAACGTACTTTACTTCCTTGGTTTGTACCGCCCCATCTTTTTGATTGGGGGCAAACAAATCTATGGAATTCGTGGTTAGCTTAGTTAGAATGGGATCAATTATCCGTAACCTAGCATGCAGGTAGGACTATATTATTCTTTGGGATTCCTTTTCGCCAACTTAGATTACAAGTTGAGACGTCCAAGCTGGTCTCTCAGGCCTTCCGCCGCGCCGGCGAACCCTGCCAAAAGACATCGCTCCTTTCGTCACCATAGTCACCGTCAGTACATCGCCGGAGCTCTTGACAAGATACAGTCTTCGGACATGGGGACAAGATAGGGATAGAAACTGCGTTGTGATAATCGTAACGACGCAGTCAGAGCGCTAGCTAGCTGCATGTCTCGCCGGCATGCATGATGCCACCTTCGCCGCGGCCTGCACTCCATCGTAGTATCCTCCACGGGCAGGGGCGTCCGGGGCTGAGTAATTAATTATTGATGCATACGTGGATAGGTTGGACTCACTCAAAGTGAGACGTCACGTGGAGCTAATCAAGAGCCTTTGATTTTGTGTGGCCCCATTTAGAGCATATAGACAAAACATATATATAGTAGGGATTTTAGAAATATATATAATTCCTGCAAGAAATATTTCTTTGGCGCCATTTGGAACGAAAGAATTACTTTCCTGCTTTCTTTTGAAATTTCTTGTAGTTAGTTACTACACAGTAATTTTAGAGGGGACAAAACGTGATGTTTTGCCTCATGTTTTCTTCTCTTTGTGACTGCAATTTTTAGATTTTGCCCGCATGGCATCAAAAGGAGGGTTTTAGGGCTTTTCGTGGTTTTAGTTTCTCTTGGAATTTCTGATACATGCCATCTCAATTTCAATGTTTTTCTTATTCACACGTTTCAAGTTCATGTGCTCCAAATGGGGACTAAAGTTTGGTGAGTTTTCTAGTTCGTGTAGTTGTCCTTTTTTTTACCGGAAAACTGTCTATAGGTGTAGCACAAATTGGCACACTGAGTAAAGGGTTATGTCAATTTTACAGGTATCGTTAGGGGCTGTGGACAACAGAAGATTGGTGCTTTCATTAATTTCATTGCGTATTATCTAGTTGGTATCCCTGCAGCACTAGTTTTCACCTTCAAGTGCCATCTTGGTGGAAAGGTATGTATATATATTCCTAGTCTCCTTACAGGGAGACTAGTAGCAGCATGAACATTAATAGTGTATTACCAACATATTACTTCCTTTCCGGTTTATTAGTCCTGCACGTATTCCTAAATCAATAATTTGATAGATACAATATGACTTGTATAGGCCAAAAAATATATCATTAGAAAATATACAATTTAAAGTTTCTAATGATACTTTCTTTTGTGATATTTAACTTGTATTACGTCGGTCTAGTTGTCAATCTAGGGATGCATGCAAACCTAATAAACCGGAATGGAGGCAGTAGTACTAGAATAATAATAATAATAATAATAATAATAATAATAATAATAATAATAATAATAATAATAATAATAATTGGTGGTGGTGGTGGTGTTATATTTGGGTTATCACTTTGTCGGTATAAACAAGCTTGTGTGCATGCAGGGGCTGTGGTTGGGAATATTGAGCGGATTAGTGACACAGACATTGTTGCTTCTTTTCATTTCCTTTGGCAAAACTGATTGGGATAAACAAGTAAGCTTATATATGGTTTACTCTTAATTATACACTTAGTTAATTTAGTTTCTTCTTGTTCCTTCAGATTTGTTTTGGGCGCTTGACAGTGTTTATGTTTATTAATTTAATTTTTTTGCTTGCGCAGGCAATGAATGCAAAGGATAGAATTTTGACGTCGCCGCCTGTAGAGCCATGATCAATGACATCGCTTAACATTGGCGAGACTTCCCGTGCATCATGCCAGTATGCTACTTAAACGATGTCTCCAAATTTTCACTTCTAGAAAATAGAGGCTTTATGACATGTACCAAAGTATTACAATATTACTTTGGTACCAATTGATCCTTTGTACACAATTTATGGTGTAAAATTTATGATGATGTATCCATTCTTCAGCTCCGTGTCATTAACAATTCTTATTGCCGAGATCGTCCCATGAAATTTGTGTTGAGCTTGCTTGGCAAAAGTCTTGAATGTATCTTGAGTATCATCCATGGATCGAAGAAATAACACCAAAGTGTACTTTGAGAAGTCATCCACAATGTCAAGACTATAATTATTTTTTCCGCCAAGGCTATCGTATTTTGGAGGCCCAAAGAGATCCATATGAAGGAGGTCCAAAGGTCTAGTTGTCACAACCACCCCAATTATCTTTCCGGCAATACAATCACTACAGACACTAAATTTCTCAAAGGAAACACGATTAGTCCAAGAATGTGTTCATATTTGTAGATTTCTCACACTAACGTGGACTAGCTTGTGGTGCCACAACCACCCAAGTCGGCTATGGCCATTAGGCATCTCTCATGCCATGTGCTTTATTTCGAGAAATCAACCATGTAAATGTTGCCTTCGACATGCCCAACAAAGACCTATTTGAGACTGTATCTCTCCTAAAAGCTTTCACACACTTAAGGGATACATAGCCAAGAAGGCTAATCATTGAATGAAAAGCAAGTTATAATGAAAGGATTAGACGAGTATCACATTTTCTATGGATAGATTGTTACTGATTGTCACTTTGCCTAGTCAATTACCTTTCCCATATTATTCTAAAAAAAGATAACATTTGAGGTAGTAGATATATCTTGCACAAATTTGTAAAGCATGTCCCTTCATCTGGTCATATCATTAGTGCAACCACTATAAATTATCCATGACTTGCCACCAGCGGTATAGTCCTAGATGCAATTAAGCTTTGACTTTAGGTACCTATTCTTAAATCATCACTTTGGCTTTAGTAACAAGTACTTTGGAAAACCAAATAACATGTTCTCTACATTACATGCACCAACAAATTTAGCATATACATGCACATCCTTGCTCTTACGAAGCGCATATGATGGGTTGTACTTCCCCGAAAATTAATCGCGAGTTGGGTTACACCTAGTACATCCCCACTCACACCATTGTCGTTAGCCCGTTACCATTACCACTCCCCTTTTACCCTCCTTTTACAAAGTTTATTTTCCAGGGAGTACCATTGTTCTTCTTGTTGGACCTAGAGTTGAACCCAAGTCCCTTCTATGAGTCGTATCATTTTAATGACCCGATATCTCATTGATGTTTGTCTCTTAAGGTCTTCTCAAGTTAGGATTATAATCTCTTGTTCTCCTCAACTGAATTTGATTGATCACAAAGAGTGTTAGCATGAATGTCTATATGACAATGCGGGAAGAGAGGGGTGGATAGAAATTTAATGTAGGAGAAACTGAAGTGTCTAATGAGACTCCTTAAGTTTGATCATCTCTCCTTGATAATATTGTTACCATTTTCAAGGTGCACAAAATCCTTACCAAGCCTATCTTGAGCAGTGATAGTTGCTAATCCAATATATTACTTAGCAAAACAATTTTTGGAGCCCAACTGCAATGGTTTGAAGCAAGTGACTAGTTTCGCCCTCACTTAAAAAGTCAATGTATCAATCCGTAAAAGTTCGCCACTCAACATCTCTACGATATAAATTAGGAACTTCACTTGTGTCACCTACAGCTCTAGCAATGTTGTAAATTTCCTAGTTTTGCTAGTTGAAACAAGTTGTGAGCGTATAATGTGGTTGGAGGTATTTTTGTACTTTCAAAATAAATAATTTCCAAAAATATGATCATTTATAAAATTAAAGTGGTGGTTGTTTAATGAGGAAAATTGGACCAAAATACATAGGTTGACGAGTAGCATCTCTCCAACTAGCAGTGACACATAAATACAACCATATAATTGTGTAACGAACAATGGATACATTGATGAAATATAATATCATATGTTGTGATGACTTTATGTAGACAATACATCCATGTATCTATAGATCGAACTCTATCTTCATTTATTGCTAAATACTGCACCCAAAGACCGAAATCTATCATGCATCCTGTACGTCCTAGACGTATCTATAATTCTTTGCTTGTTTCATGCTACTTTTATATCAACTAGCACAGTGGCCCTCACAAATGCGCCAGGGTATCCCCTAAGTGATTTTTTCAATATGTCCGTCTTGAGAGTGGAGAGTGTATGCCAATTTATGGTTTCATGGATATTCACTTTATTCGCTAAAAAATAATATGGCCCTATAACCACTAAATAGTATTCTGCTAAATAAAATATCACATTTGCATGCCACATCTTTATTTAATATATGTGTCATCTATATGTGTATCAGATCAATACTTAAATTTCGTGAGCTGACAAACATTTATATTCTCACAAGTTTGAATTAGATGTAACAATATTTGTGATGCTAATAAAGACAATGGGGCTAATAGACCAATTACCAAATAACTATTATGGATTTTTAAGCAAGTGAAAAGAAAGAATCTTCAATAATACATTGGAAACTGAAGAGAGGATAATTTTATCTTGATTACATTCAACTTTTTCGCTCTTAATTACTTACTAAAAAAACTCTTTAGACATGGACACCGTGTCCATGATGCAATTATTGACCACTATTTTGTACGTGTATAATTATATTCTTGTAAAGCAAAAAAAACTATTCTTTCAGACACATGTTAATTTATTTTCATCAACTTAATATTATATTATAAAATATCAATAATCGAGTTAGAATAGTTTGATAGAAAGCTCAATAAAATTGGAAATTGATTTTGGAGCCAAGCTCCATGGAGGCCTCCAGATGCAAAATCCAAAACTTGTGAAAATTCATATTTTAAAATTTCAAAAAAATATTTAGAAGGCATAATGCACAAGTGTGTAAATTTTCAGGATGAAATACAATGAAATGAGGGCCATGCAAAAAAACCAAATCTGGGGCTTTTTAACACATGATACTATTCATCCTCCCAGACCACGAATTTGTCTTTTTTTGTACAGGTGGCATCTCAGCATATTTCATCCTGAAATTGTACACACATACACCTCACATCCTTGTTTATTTGTACAAAAATGTTCAGATATTTTTTAATCCAATTTTTTTGAATTTTTCAAAAAATCGGCCCCCATGAAGGCTAAGATCCAATATTCCCTACACCTATAAAATGTCATATGTTTTTGGAATGGAGGTTCAACGTATTATACTTCACCCATATGGCATGTGCCTTATCATGGCACATTCAGATATACTTAGTTTGCCTACGAGATACATCTTGACTCCCCACTTCTTGCTGAACAAAAGCTCTATGGAGCAACTTTGCATGTTGTTTTCCTCGTCCGTATTATACACAAACTCCATCAACATAGGACAATGAAAATAGGATTGCACAATTATACGTGTTATAATATCGAGAAATACCTCAGTGCTCTTGGGTGCACACTCTATATGCAAAAACAATTTAGTAATTCAATAAAAGTTTGAAAATTCTGAAACTAGAATCAACCATGATCAAGTGTTGCACTCATATAAAAATACACACTAGAGAATGATTTTCATTGTATCCTGGGTCAAAGATTCACCAAAAAATGCTTTATATAAGTACTAGTCACGCTATATTGTCGTCATAAAATTGATTTTTTCCCTGACGTCTATGGGAATCATTCGTTGGCCAAACTTTTTACATGAGTACAATACTTGATCATATTTGATTCCAAATAAGATTCCAAGTTTTTTGAATTTTTTTGAATTACTAAATTATTTGGCGTGCACCCGAGAGCACCAAATTTACTTCGGATATTATAATATCTTGCTAAATTATAGCCAAAAATTATGTCAGCATCCAACTATTGAAAATAATTGGATGAATAGACCTTGTAGAACTTCACCATTCTCAATATGGAACATGTCGGACAATCTATTGGAGTGGATGTACGTAGTCCCTCCCAAAAGTATATAATCAAAATATCAAATTCAAGGCACCGATCATTAGTGCATGTAGCTAAAATGATAAAATAAAACAGATTAATTATATGATTGCTCACAATGTATGTTTTTGACGGAAAGCATTTATTGGCAATTTTTTTAGGATTATTTGGTATTGTGTACTCTTGTGTTTCTGCACACCAGAAGGCGATACAGATTAGGATATAGCGTTGTGACAGTATCATGAGCACTTCAATGGTTTTTTATGTAGAGATAAGTTCTATTTGGATGGACATGATCATGATAGTGTATACTATTTGTTTCTGAAAAATTATGAATATCATACAACAGTAATGTATTTACTATAATTATAAATGGCGAATATATTCTTAGGTTTTCCCTCTTAGTTACTACTCCATTATCAATACATATTTATTTAGACTTGGATGCTCTCTCAAGGATGCAACATTGACCAATACTTTTATATGCACATATTTTCTAAAATTTCATTAGTGCAAAACAATGCTATGAAGAGACACCTAGCACACCTTTGAACCAGACTCTGTGCGGTGCAGGCATCACAAACAGTAGAACAATAAAACCCTCTGCCAAAAAATCAAACGTGTGCGATGGCCGATCGAACATGCACGATTTAGAAAGGAAATGTGTATGTGATATGGGGCGCACAATTCTGTATGAAAAACTATGTGCAATAAGTTGAGATAACAAACATGATTCCGCCATCCTAGACATGTGCGCTGCCTGGCAACCTGTTGCTAAGAACCAATTGTCTGCTGTGGTGATGGGGAGCATCGTAGACGTTGCGTGATCTGATCACCATGTGAGGATTTTCGCACACGGTTTAGTAAGTAGAACATGTGTGTGATGCAGGACAACACACATGATTATACAATGAGAATTGTGTGCTCTATTAGGCACACGATTGAGCTGAATGAGCTGCATGAGATGGTGGTAACCATTGCACATGAGGTGACTCGTGTGTAATGTGACTTGCTCTGTGTCGGTGGAAAACGACACCTATGGGATCACTAGAATCCCTTCTACGGTTGGCGGGCGCGGTGTTGTGCAAAGAGCGGGTCTAGTAGCCAGCTCAAGGATCGTTTACCCAGGTTCGGGCTGCGAAGATGCGTAATACCCTAGTACTGCTTTGGTGTATATTTGAGTGTTCTTGAGCTCTTGAACTAGCTATGGTGTATGCGTCGTCCAAAAGACGAATCCTCCTCCAGTACGCCTCGGGCCTCCTTTTATAGACAAAAGGGGTCGCCACAGTGGCACATAGGAGGTGGAAAGGTATACAGTGTACAAACTTATCGCCTGTCATTACAGGACAAGACGCATTAAATGCGCCGCTTAGGTGTTCACTTGCTTTATCGGGGACGGGAACGAGGCCCGTCCCGTCCGTCGCCGCTCCGTCTTGCTCCAACACGCGTCCAGGCCAGCGAGGCATGCAGCGCCATGTAGGCTGGCAGGCTGCTGAGATGGCGTGGTGGTCGGGTCTTCACGAAGATCTGCATGCCACCACGCAGGTGCTTGACTGGCTGGATTAGTAACCACGTACCGCCACATGGGTACTTGCCTTGACTGGTGAGTTGGTCGCTGAGCTGGGGCGACGATGGGGGTGGCAAGGGCTATACTCCCGGCAAGGGTCCTGCCGAGGCCTTGCGGTTGTCTTCGGCAAGGGGCCTTGCCAGGGCCTCGTGGGCATCCTCGGTCGTCTTCGGCAAGGGGCCTTGCCGGGGCCTCGTGGGCATCCTCAGCAAGGAGCCTTGCGGTCGTCTTGTCTTCTGGTTCTCATCTAGGCTTCGTGGGCTCTTTGTCTTCAGAAAGATCTGCAAGCCACCGTGCAGGCGCTTCCTGAGCCTTGGCTCCAACGTTGTTGATGGTGTCGGAACTCCCAGGCTCAAGGGTGGCCGCTCTGCTGGCGTTGGGCAAGTTGCCCCGGCAAGGCTCTTGCCGGTGCTGCGGTGGGCTGCCCCAGCAAGGGTCTTGCCGGGGGAGTCCACGTCGCCCTCTTGCTTTTCGTGTCTCTGGTCTTGGCCATGCCTTGCCCGTCTTGTGCCTTTGGCTTCATTTGCCCCGTCAAGGGTGGCCAGGGGCGTGGGGCTGCGACTGTCCGCGCACAAGTAAAGGGGTGCAAAAAAGGGACCCCTATTTTTGTACACCGACACTCTGTCTGTAGAACAACATATACTTATAAAACATCATTGTGTAATTGAAGTAAACATCCATTACATAAGTAAATAAACATCCCATTGCCATCTCGTTGCATAAGTACATAAACTAGAAAATGATCATCATTTACCACTTCTTGACATGCTTGCCACTGTTGTGACTATTGTTGCGCGACCCCTCGGCGGCAAGGGGAAGGAGGCACGTCCTCATGTCAATGATCCGCCTGTACATGTCATAGCTTATGTAGACGCCCTTGGCCACGTAGACGAGGTGGGTTCTGCATCCAATCCCCCCCTCCCCCAGATCAAGTGCCATACACACCTATTTATTATGTCATGCTTAATGCCAGCGAAGAAGGGGTCTATGATAGCTGCGACGAGGTCAGCCAGGGAGTCCCGCTTCTTCCCGTGTTGATGATCCTATATTGCTTCTGGATATCGGCGAGATTTGGACAGCCGATGCCCAAATTACGAATAAGGCCTCGTGACCCTGCAGTAGTGATAGGTGAGGACGCGCTATGCATGCACAACTGGGCGATGACGACCTTCTGATCATGGCTGGCATTCCCGCACGTGTACTTGAGGTTGAAACCACCACCTTGTACGTGCCCTCCCTCACGAACCACTCGTACATGATGATGCATTGGTCCACCTAGTGCGTCTGGTTGGTGTACACCACCATGAGGTCGGTCCTGCCATGGGACGTCACGGTGAATTCCTTGGTGAACTGCTCGTAAGCTTTTGCCCCTCGGATCACCATTGTAGAAGCCTTGACCCTCTCTGTATCGGCAACGTTTACGTGCGCATAGTTCTTGGGATTGTGGGGAGATCTAAAGGTTGAATTGACACAGTTAATAGTAGGAATGAGGTTGGCCAAGCGGGAATGTCAAGACACCCGCATGGTGGTTTGCAGTACTTACGTGTACGTAACTGCATTGTGGCGCCACGCGCGATGCAACCTCGTGCATGGTGCCCCAATTGCGAGTGTGCGCCTGTCCCAACCACGAGCAGAGCACGCTGAGGGCGCGAGCTGAGCATGACGAGGCCGCCCAAACCACGAGCATCCACATGCATATTGCACTTGAATGGCGGAATATAGTTATCAATTTATACAATCTAATGTCGGAATTACATCCATTAGAGGGCAAGCTAATTAGACCAAGGTATCTCAGTTTACTGCATTTCATTGTTTAAATGTTACTAATTCTTCCAGTTTATTACTCAATCATTTGTTGTACTCTGCACAAGTATCTTCTTTTATCTTTTGCTTCTTCCACAACTGATTGGAAGTCATTGGTCACAAGCAAGATGCGTCGCGTCCACTTAGAGCTCTATGTTCGCTCTCAACACGGTGCCAATCTTCTGTAGTTTAAAGGAGTTTTTGTACCTTGTGTAATTTGAGAACTTGTGGTTGATGTTTCCATTGTTGTTACACTGTGTGTGTGCATGTATTCTCCGATGGATGTTTCGATTATGATTGAAAGTTACTATTGACCGGACACAAATCCGGCTGGTTGGTGAGACACAGTTTTTATATTCTACGTACTGAAAAGGGATATTACTGACTGGTCACCACCCGGCCGGTCAGACCCGAGCTACTTTTTTCCCCCATGGATACAGCAAATATTGACGTATCAGAATCATAGAGGCCGACACTACCAGAATAACTGCTTGCGCCGACGGCCTCATCTATGCCGATGGCCCCCGTTGGCATAGATGGACCTATGCCGACGGCCAAGGACAGGCCGTAGGCGTAGAAAAGCCGTCGGCATACATCCATCTATGCCGACGGGGCCGTCGGCATAGACGTGGCCGTCGGGACTGCTCGAGATATGCCTACGGGGACCGTCGGCATAGGCGCGGCCGTCGGCATAGCCCGGGCCCACCTACCCGGTCAGCGCTGACCGTTTGACGGCGTTGAAACTACGCCGACGGGAGGTAACGGCGGCCGTCGGCATATCTATGGCAGAGGTATGCCTACGGCATAGCCGTCGGCATAGATCTGGCCCATGCCCCTCTGCCACGTCATCGATCCGTGTGCGCAGCTAAGCCGTCGGCATATATTTATTTAGTTTTATTTTTAATTTTGCTTTATACTATATATGGCAAAGGTATGCCTACGGCATAGGCCGCTCTGCCACGTCATCGATCCGTGTGCCATGCCACGTCATCGATCCATGTGCCATGCGACGTCATCGATCCGTGGGACTGCATCTCCGTGTGTGCACAGATATGCCGACGGCCTTGCCGTCGGCTTACATTTATTTTACTTTATTTTTTTATTTTTACTTTATTTTGTTATTTTTACTTTATTTTAATTTTTGTTTTTCCATAAGATAATAATGCCTTACCTAAAAAAAGTACCCCGATGGTATATCGATTGCCTCCCGTTACGAACGTCGCTATCGCCGTGTCATGGAGGGGGGAAACTGTCGACACGGAGGGAATTCTGGTTGGTGGGGGATTCGGGGTGTAGCTATGTCACCGAAACATCGCACGGGTCCCAATGCATATGTGAAAGTGTTCAGGCATGCGTAGACGCCCGTCTTGGGGCTCCGCGGTGTGCCCCCCTGCACGCAAGGCAGTGCCGCCGTCACTTGGAGGGGGCCAAACCCCAGAGACGCGTGCCGCCTTTTCGGACATGCCACCACACCACCCCGCATGTATGGGGGCCCGGTGCAACGCTCGGGTGGCATTGCTACCCCCTCGGGCCCCCGTCCCGCCTAACCCTGTTGCGTTTGACCACAGGATCTAGCCCTTTGACTTTGCACGGACGAGCTTTGAGCAGTGGACCTATCCACCCGGTTGTGGTAGGTCAGCCCATAGGAACACTTTGGAGCAACATCCGGGCCAGACCCACAGCAAGATCCCCTCCGTGTAGACCCGACGCGTCCGTTTTCCCCCTCCAGGTGCCGGCGGCGGCGCCGTCCGTGAGGGGGGGCACACCCCGGAGACGTGTGCCGGGCGTTTGCACCCGCCACAACACTTCCAGACTCGTGAGAGGCCGCCTACGCAAGATTTGGCGGCATGCTAGCCCCCGGAGGCCGCCGGCCACAGTCGTAGACACGCGAAGAGCAATCCGCGTAGAGGGAATTGTTCAGATACTACTCCATCACGAACAATTATGAAAAATTACCATCAGTCCTACAGCACATGTGCCCGCGTCGTGTAAAAAACTCATGATTTTATCGCGCTCCGAGTATTTAATAATATTCACGCCGCATCGTTACCGCAGAACGTCTACTACCGTGTCATCGCCGTTCGTGAGGGGGGCACACCCCGGAGACGCCTGCCGCCTCTTCGGACATGCCACCACACCACCCCGCATGTATGGGGCCCGGTGCGACGCTCGGGTGGCATTGCTACCCCCCAGGGCCCCGTCCCGCCTAACCCTGTAGCGTTTGACCACGGGATCTAGCCCTTTGACTTTGCACGGACGGGCTTTGGGAAGTGGACCTATCCACCCGGTTGTGTTAGGTAAGCCCATAGGAACACTTTGGAGCAACATCCGGGCCAGACCCACAGCAAGATCCCCTCCGTGTAGACCCGACGCGTCCGTTTCCCCCCTCCAGGTGCCGGCGGCGGCGCCGTCCGTGAGGGGGGGCACACCCCGGAGACGCGTGCCGGGCGTTTGCACCCGCCACAACACTTCCAGACTTGTGAGAGGCCGCCGGCCACAGTCGTAGACACGCGAAGAGCAATCCGCATAGAGGGAATTGTTCAGATACTACTCCATCACGAACAATTATGAAAAAGTACCATCAGTCCTACAGCACATGTGCCCGCGTCCTGTAAAAAACTCATGATTTTATCGCGCTCCGAGTATTTAATAATATTCACGCCGCATCGTTACCGCAGAACGTCTACTACCGTGTCATCGCCGTTCGTGAGGGGGGCACCCCCCGGAGACGCGTGCCGCCTCTTCGGACATGCCACCACACCACCCCGCATGTATGAGGGCCCGGTGCGACGCTCGGGTGGCATTGCTACCCCCAGGGCCCCCGTCCCGCCTAACCCTGTAGCGTTTGACCACGGATCTAGCCCTTTGACTTTGCACGGACGGGCTTTGAGCAGTGGACCTATCCACCCGGTTGTGTTAGGTAAGCCCATAGGAACACTTTGGAGCAACATCCGGGCCAGACCCACAGCAAGATCCCCTCCGTGTAGACCCGACGCGTCCGTTTCCCCCCTCCAGGTGCCGGCGGCGGCGCCGTCCGTGAGGGGGGGCACACCCCGGAGACGCGTGCCGGGCGTTTGCACCCGCCACAACACTTCCAGACTTGTGAGAGGCCGCCTACGCAAGATTTGGCGGCATGCTAGCCCCCGGAGGCCGCCGGCCACAGTCGTAGACACGCGAAGAGCAATCCGCATAGAGGGAATTGTTCAGATACTACTCCATCACGAACAATTATGAAAAATTACCATCAGTCCTACAGCACATGTGCCCGCGTCGTGTAAAAAACTCATGATTTTATCGCGCTCCGAGTATTTAATAATATTCACGCCGCATCGTTACCGCAGAACGTCTACTACCGTGTCATCGCCGTTCGTGAGGGGGGCACCCCCCGGAGACGCGTGCCGCCTCTTCGGACATGCCACCACACCACCCCGCATGTATGAGGGCCCGGTGCGACGCTCGGGTGGCATTGCTACCCCCCAGGGCCCCCGTCCCGCCTAACCCTGTAGCGTTTGACCACGGATCTAGCCCTTTGACTTTGCACGGACGGGCTTTGAGTAGTGGACCTATCCACCCGGTTGTGTTAGGTAAGCCCATAGGAACACTTTGGAGCAACATCCGGGCCAGACCCACAACAAGATCCCCTCCGTGTAGACCCGACGCGTCCGTTTCCCCCCTCCAGGTGCCGGCGGCGGCGCCGTCCGTGAGGGGGGCACACCCCGGAGACGCGTGTCGGGCGTTTGCACCCGCCACAACACTTCCAGACTTGTGAGAGGCCGCCTACGCAAGATTTGGCGGCATGCTAGCCCCCGGAGGCCGCCGGCCACAGTCGTAGACACGCGAAGAGCAATCCGCATAGAGGGAATTTAAAGGGTTTGTGGCGTCGCATCTCTCGATATGATATGTAGGTAGATGTTTTGTGAAGTAGATAGATAGGAAGATGTTAAAATTCGGATCATGGTTAGTGGTTAGTTCATCATGATGATATTGCAAAAAAAATTGAAGACAAAATTTTGATTGACTCAGATGTGATGATCTAAGTTGTTCTTTCGGTGGATTTTGCAGGCTTTGTGGTGTCGCATTTCATCGAAGTGACCGTTGTCCGACGCGTTGGTCCCCTTGAGCATCCCTCTGCTGTTCGACTACTTCCTCTACAGCCGAGGGTGAGCTACAAGTCCATCTCCTCCTTCTTTTCAAATCACTAGATTTCATTCTCAAGTCACCTGGCGTAACCTAGGTCTCCCGTCCTAAAGGGTTGTATCGATAAATATGCATTCAATTGCATATTTATCACCGCAGCTCTTTCGGATTGTCCAGCGTTTTCCACGGACAGCCCGAGGATGTGTAGATTGATTATGTTCTCCATGTTCTACCCTGTTCCGAGATAGGATTTCGGCGGCGCCTCCCCATTGTTCTCCGGAGCACATTCCCTCGGCTATTTGCCGAGACATGTATCTGGAGAACAGCGGGGAGGTGCTGCCGAAATTTTGTCTCGGAACGGGGTAGAATGGAGAACATACTCAATCTACACATCCTCGGGTGGGATTAGGACCCATCTTTACCTATTAGAGATGTAGGTGGATTCAACACGGTAGAAACTGAAAATTTGATGTCATTAATTTAAGTGAATCCTTAATTATGTTGTGTGGCTTGCAAAAAAGCAGAGGATGGCAGATAATCAGTGGATGTACAGTGGTTTTATCTGTCGGAATCGAGTAACATCAGAGTGGATCGAAAACCGATGTGTATTTGAAGGAGATATTCCGTCGTCCAATGAGAATTATCCCACCATGCCCCTGTGCGAGATGTGCCGACGTCACCGTAGAAATCAGACGGACATGAGTGAGCACCTTCGCACGCACGGATATATGCCAAACTTTGACATGCCGCCGATAAACATAGCCGAGCAGAACCGTGGTAGAGAGGAGGTGATGCGACAACGCATCGATGGATATGAGGACGACGGGGTCAGGGACATGCTAGATGATGTCATTGTTGCAGAAACGGGAAATGCGACACCTTCAGAGAATGAACCGGAGGAGCCGGAGGCAACCGCAAAGGCCTTCTTGGAGGTCTTGGCCTCGTCGAAGAAACCTCTTTATGCGGGTGCGAAAATATCTCAGCTGGATGCCATCTCGCAACTGATTGCAGTCAAGGCTGAGTACGGCTGTAGCCAGAAATGCTTCGAAGCATTCTTGGGAGTATGGGCTAACAGCCTCCCTGAGGGTCATGAACTGCCGAAAAGCATGTACGATACAAAGAAAATCATGAAGGCACTCTCTATGGATTATGAGAAAATAGATGTTTGCCCGAAGAATTGCCTTTTGTTTAGGCACGAGTATGCGGATGACAAGTACTGTAGGCAGTGCGGTTCGTCTCGGTACATTGAGGTGGTCGGTGAGGATGGTGAGAAAAAGCAGCTAACCATCCCCGTTAAGGTTCTTCGGTATCTTGATTTTATAAAAAGACTGCAGCGCCTTTTCATCACGAAGGAGTCTGCCAAAATGATGAAGTGGCACAAGGAAGGTATAAGGTACAATCCAAAAAAATCGTACATCCATCGGAAGGGGAAGCATGGAAGTCGTTCGATGAAGAATACCCCGAGGAAGCAGCCGAGGCTGGGAATGTCAGAATAGCCATATCAGGTGATGGGTTGAATCCATATGGTATGTCGTCCAATCCATACAGCTGCTGGCCCGTGTTTGTAATTCCGCTCAATCTTCCTCCCGGTGCCCTAATGCAACGCAAGACCATGTTCTTGTCGCTCATCATTCCGGGGCCTGATTATCCGGGGAAGCAATTGGGTGTGTTTATGCAGCCGCTGGTGGATGCTTTGCACCATTCTTGGTACTTTCCGACGTTGACATACGACCGGGATCTGCAGAGAAATTTCTTGATGAAAGTTTGGTTGCACTATTGCATGCATGACTTTCCCGGCTATGCTCTATTCTGCGGATGGTGTACAAGTGGGAAGATGCCATGCCCAGTGTGCATGCAGGCTCTGCGAATGATTTGGCTGAGTAAGGGTGGCAAGTATGTAGCCTTTGACCTGCATCGACAGTTCCTCCCTCCAGACCATCCAGACAGGGAAGACAAGAAGAACTTCACGAAAGGCCGGGTTGTTCATGAAGTAACCGAGATTCCAACATTTTCGGGGGCAGATGTTCTTGCTCAGCTAAAAGCTCTCCAGCCTAAAGTCAAAGGCAAAGGCAAAGCCAAAGCCAAAGGCTTCGAGGGATATGGTGAGACGCACAACTGGACTCACATTACCCCCTTCTCACAGCTTCCCTATTTCAAGGACCTCAAACTTCCTTACAATATCGATGTGATGCACACCGAAAAGAATGTGGCAGAGTCCCTTTTCCACACGATCCTCAATATTCCTGATAAGACGAAGGATAACGTTAAAGCTAGAGCCGATCAACAGAGAATTTGTGATAGACCACGTCTGAACATGAAGCCTCCCACAGGCGGTCGAAAAAACTGGTTCAAGCCAGATGCTGACTTTGTCCTTAAACCGCCAGAAAAAAGGAAGTACTTATCTGGCTGAAACACATTTTGAAGTTCACCGATGGTTATGCATCGAATATAAGTAAGGGAGTCAATCTTTCAACGGGCAAAGTGACCGGCCTGAAGAGTCATGACTACCATGTATGGATTGAGCGGATAATGCCGGTGATGGTTCGAGGCTATGTCCCCGAGCATGTCTGGCGAGTGCTTGCCGAGCTAAGCCATTTCTTCCGCACGCTCTGTGCTAAAGAAGTAAGTAAAGACGTGATTGAAAAATTGCATAAGAAGGCACCGGAGTTGATAGTCAAGCTAGAGAAGATCTTTCCGCCAGGCTTCTTTACACCGATGACACATCTCATTCTGCACCTCGCGAACGAGGTATTGTTGGGGGGGGCCTGTGCAGAATCGCTGGCAGTACGGCCCTGAGAGACAGAACAAGCATCTCCGACAGAAATGTGGAAACAAAGCTAAGATTGAAGCTTCCATAGCTGAGGCAGTTATCCTAGAGGAGGTGTCAGACCTCAGGACATCATACTATCCAGACCACGTTCCCCATCTGCATAACAAGGTGCCTCGATACAATATAGAAGAGCCGAAGTATCAACCCAAGCTCCATCTATTCAACGCGCAAGGTGGGAGGGCTGGGGCCTCGAAACCTTATAACATGCCACGACAAGAGTGGGAGGACCTCATGTTCTATATCTTGCACAACATCAGGGAAGTTGAGGAAGTGTGGATGAGGTAATACCACTACACCATTCCTTTATGTCTTCCACATCATCATGTTTATGTTCACTTAGTCCCGGTCTAACACCGGTTTTCTTTTTTTAGTGATTTCGTTCAAGAGGAATGGACGGGAATGAATCCTCCTACTGAGGCGGAGGCACTTACTCTTCTCCGTCATGGAAACCCTGGACGTAAAAATTTTGTTGCTTGGTTCATGGAGAAAGTAATTTTCCACACTCCCCTATTAAATACCTAGTTCAACATTTATTAGTTAACTAATGCACGCAACAATTTCAATTATACTTGTAGGGAAAAGATCCGAACATATCTATGGATGATGAATTGAGATGGGTTTCCATGGGTTTTGACCCTGCCGTCATGACATGTAAAAAGTATGATGTGAATGGGTATCGCTTCCATACAGAGGAGCACCAGAACAGCCGGCCTGATCCCAAAACTATAAATACCGGAGTGTACACCCCCGGTCAAAATTCAGTAGACTACTACGGAAGGGTACAAAATATATACGAGATTAAATTCCACCAGGGGCGCGAGACCCTAAGTCTGCCTGTGTTCAAATGTCGATGGTTCGATCCGCGGGAGGGGGTAAAACATACGCCTTCCATTGGTTTGGTCGAAGTTAAACCATCAACCGTCTATGCCGGAGCCGATCTCTTCATTGCGGCTACCCAAGCTACACAAGTATATTATCTGCCTTACCCATGCCAGAAAGAGTACCTAAAGGGTTGGGAAGTTGTGTTCAAGGTGTCGCCACATGGTAAGCTACCGAACCCGAATGAAGACGATTACTACAACATTAACCCCATGACATACGAGGGAGTGTTCTATCAAGAGCAACCTGATGATGATGATGTGGTTAGAAACGATGACGCTAGACCATTGGGTGATGATGATGTGGATCCAAACGACGACGAAGCACGGAATGATGGTGAGACCATTGTCAATGAAAATGACATACTTATGCTAGAAAAGTTAAACGAAGACGCTGACGACGAGGAAGAGCCTCCACCTCCGTCAGACAACGAAGATGATATGATTGATAGTGATGATGAGACGGACCGAGAAAGAGGTTACAACAGTGATGATTCATATGGTTTCTAGCAGATGTACGTGTCAAGTCTTTTTTTCTATAGTTTAGGAATATGCCTTTTATGCATTTTTATTAATGTGTTTATTATCATGCCTTTTCCTTCATTTCATTAATTTACTAATTGCTTATTCTCTTTTCAATGCAGGTTCGTGGAACATGGGCAAGGGGAAGGCCGACGGCGTGGGTTTCCTACGCAAGGTCGTTGGCCTGCCTAGTCGGAGTGGTCGAGCACGTAATCCTCCCCCCCGGCTACTTGACGATGACTCCTCACAGGGAGGTCGAGGGAGAGGTGCCCCTAGAGGAGGAGGGGGCGGGGGGAGAGCCCCTAGAGGGCGAGGTGGTGGGGGGAGAGCCACTACAGGGGGTCGCGGCCAGAAAGAGCGCACCCTCACCGACTTAGGGGTGTTGTCTTCGAGGCCATCCTCTAGTGAGGTACCCTCCTCTGGTGAGGAGGAGGAGGAGGAGGACGAGGCAGGCGAGGAGGAGGAGGTTCGGGATGGGGCCGAGGAGGAGGTGGAGGAGGAGGACGAGGAGGAGGAGGATGAGGAGGAGGTTGGGGAGGGGGAGGCAGGCGAGGAGGAGGGTGGTGGCGGGGATGATGGTGCTGGCGGGGAGGGGGTTGACAACAAGGGATGGCTGCGTGGTAACGCAAAGCTACCAAAGCAGGTTCCTGCTACTGAGGAGCAGAAGTGGCTCATTGAGCCCACGGGGAAAGAGTAAGTGCCACTTTATAATAATTTCATTATTTTGCTTGTCACATGCTCATTCCGGTTGTTATTTATTTTGCTTGTCACATGCTAATAGTTCATTCTTTTGCAGCAACTGGATATATTCTAAAGGGGTCCGTATTCCCAACGGCCTCATCACCGTCTTGCTGAAGTTACACTGGCCGGGGTTGTACTGTCCGGATCCAGTCAGGCACCCGAACCATCGGGTCTTGGCCACGAGCTGGGAGCACTGGGAAGCGGCCCTCCACGCGGACCATGGGACCCATGCCAAGGCCGTGATCACCACTTTCTGGGTGAGTTCTCTTCAGAAGCACAAGTCCATTCTAGTTTCATGAATGATTTAACTCATGGCTTCTTCCATTCTTGTTTCGTGCATGATTGTAGAAATTCTATCGAGTTCTCCCGGAGCACAGGGCCAGAGCGGACCAGATCGTGCTGCGCCAATGCAAGAAGAAGGCCCGCCAGATGCAGTACGAGGTGCGCTATGTGGCCATCTCGACATACCATCACGACTATCTTGGTGTGAAGATGACCAAGGAAGACGCGCGGAGGATGGGCATTACCTTGGAGAGGGACGAGTTCTTGAAGGTAAGTATAAAAGATTTTTCATTATGCTTTCATTACCTTGTGGTACATTTCACCGTTTCGTGTTGACATGCCATTATGCTTTCATTATGTAGGTGTTACCAAATTGGTGTTATGGAAAAGACGAGTCCTGGGCGGCATTGGTGGATCTTTGGTGTGATGAGGCTGGAGCCTGGGCGGCTATGAGAGTCAAAAACAAGGCTAACCGAGGGAAGGAGGGAGTACATGCTCAGGGAAACCGAAACCACTATCTCCACAAGGCAGTTAATGTATGACTAACCCCATTAAACATTCTTCTTCTTCTATTTACCATTACTTTCTTATGTATGACTAACCTCTGTTTGGTGGTGCAGGAGGAGAAACTGAAGCGGCCGCTCTCACACATGCAGGCGTGGGAGATCGCCCATACGCGGAAGGACCCCAAGCCTGGCGAGCCCAAGTACTACGGCAAGAAGACCGCGCATAGGAAGAAGGCCTACTCCGATGGGTATCTGGCGTTACATCCTGACACACCTGACCCCATTGCGGCGGATCTGGACGAAAGGGTGGTGGTGGGCATGGGGCCGAAGGAGCACGGTCGGGAGGCGGTTCTCGATGCTGTGATCACTCCTACTATCTCCTACACACAGCTCCGTCGGATCGACCCGACCCTGAGCCAGCGCACGAGCACGCCCATGAGCAGTGCACCGTCACTGTCCCTCTTTCAGGAGCAGCAAACTGTAAGTATTTTCCCTTTTATCTTCATTGCTCCCTTTATTTTCCGCATTTAGTAGTTTTATGAGTTTCATCATGTCATACTGTAGGCCTACATGGAGTACACACGCCAGGAGACCATGGCGTGGCACGACCGCCTTCATGCATACCATCAGCAGAGGGATCGCCAGATGCAGCACGCTTTTCAGGAAATGGCGGCCGGCAGGTGTCCTCAATGGCCATCAGCAGAGGGTCCTCCAGCACAACCAACGTTGCTGACCTTTGAGGAGTTTGTGGCACAGAACGCTGGCCCCTCGCCGGTTAGTTCATCCCCAATCTATTCACTCAAAGCATATCATGCCTTTCAACACAGTCATATATCCCGTTAATATGTCTTTTCAACATCCAGGGAACCGGTGGATCAACCGTTGGCGGTGGTCTTCGCAGCACTCCCGAGTCACGGAGCCCGACTACTCCGATCCATGGAGGCGGAGGCGGAGGTGGAGGCGGTCTTGGCGGTAGCGCTGCCGCTAGCACTGACGACCTGGGCTTCAGCGGTCTTGGCGGTGACGACCTCCGCGGTGCTCGACGTCCTGGCGCTTAAGCCTTTTGGTTACTTGTGTGCTTATGCTTATGTATCTTTAGATGACTTGTGTGTGGTGATGATGATAAACTTGTGGTCTTTGATGGTCCTTTAGATGACTTGCGTGCTTCTTTATATGCTTATGCTTATCTTTATGTTGATTATGATGATGCTTATGCATATATTGTTGTGATGGTGACGGATGATACTTAGATGTGTTCTATATGTCTATTTCCATCATATATATCTGCTGATATGTGATGTATATCTGAATTGAATTGATTTAAAAACAAACAGAAAAAAGAAAAAAAAATCAAATACAAACTATGCCGACGGCTAGGCCGTCGGCATAGGGCTGGCCTGAGCGCCCAGTTGCTGACGCGTGGCATCTATGCCGTCGGCCTAGTCGTCGGCATAGATTTAAACTAAGCCGACGGCTAGGCCGTTGGCATAGATGCCACGTATCAGCAACTGGGAGCTCCTCGGGCAAGTCTATGCCGACGGCCTGGCCGTCGGCATAGATTTAAACTAAGCCGACGGCCAGGCCGTCGGCATAGCCTTGCCCCAGGAGAGCCCAGTTGCTGCCACGTGGCAGGCCTATGCCGACGGCCTGGCCGTCGGCTTAGTTTAAATCGCCGTCGGCATAGGCTTGCCACGTGGCGAGCAGGCGTTGGTCAGCACTTGACGGCGGCCGCCGTTAGGAGGTAACGTTGCCGACGGCCAGGGCCGTCGGCATAGATGTACGGACACCGTCGGGATAGGGCCTATGCCGACGGCCTCCCGGGCTACGCCGACGGATATGTTGCCGACGGTCCTATGCCGACAAGGCCGTCGGCATAGGCCTGTCCCGACGGCCAATCAAGGCGGGCCGTCGGCATAGGGTGCGATTCCGGTAGTGCGAAGAGCAACGTGAAGACGATACAATCATGAGCTATACTGACCGGTTAGTGATGACACACTCTGTAGTAGTGCCGTGAGCATGATCGATTGCATTGATATTTTGTCTTGTGAAACGAGACAAAAACCACTATATTATTCTACTGCAGCAGGCCAGCCACAACGTCGACGTGGTCAAACTCGCCAAAGAAATAACTTTTTAGCGTTGACGCGGTCAAATTCGCCAAGTGACATGAGTGCTAAATCTCTGGTTTGCTCCAAAGACTCCAACTAGGCCATGCCAAAACCATGCAAAGTGAAACCCACTATGTACTAAACTAAGACAAGATACAAGAATCTGAAAAGTATTTAGCCTTAGATTTAGGAAGTAATGTTCAGCATATAGCGCTCAGATAGTCAGTCCGGCGGCAACCACATGGCGTCCACCACCTGAAGGTGCGTGCACGGTGACGCACCCCACCCGGTCCTACCATTATTTAAGCACCCCATCTACCATTGTTCTTCCCTCCAAGAGAAATAGGGAAGAGCTGTGTTCATCACGCCCAACCCTCAGCCAATCAACCACCACCGTCCTACAAACTTAGCAATGGCGAACAACGGGTTCATCGCTGAGAAGGACCCGCTACATTGGGGCGCTGCGGCGGCCGAGCTCACCGGCAGCCACCTCGACGAGGTCAAGCGCATGGTGGCACACTTCCGCGAGCCTGTCGTCAGGATCGTGGGCGCCGGCCTCAGCGTCGGCCAGGTGGCTGCCGTCGCCCTGGCAAAGGATGGTTCGAACGTCACCGTGGAGCTCGCCCACGAGGCGCGCCCCCGCGTCAAGGCCTGCAGCGAGTGGATCCTGGATTCCGTGGCCAACGGCGGCGACATCTACGGCGTCACCACAGGCTTCGGCGGCACCTCCCACCGTCGCACCAAGGATGGGCAAGGCCTCCAAGTTGAGCTCGTCAGGTACAAGCCACCTCCTACAAAATTTTGCATCTCGACATCTCAACGTCGTGTGGATTGATTCCTCTGCCAAGGCGGGCAGGGTATGCATGCTATTATTTCTTTTTTGACGGCGTGTGCCTGCTAATTTTATTTAATTTAGTGGAGCACAAGAGGTTTATACGTCCACACACAAAAAAGATAGAGCTCTGCTGTCCTAAATCAAAAAGACTCGTTAGATTGTCTTTGTGTGATGGCTAATATTATTATTACCTCTCTCTGAGATAAGATCATATGAGAGGTCATTAATGATTGTGTAGGGTTAATACGGGATTTTTACATCCCCGTATAAGAAAGTAATTTATATTCAAATAAGCAAAAGGTCTACTAGTTCAAATTAATGTTATATATGTGTCTTTTAATCTTTGTTTGGCCCCAAGGAGGTGGTTGTGTGTGTGTGTGTGTGTGTGTGTGTGTGTGTGTGTGTGTGTGTGTGTGTGTGTGTGTGTGTGTAGAACAAATGATGTTACTTATTAATTACATCACATGGTATTTTTCTTCTGCATCCACATAATGTGGTATGATGAATTAAGTAAAATCATAATTTGAGATGTAATATACACATGTATGAGATATTTTACTTTGAGTAGACATGCATAGCTACACTTTTTATTGCCATGTGTACTTCTTTACTAATTCGCACTAGGTGATGTAGTTAAATAACAAGCAGAGGGTAAGATTCAAACCATGCATGGAGCTCATGTGTCTTTTATTCCCTATAAACCAATTCAGTTTGTTTGCTGTTGTAGAAGATATACTTCCTTCCGAGTAATATACCTCTGTTCTATAATATATAGTTCGTATTAGATTTGTTACAAGTCAAATTATATAAAACTTGATCAAATTTGTAGAGAATAATGTGAACACTTTCAATACCAAATATATATGATATGAAAATATATTCCATGATGAACATAATGGCATTGATTATGTATTCTATATGCTGATATTTTTTTGTACAAACTGGTCAAAATTTATAAAGTTTGACTTAAAACAAAACTAATATGTGTTACATCATAAACCAGATAAGGTATTATCATAGTTGGGCAACATGCAGTCACTAATATTAGTACAGTTAGAAGAAAGTATCTAATAAGGCCAACAGTATGCCAGCACAGTCAAATTGATATTTCTATTTAGCATAGTTGGACAACATGTAGCGGCAATCCATTACTGAGCCCAGACTCATCTGCTCCCGACGCACATTAGATTCATAAAAATAGCAAAAAAAATTGTTTTGACATCGAAGATGTTGTAGAGGGTTTGGTGCTTGTAAAATTTCATGGTCAAATGACATTCGGGGAGCTCTCAGCTAAAAAAAACAGGTCTCAACATTGCCATTTTTCAAAGTTTCTTTGACAGCCAAAATTTGTTTCTTTTTTCTAGAGAGCTCCCAGATGTCATTTCATCACAAACGTTTGCATGCACCTAGAGCACTCGAGCATCTTTGATACCAAATTGTTTGATATGTTTTTTTAGTTTGTTTACTATTTTTATGAATTTACTGTTCACATGCGGGAGCAGATGAGCATAGGCTCTAAATCACCACGTATGGAAAATCACAGAATGATCCTAGGTCCATATGAACCCTAATTCGTATTTTTATGTTCTAACATATTCCAGAACAGTTGTACACGGATATATTGAAACTTATCCATGTAATTTTTTGTAAAAGAATATTATAATATACGAGCTGCGCAAACTTTATAAAGCGGAACAATTTACGGATGTCATATACGTTGTAGCAACTTTGGCCCGTACCTTCTTTTTTTTGAACACCTCGTGAGTGGTCATGTTTATTGTATGAAAATTGACAAGGCTAAATTTGATGAAACGTTCTTCCAAATTATGAAAAGTAGGTCCATGTTACCAAAACTCCAGATTTATGTGTAACAAATAAAGTTGCAGGACTTAAACTAGTCTGTTGCCCGGCCGGCATTAACCATATTCTTCCTTGCAGGCATCTCATTGCTGGTGTATTTGGCATTGGAAGCAAACACGAGCTGCCATCAGAGGTTACACGCGCATCCATGCTCGTTCGCATCAACACCCTCCTCCAAGGCTATTCTGGCATACGTTTTGAGATTCTTGAAGCCATCACAAAGCTCATCAACAAAGGAGTACACCCGAGGATTCCCCTCCGGGGCAGCATCACCGCGAGCGGCGACGTTGTCCCGCTTGCTTACATCGCCGGTGTCCTTACCGGACGCCCCAACGCCCAGGCAGTTACCAATGACGGTAGGATGGTGGACGCCGCCGAGGCATTGAAGATCGCCGGGATAGATGGTGGCTTCTTCAAGCTGAACCCCAAGGAGGGGCTTGCAATTGTAAATGGCACGGCGGTGGGTTCTGCCCTCGCAGCCATGGTGTTGTTTGACTGCAACGTCCTGGCTGTCCTATCTGAAATTTTGGCCGCGATGTTTTGTGAGGTAATGTACGGCAAACTGGAGTACACCGACCACCTGATCCACAAGCTGAAACATCACCCTGGCTCGATCGAGGCAGCGGCTATCATGGAGCACATTCTGGCTGGTAGCTCGTTCATGGTCCATGCCAAGATGGTGAATGCTATGGACCCACTCCTCAAGCCAAAGCAGGACAGGTATGCACTCCGTACTGCGCCTCAGTGGCTTGGCCCGCAGATTGAGGTCATCCGGGCAGCTACCAAGTCTATCGAGCGTGAGGTGAACTCTGTCAATGACAACCCGGTCATCGACGTCAAACGTGGCAAAGCACTCCATTGTGGTAATTTCCAGGGAACACCCATTGGTGTGTCCATGGACAACACCCGTCTTGCCATTGCTAACATTGGGAAACTCATGTTTGCGCAGTTCTCAGAGCTCGTGAATGAGTTCTACAACAATGGGCTGACGTCGAACCTGGCCGGCAGTCGCAACCCGAGCTTGGACTATGGCCTCAAAGGCATCGAGATTGCCATGGCTTCCTACTGCTCCGAGCTCCAATACCTTGCCAACCCAGTGACCACCCATGTCCAAAGTGCGGAGCAACACAATCAGGGGGTGAACTCGCTCGGCCTTATCTCAGCCAGGAAGACTGCAGAAGCGGTGGACATGTTGAAACTCATGTCCTCCACGTACATTGTGGCGCTTTGCCAGGCAATCGACCTCCGCCACCTTGAGAGGAACATCAAGATCAACGTCAACAGATGTGTGGAAGAAGTTGCCAAGAAGGTGCTCAACGCCCCCAGCATCGAGGAGATTCTCATGGCTGCCACCGACCGCGTGGACGTGTTCAGCTACGCCGATGACCCCTGTAGCCCCAACTACCCCCTGATGCACAAGCTACGCAGCGTGCTCCTCGAGCATGCTCTCGCCAGTAGGAGCAATGACGACGAGGTTTTGTCCAAGATCAGTAAGCTGGAGGAGGAGCTCGGGTTGGCGCTGCCACGGGAGGTCGAGGCGGCACGCGTCGCCGTGGAGAAGGGCACTGCACCCATCCCCAACATGATCAAGGGGAGCAGGTCATTCCCGCTCTACCAGTTTGTTCGCGAGGAACTCGGTTGTTTGTTCCTGACCGGGGAGAAGCTTCTCGCGCCCGGCGAAGAGTGTGACAAAGTGTTCGTGGGGATCAGCCAGGGCAAGCTCATCGACCCCATGCTCGAGTGCCTCAAGGAGTGGAACGGTGAGCCTCTGCCCATTGACTAAGTGCACGCGTATGATCCGTTCTAGCTCCATACGTGTCCCTGTCTGAATAAGTGAACAATAATACTATTGTTCATGTGTGTTTAGATCATTGCATGTGTGTAAGTGTAGTTTGTTTTTTCATTTGGCTTGAATTTGTATCCTATCATTTTGTAACACGTGAAAAGCTCTGGTGCAAAATGTGTCTTTTGCCTGTTCTGGAACACCTGCGCATATTGCACCCAGCCAAAACAAGCCACACAACCCAGGAGCAACTAATTCAGGGGTATCCAACCAAACGAGGCCGCAGTGGACACTTTTCCTGCACTGAGCCTCTAGCGCTGCTGTGTGGCGCATTTCTACGCCACCACGTTGCTAGGGTTTATAATTTCTTTGGGATTTTGTTGTTTTTTCGGGTTTCTGTTTTTTGTTTCGTTTGCTTTTTTTTTTGGTTTTCATTTTGTTCTCGACTTTACCTGTTTTCTTTTTTTAGATTATCTGTTTTTGTTTTTCTTGTTTCATTTGTTTTTTATACGGCTGGCCGTAGTGTATGCTTCTCGTGTGAAAGCATAACTAACAAAAGCACTCATATGCTTCCGCGTGAAGCACAAGTTATGTTTCTGTGCTTCCCCATCCCCAAAAGCAACATAATTGTGCTTCCGCCTGAAGCATAAGTTATGCTTATGTGCTTCATCAAAAGTAGATGCACGTCTTCATGGGATTTTGTGAAGATCATCACCGAGTACGATGCGCCCCTTCATCAATCGAGCAATGGGCTACCGCTGCGTCACCCCCTCGGGCCGCAGCATCGTCGTCCCGCAGTTCTCCCTGCGGGTGCACCGACCCGCACGCCGCAGTTGCGTCGCCCCTTCGGGTCGTAGAGCCGCGGCACGCGGTTCACGCTGCCGCCTCGAGGCCGTTTCCGCGGTTGCACCGACCTATGCGCTGCCGCTGCGTCGCCTCTTCGGCTGTAGTGTCGCGACCCGTGGTCCACTGCTGCCACGAGGCCGTCCGCTCTAGGCCGTCCTGTGGCTGCACTGACCCTAGCACTGCGGCTGCATCGCCCCATCCGGCCGTATCGAGCGTGGCACACAGTCCCTGCCACCACCCTAAGGTCTTTCCGTCATCGCCTCGACCTGCGTGTTGCCGCTACGTCGCCCCTTCGGGACGTAGTGCCGTGACACACGATCCACTCGATGTCCCCGCATGTCGACTTCTATGTGGTATGCGTCGCGCCGCCTCCCTAGGCGCTGGAACGCCACTGTCTGTGTCGGTCTTCGTCACGCTGTCCGGTTCTCCTTGTCTAGTTCGAGCACCGCCGCCGTGCTCCAAACCTAGCCGCCGCTGCCTCTCTTCATCCTCGGCGCCGCCGCCTTTCGCTCACGCGAGCCGCGCCGCCCATCCACCCCCCTTGGTCTTCGTCCAGCACCAGCTCATCATCAGCGCCGTCGTCATCTTCCCCGACCACTTCATCTACTTCAACAACTGCGGTCGGCATCGACACCTTCTACCCCACATCGTCCGGCGCTGCAACCATCGTCGACTCCTTCTCTGCTAGCCCCCTTGACATGTTATACAACTTGTGCAGGTCCTCGTCTATGCATGTCCGGTACTGGCAACACCGATGCGTGCATTTGTCCATGACGTGTTCCCAGGCATTGCAAGCCTGGAGCGGCGCCTTGTCAACATCGACTTTGTCCGTATACGCATGTCCGGTGCTGGCAACACTAATGCGTGCCTTCGTCGATGACGTGTCCCCAGGCTTGGCAAACCCAGAACGACAACTCATCCACACCGTCTTCTTCCCGATGCACCTCTACCTCAACACCACTGCACCCATGCCTAACTCGGCGCCTCCTTGCGCTCGCGGCTCCACGGCGGCTACTTCGACACTGGTCATGATAATAATATGTGCGACACACGACCACGCTTACTAGTCGAGATAAGGGAAGGTGATCCATTGGATGATTCAAGTTTCATTTAGTTAAGAAACTATATTTTTCTTTGACGCAGGGGATATTTCAGTAGTAGATTGCTAGTACTTTGATACAAACTCGTGGTTGGGGCGCGTCATTGCACGCCGCTTGAGAGGAAGGTGTGCGTGTGTTTCTCTGTAAAGAAAAAAGAACGAAAAACTCACCTCCATCTAAAAAAAAACTCACGTCCATGGCTCCATCTCAATTTTCTTTAAAAAAAATTCTCACATCAGCCAGTCAACAGATGAGACATGGACATCACATCCATCTAAAAAGAGCATTAGCGGCATCTCCAGATCTGAGGTTTGCTCCAGCACCGGCGCAGAGCTTGGGAGGTAGTGCAAGAGCGGAAGCAGATTGTGGTCTGCATCAGCGACATCTGAAAAATGATGGATCATGTGTTGGGTTCATGGTTCGTGGATGGTAGATATGGTTTTCTCCTCCGATGTTTTAGTTGTGTGGGGATACCAGATCTGGAGTTCGATGGCATGTCCGGTGTGTTGCCCTGGTCTGATATGTTCAACGGTAATGGTTTCCCCTTTGATAAGCCGCATTGAAGGTCCGTAAAGCTGCATATCAGTGATAGAGTCGCGTCGAGCTCGGGTAAGGAGGTGGTCCGTTATTTTTCCCTTTGATGGATGTTGTGGTGATGCCAAAGGCTGGTAATGGGCGTTGGTGTCAAGCTCAAAGGATTCTTCTGTCTTGATTGTAATTCTTCTATTTGACTAGTGTCCGTTTGGGCAAATATTGGTGTTCTATTTTTTTAGCTTTGTCAGATTGATATTTATTGTGGCTTGTACTATGATCTATATGATGTAAATGAGACACGGTATTACCGTGCAAAAATGGTGCATGAAATCCAATCAGATAACCTTAAAGTCATGTGCCTACAATTTTATAGAGCACTTAATTATGTTTAGGATTGTAATAATGTTTGTTGCCTTATAATACTTCGTAGGATATCGGCGCACAAGGAAGGATACGATTGTGGCCTAGTCACATTTCCTACTATAGGGCAAGTAGCAATCTTTTTTTGTCTATAAAATCTGTCAAGAGGGATACATATAGAGTCCAAAAGACGGACGCTAACCTACCATTGTTGGTTGCTTCCATGGCCTCTTCGCAACCCTACGCCTCGTCCGAGGAAGACACCTCCTCCGACGGTGACCACCAAGAGGTGGAGATGCTGCCTCTAAACCAAGCATCGACGTCGTTCTGCGTCGATGCTTGGTTTAGAGGCTGCTTCTCCACCTTTTGGTTGTCGCGGCGGGCGCCACTGCAAGGCACCGATGAGGTAAAAAAGGCGGCTCTAAAGTCAACACGGTCCCAGATTTCGAGTCTGGGTCCGACAACACCTCCCAAGTCACGATATATAGGTCAGTTGACCAAACTTTTGTAACTCTAGTCATGCTTGGTCTCATGGTTGATTGTCAGAATTAGTTTCTTCGTTGTTACTAGCTCGCAATGCGGAATGAGACCATGCATCTTGGGTAAAATTGAGCAATAAACTTGATTATATAGTATATATACATAATTCTTGTCATGTAGAATTAAGATCTACCTACCTGGTTATTTATTTCAGTGAAAATACCAAGTTTCTGAGGATATATGAGCGCATAGCTTGTTCCGTAACATATAAATCCAATTGACATGGCTTAATTAGTACATTGCTTAAGAACAAAGGTTGCGTCCATTGGTGGCAAAAGAGAAATATACTGCAAGGATAATATATACACCCTTAAAAGATTAAATTGGTGAAGGTCAGTATTTTAAGGTGCCATCGGCGCCAAGCAAAGGAAGACAAACCTATAATGCACCGTCTGCAATCGTCAAAGGCTATAATAATGTTCCATGCTACATAGATTCCATTACATGCCCCCTTTTTAGTGATTGAAATTATTATTTAACCAAGTCTGCTGATTTCATTATCATAGTATATGTTTCCATTCTGTGACTGAAACTTCTTAGTTTCACTATTCTTTTAGTTTGTTCAAAACTGAGCAGTCCAAACATCTAATTCACTTTAATACACTAATCATGATCTGATTGATGCAGTCTTAGATTTGTTTTTCCCTATGTGTGTGCGTGTAATGCAACAAAGTTCCATTTTCTGGGCAGTAGCAATGAGCATTTGCAAATCCACCTTCATGTTTCTCTTTTCTGTTGGTTGCTGTCTTGCTGATGAACTCGTTGCAGCCATACATTTCGTTTGAACATGGCACTTTCATGGCGTCGATCAATTGCACAAGTCCGGAGCAAGGAGTAGCTACTGCTTTCGCAACCGAGAACACAAAATTTTCCCAGCATCACTACATACATACCCGACATCAACAGAGGACACAAAAGAAAAATTAACATAACAATCAGCAGCAACAACAAAAATGGACAATAAACCAGCAAAATGCACAACGGCGAGCAATGCGCCTCCTTGATCCTTTCATCAGATCATAACAACAGAGTGCAATGCAAACAGAAAGGACGACATCAATCGTCTACATAGTAACAGGCTGTTCCTCAGTTCTTGCATGGGAAATTACATTCGTCTACATATTAACTCTGTTTGTATTTAGTCAAAACTTGAACTAAAACCATGTCAGTTATTTCCGAATGGAAGGAGTAGTAAATAAGCGAGCAGCTAAAGTGGCAGATCACTACAAATCACCAGATTGGAAACTGAGTTCGAACTGCTATGAATTCTTTTTTCAGATCCAAGCAAGAACAGCAGGAGCCAAAGAAGTAAATAACCAAAAAAAAAAACTTTCTTCCAAAAGCAAAATGGGATAACTGCAATTTAGGGCACCAACATGTTGATCCACTGACATTCTTAAATTACAGAGAAAACAGCATGCAACTTTCACCTTTGCGCCCAATAAAAACAGGGAGAAAAGATTCTTGTTTTTACTAGCAATAAAAATCAGGAAAGCATCTACATCGATGAACTCTTAGGAAGAAGAAAGTGCAACATACAGTGAATGCAGAAACAAGAAGAGTATCAAGTAGGAGTACATAATAAAAAAGAGATAGCTGAACTCACATTTTACTAAACAAACTGCTCCTCAAGTTATGTTGTGAAAAAACCATATTCAGTTTTGAGGCACCAACAATAAAGATCTTGCATAGCAACAAACCAGCTAAACTAGCATTCCACAACTACCCACTAGATTGGAAATTCAGTCACAACTGCTACATTTTCAGCTTTTTGAGACAACAGCGAACATCCTAGAAGACCCCATTTAGTAATCCTAGCAATAAAAACACCAGAAGCCGAGCAAGGATAGATGGAAATATTGCAAATTATTCCACTAAAATGTTGATCAAATAGCAGGCAAATGTCAGAGGAAATGGCAGGTACATTTGCATGCAGTCTAACTCTATATGCAGTATGTGTTATACTAGTGCACCCTCTGTTTCAGCGGTGGGAACAGAGGTTGTATTTCGGTACTTGCTCACTAGATGGGAAATTAAGTCCTAGATGCTACATATTCAGTTTTCAAGACACCAGCAATCAAGATCGTAAAAGGTGCCATTTGGTCATCCTACCAAGAACAGCAGCATCCAGAAAAGTAAAATGGAACATCTATTCCTTTGAGAAGCAAACAAGGAATAACTGCAGTTTGTGCCATGGAAATGTTAATCCACTAGCATATCGCATACAAGTTTCAGAAAATACGCCGGCAAATTTCAGCGTGTCCATGGAAGTGCTAAGTTCCATATGTCTGTTACAACAGCCCAGAGCCTATCAGGCATCCATCCACGCAGATAAAGGAAGTAAACGCAGGAACAGGACACAAATGGAGCAGGTGCCGATCGAGCGATCACAAAACATGCCCAGCTTTCACACTGAAGAAAATAAGAAAATTGGCATGACATTCAGCAGGAACGAAGAATGGATAAAGAACTGTAGAAACACAACATTCAGAGAAACACACAATAGCTGCAATGGCTTCCGTCGTGCGGTCCTTCAAAAGTTCATAGCAGGAGAGCGCAATGCAGGCCGAAAAAAAGATCATTGTAAGAGGTCAGCCAAACAAGCATTTCAGTTCCCCAGTTCTCCCCACCAGAATGAAAACGGGCCGGCAGCTCCTCGGTAACCTCGTGGAAAACCATATTCAGTTTTGAGACACATAGTAAGAGCGACTCGACTAGCATTCCACTACTACCCGCTAGATCGGAAATTCAGTCATAACTGCTGCATTTTTATTTTTTAGCTTCGACAAACACACCGACAGTTAACATCCTACAAGGTCCCATTTAGTAATCCTGGCAACAACACCAGCAGCCGAGCAAGCCTAATAGAATCATTGCAATGTATGCCACCGAAATGCTGATCCACCGACATTATGCCTCTTAAATGTGTGCTGTCTATATGCAAGATCCTAGCTACATTCAGCTTTGACAAACAAACAATCAAAGACCTGCAGCAGTCAGACAAGTAGAGTAAAATGATCAGGCAAGCAAGCCAAGTAGAGTAAAATGATCAGCTGCATATATAGCCTGCGCCATACATTGGCAAACATTGCCATGGACAGAATCAATCAAAGCCCAACCAAGGTCCAACCTTTAATCACTACCACATCGCACCATGATAGATATATATACTCCAGTTCACTACCTTCGATCACTACCACCAGTTCACTACCAAATCACCAATGTCCAACCATGGTAGATAAGGGATAAAGAAGCGAAGCTGGCAAGCCAATCAGGCACGGGAACGGGGGCTCCTGCTCGCCCTGACCTTCACCTCCTTGTCGATGCGGAGACGGATGACGATCCCTCCTCCTTCCGGCGCCGGCACGTCGGACGGCACCGGCAGGTACCTGCCACCCACGCCCATGGCCGCCTCCACGGAGGGCACCGCGCAGCTCTCCACCTTGCCGTCAAGCATCTGGACGTCCATGTGGCCGGTGTCCGTGTCCACGGGCGCGTGCACCCACACCTTGCACCTGTACCAGCCTTCCTCCTCCGCAGGCGCGGCCACACGCACCACCTTGACGCCGCGCTCGCTCGCCACGAGCAGGAACAGCCGCTCCCCGTCCTCCGCGGCCAGCAGCCGCCGCCCCTGCTCCACCGCCTGCATCTGGACCTCGAGCACGGACCCGTAGGTGATGTCGGTCACGGGCCAAGCGTGGCGCTCGGCGAGGTGGCCGCGGAGCGCAGGCGGCGGGCCGAGGAAGCCGCATCCGGGCTCGGGGCAGCGGCACGGAGCGTGCGGGCACACCAGCCGGTGGTCGCCCGCCATGCAGTACACCACGGAGCTCCCGCAGCCGTACGCCTGGTTGGGGCAGGGCACCCTGACCGCCAGGAGGTAGCGGTCCGCCCCCTCGTCGCGCTCGTACGCGCCGTCGCACGCCGGGCACTTGTTGGCGTGGTTCGCGGCGCAGGGGCCGCACGCCGCGTGCTTCGCCCGGCACTGCGCAAGAAGCAATTTTGTTTTGTTTTGTTGAAGCAAAGCAACCACGGCACCAATCAAGCAAGGACGGGAAGGAAAGATGATCCATTTGTGGCGTACCTGAAAGACGGGAGGCTTGAGGGGCAGGGAGCAGAGAGGGCAGTCCAGCAGGGACTTGTCGAACTCGACGACGATCTCCACTCGCGGGGCGGCGGCGTTGGCGGCGGCCACCCCCACCATCGCTCCGGTTTCCTCTTCTTCCTTGACCTGCAGATCGTCCTCACCGAGAGTCATGTCGGCCGCCGGCGACTCAACCCTCGCCTTCTTGCCGCCGCGAGCCATCTTGTCTTGGTTGCCGGAGCAGAGGAGGGGAAGGGGAATGCGGCCGCCGGCCAGGGTGGGAGGGAGGAGGGGAGGGGAGAGCCTTGGTTCCCAGAATGGGGGTGGTTCAGGCAGAGGAAATGGGTGTGCAGAGCTCTTTTGCCTCAAATGTGCCTCCTAGGCCTAGCCATGGGTGGGGTGGGGTGGGGTGGGGAGTAGTCAGCCACGTGGAGAGAGACATCTTTCGCTTCTCCCTTTCAAATTTTGAAACCTGGCCCGCGAAATGCTCTTCGTTTTCATTTTCATTTTCGTTTTCGTAGGTCATTCTTCCTGCTCGCGCAGTTGGTAGACAAAAACAAATGCATCTTTTTAATAAATTTGGGAAATATTACGCCGTTTTGATATATTTTTTTCCAAAATTAATGCAGCATCGGCGTTAGCCAAGCCGATTGGGTTCAATTGGTCACGCTGAAGCCGATTGAACTTCTATCGATTTTGTCGAAGCCGATTAGGATCCACTCTGCTTCCGCGAAGCCGACTGGCCAGTTGGCTAGGGGCTGCAGCTCCAATCCGGTTTAGTATGACTATTTAGCACTAATTGGTTTTGGCGAAACCAATTAGTTTCTATTGACTTTGGCAAAGCAGATAGTTGAATGCAATCATTTTTTTTAAATCACCTTGACAGCAGCCGCGGCAGCCGACACGTGGCACAAACCGCTACGGAACCAGGCGGCAACTGCGTTTCCCTCTACCATAGTTTCTCGCTTATATCTCCCGCCATAGTTTTTCGCTTCTGAGTTCCCGCGTATATCTCCTGCCATAGTTCCCCGCTTCTGAGTTCCCACCTATTCTTCTCTTCTCAACCTATAAAACCCCCTCCACACTAAGGTGGGTAAGCAGTCCAGTGTAGTCTTGTAGTCTCATCAAGATGTCTGATTTTCCTTTTGATCGTAGTTTTCACCCTAGTATGTCCCAATGTCTTCTGCGTTTAGCCGGCGATGTGAAGATAGACAATAGAACAGTTCCATGGGACGAACTCCTCAGTAGTAACACCTTACTGAATGAGCTGGGTCACGCATTAACTATGTGCGGGTGGCCTTAAGGACCTTTGAGGAGATACGGAAAGAACTTCCCAGGTTGCATGGAAGATGGAAGAAGCAACAACATAAGAGTGAATCATACCTAAAGTATGCACCAGAACATACTTTTTTATGGAGCTCTGACTGCGAGGAAGAAGACGATATCTTCATGCCGAGCACCAAGGCCAAGACTACCGCATCATCAAAGGGCAAGAGTTCTGCATCGTCGAAGGGCAAGAGTTCACTAGTAAAAAAACTATTTTACGTGAGCAACATTAGTCCCGATTTGTAAATGGACCGGCACTAATATGACCATTAGTGCCGGTTCCAACGGCTAGGGGGCGGGAATCATTAGTCCCGGTTTGTAAATGGACCGGCACTAATATGACCATTATGTTGGAAATATGCCCTAGAGGCAATAATAAATGGTTATTATTATATATTTCTTTGTTCATGGTAATTGTCTATTGTTCATGCTATAATTGTATTATCCGGAAATCGTAATACATGTGTGAATACATAGACCACAGCGTGTCCCTAGTAAGCCTCTAGTTGACTAGCTCGTTGATCAACCGATAGTCATGGTTTCCTGACTATGGACATTCGATGTCATTGATAACGGGATCACATCATTAGGAGAATGATGTGATGGACAAGACCCAATCCTAAGCATAGCATAAAAGATCGTGTAGTTTCGTTTGCTAGAGCTTTTCCAATGTCAAGTATCTTTTCCTTAGACCATGAGATCGTGCAACTCCCGGATACCGTAGGAGTGCTTTGGGTGTGCCAAACGTCACAACGTAACTGGGTGACTATAAAGGTGCACTACGGGTATCTCCGAAAGTGTCTGTTGGGTTGGCACGGATCGAGACTGGGATTTGTCACTCCGTGTGACGGAGAGGTATCTCTGGGCCCACTCGGTAATGCATCATCATAATGAGCTCAATGTGACTAAGGCGTTAGTCACGGGATCATGCATTGCGGTACGAGTAAAGAGACTTGCCAGTAACGAGATTGAACAAGGTATTGGGATACCGACGATCGAATCTCGGGCAAGTAACATACCGATTGACAAAGGGAATTGTATACGGGATTGATTGAATCCTCGACATCGTGGTTCATCCGATGAGATCATCGTGGAACATGTGGGAGCCAACATGGGTATCCAGATCCCGCTGTTGGTTATTGACCGGAGAGGCGTCTCGGTCATGTCTGCATGTCTCCCGAACCCGTAGGGTCTACACACTTAAGGTTCGGTGACGCTAGGGTTGTAGAGATATGTGTATGCTGAAACCCGAAAGTTGTTCGGAGTCCCGGATGAGATCCCGGACGTCACGAGGAGTTCTGGAATGGTCCGGAGGTGAAGAATTATATATAGGAAGTCAAGTTTCGGCCACCGGGAAAGTTTCGGGGGTTACCGGTATTGTACCGGGACCACCGGAAGGGTCCCGGGGGTCCACCGGGTGGGGCCACCTGTCCCGGAGGGCTCCGTGGGCTGAAGTGGGAAGGGAACCAGCCCATAGTGGGCTGGGGCGCCCCCCATGGGCCTCCCCCTGCGCCTAGGGTTGGAAACCCTAGGGTGGGGGGCGCCCCACTTGCCTTGGGGGGCAAGTATCCCCCCTGGCCGCCGCCCCCCCATCTAGATGGGACTTGGCCGGCGCGCCCCCCTCCCAGGGGGCCTATATAAAGGGGGGGAGGGAGGGAAGTAGAACAACAGCCTTGGGCGCCTCCCTCCTCCCCTGCTACACCTCTCCCTCTCGCAGAAGCTCGGCGAAGCCCTGCCGAGACCCTCTACATCCACCACCACGCCGTCGTGCTGCTGGATCTCCATCAACCTCTCCTTCCCCCTTGCTGGATCAAGAAGGAGGAGACGTTGATGCACCGTACCTGTGTTGAATGCGGAGGTGCCGTCCGTTCGGCACTCGGTCATCGGTGATTTGAATCACGACGAGTACGACTCCGTCATCCACGTTCATTGGAACGCTTCCGCTCGCGATCTACAAGGGTATGTAGATGCACTCCTTTCCCCTCGTTGCTAGTATACTCCATAGATGGATCTTGGTGAGCGTAGGAAAATTTTAAAATTATGCTACGATTCCCAACAGTGGCATCATGAGCCAGGCCTATGCGTAGTTACTATGCACGAGTAGAACACAAAGAAGTTGTGGGCGTTGATGTTGCCAATTCTTCTTGCCGCTACTAGTCGTTTCTTGTTTCGGCGGCATTGTAGGATGAAGCAGTCCGGACCGACCTTACACGTACGCTTACGTGAGACAGGTTCCACCGACTGACATGCACTAGTTGCATAAGGTGGCTAGCGGGTGTCTGTCTCTCCTACTTTAGTCGGAACGGATTCGATGAAAAGGGTCCTTATGAAGGGTAAATAGAAATTGGCAAATCACGTTGTGGTCATACGTAGGTAAGAAACGTTCTTGCTAGAAACCTACAAACCACGTAAAAAACTTGCAACAACAATTAGAGGACGTCTAACTTGTTTTTGCAGCATGTGCTATGTGATATGATATGGCCAGAAGATGTGATGAATGATATATGTGATGTATGAGATTGATCATATTCTTGTAATAGGAATCACGACTTGCATGTCGATGAGTATGACAACCGGCAGGAGCCATAGGAGTTGTCTTTATTATTTTGTATGACCTGCGTGTCACTGAATAACACCATGTAAATTACTTTACTTTGTTGCTAAACGCGTTAGCCATAGAAGTAGAAGTAATCGTTGTCGTGACGACTTCATGAAGACACAATGATGGAGATCATGGTGTCATGCCGGTGACGAAGATGATCATGGTGCCCCGAAGATGGAGATCAAAGGAGCATAATGATGTTGGCCATATCATGTCACTATTTGATAGCACGTGATGTTTATCATGTTCTGCATCTTATTTGCTTAGAACGACGTTTGTAAGTAAGATGATCCCTTATAATAATTTCAAGAAAGTGTTCATCCTAACTGTGCACCGTTGCGAAGGTTCGTTGTTTCGAAGCACCACGTGATGATCGGGTGTGATAGATTCTAACGTTCGCATACAACGGGTGTTGACGAGCCTAGCATGTACAGACATGGCCTCGGAACACACGCAATACACTTAGGTTGACTTGACGAGCCTAGCATGTACAGACATGGCCTCGGAACACGGAGGACCGAAAGGTCGAGCATGAGTCGTATAGAAGATACGATCAACATGGAGATGTTCACCGATCTTGACTAGTCCGTCTCACGTGATGATCGGACACGGCCTAGTTAACTCGGATCATGTTTCACTTAGATGACTAGAGGGATGTCTATCTGAGTGGGAGTTCATTGTGTAATTTGATTAGATGAACTTAATTATCATGAACTTAGTCTAAAATCTTTACACTATGTCTTGTAGATCTAATGGCCAACGTTGTCCTCAATTTCAACGCGTTCCTAGAGAAAACCAAGCTGAAAGATGATGGCAGCAACTATACGGACTGGGTCCGGAACCTGAGGATCATCCTCATAGTAGCCAAGAAAGATTATGTCTTAGAAGCACCGCTAGGTGAAGCACCAATCCCAGAGAACCAAGACGTTATGAACGCTTGGCAGCAGCGTGCTGATGATTACTCCCTCGTTCAGTGCGGCATGCTTTACAGCTTAGAACCGGGTCTCCAAAAGCGTTTTGAGAAACATGGAGCATATGAGATGTTCGAGGAGCTGAAAATGGTTTTCCAAGCTCATGCCCGGGTCGAGAGATATGAAGTCTCCGACAAGTTCTTCAGCTGTAAAATGGAGGAGAATAGTTCTGTTAGTGAGCACATACTCAGAATGTCTGGGTTGCACAACCGCTTGACTCAGCTGGGAGTTAATCTCCCGGATGATGCGGTCATTGACAGAATCCTTCAGTCGCTTCCACCAAGCTACAAGAGCTTTGTGATGAACTTCAATATGCATGGGATGGAAAAAACCATTCCCGAGGTATATTCAATGCTGAAATCAGCGGAGGTGGAGATCAGAAAAGAACATCAAGTGTTGATGGTGAATAAAACCACTTAAGTTCAAGAAGGGCAAGGGTAAGAAGAACTTCAAGAAGGACGGCAAGGGAGTTGCCGCGCCCGGTAAGCCAGTTACTGGGAAGAAGTCGAAGAATGGACCCAAGCCCGAGACTGAGTGCTTTTATTGCAAGGGAAGTGGTCACTGGAAGCGGAACTGCCCCAAATACTTAGCGGACAAGAAGGCCGGCAACGCCAAAGGTATATGTGATATACATGTAATTGATGTGTACCTTACCAGTACTCGTAGTAGCTCCTGGGTATTTGATACCGGTGCGGTTGCTCATATTTGTAACTCAAAACAGGAACTACTGAATAAACGGAGACTGGCGAAGGACGAGGTGACGATGTGCGTCGGGAATGGTTCCAAGGTCGATGTGATCGCCGTCGGCACGCTACCTCTGCATCTACCTACGGGATTAGTTTTAAACCTCAATAATTGTTATTTAGTGCCAGCTTTGAGCATGAACATTGTATCTGGTTCTCGTTTAATTCGAGATGGCTACTCATTTAAATCTGAGAATAATGGTTGTTCTATTTATATGAGAGATATGTTTTATGGTCATGCCCCGCTGGTTAATGGTTTATTCTTGATGAATCTCGAACGTGATGTTACACATATTCATAGTGTGAATACCAAAAGATGTAAAGTTGATAACAATAGTGCCACATACTTGTGGCACTGCCGCCTTGGTCACATTGGTGTCAAGCGCATGAAGAAGCTCCATGCAGATGGACTTTTGGAGTCTCTTGATTACGAATCATTTGACACGTGCGAACCATGCCTCATGGGTAAGATGACCAAGACTCAGTTCTCCGGAACAATGGAGCGAGCAACCAACTTATTGGAAATCATACATACCGATGTGTGCGGTCCAATGAGTGTTGAGGCTCGCGGAGGATATCGTTATGTTCTCACTCTCACTGATGACTTAAGTAGATATGGGTATGTCTACCTAATGAAACACAAATCTGAAACCTTTGAAAAGTTCAAGGAATTTCAGAGTGAGGTTGAGAATCAACGTGACAGAAAAATAAAATTCTTACGATCAGATCGTGGTGGAGAATATTTAAGTCACGAGTTTGGTGCACACTTAAGGAAATGTGGAATAGTTTCACAACTCACGCCGCCTGGAACACCTCAGAGAAATGGTGTGTCCGAACGTCGTAATCGCACTCTATTGGATATGGTGCGATCTATGATGTCTCTTACCGATTTACCGCTCTCATTTTGGGGCTATGCTTTAGAGACTGCCGCATTCACTTTAAATAGGGCTCCGTCGAAATCCGTTGAGACGACACCGTATGAATTATGGTTTGGGAAGAAACCTAAGCTGTCGTTTCTAAAAGTTTGGGGATGCGATGCTTATGTCAAGAAACTTCAACCTGAAAAGCTCGAACCCAAGTCGGAGAAATGCGTCTTCATAGGATACCCTAAGGAAACTATTGGGTATACCTTCTACCTCAGATCCGAAGGCAAGATCTTCGTTGCCAAGAACGGGTCCTTTCTAGAGAAGGAGTTTCTCTCGAAAGAATTGAGTGGGAGGTAAGTGGAACTTGATGAGGTGATAGTCACCCCTTCCGAACCGGAAAGTAGCGCAGGGCGGGAAGATGTTCCTGTGGTTCCTACACCGACTGGGGAGGAAGTTAATGATGATGATCATGAAGCTTCGGATCAAGTTACTGCTGAACTTCGTAGGTCCACAAGGACACGTTCCGCACCAGAGTGGTACGGCAACCCTGTCCTGGAAATCATGTTGTTAGACAACGGTGAACCTTCGAACTATGAAGAAGCGATGGCGGGCCCGGATTCCGACAAATGGCTAGAAGCCATGAAATCCGAGATAGGATCCATGTATGAAAACGAAGTATGGACTTTGACTGACTTGCCCGATGATCGGCGAGCCATAGAAAATAAATGGATCTTTAAGAAGAAGACAGACGCGGATGGTAATGTGACCATCTATAAGGCTCGACTTGTCGCTAAGGGTTATCGACAAGTTCAAGGGGTTGACTACGATGAGACTTTCTCACCCGTAGCGAAGCTGAAGTCCGTCCGAATCATGTTAGCAATTGCCGCATACTATGATTATGAGATATGGCAGATGGACGTCAAAACGGCATTCCTTAACGGCTTCCTTAAGGAAGAATTGTATATGATGCAGCCGGAAGGTTTTGTCGATCCTAAGAATGCTGACAAAGTATGCAAGCTCCAGCGCTCAATCTATGGGCTGGTGCAAGCATCTCGGAGTTGGAACATTCGCTTTGATGAGATGATCAAAGCGTTTGGGTTTACACAGACTTATGGAGAAGCCTGTGTTTACAAGAATGTGAGTGGGAGCTCTGTAGCATTTCTCATATTATATGTGGATGACATACTATTGATGGGAAATGATATAGAATTCTTGGAAAGTATAAAGGCCTATTTGAATAAGTGTTTTTCAATGAAGGACCTTGGAGAAGCTGCTTATATATTAGGCATCAAGATCTATAGAGATAGATCAAGACGCCTCATTGGTCTTTCACAGAGTACATACCTTGACAAGATATTAAAGAAGTTCAATATGGATCAGTCCAAGAAGGGGTTCTTGCCTGTATTGCAAGGTGTGCAACTGAGCACGGCTCAATGCCCGACCACGGCAGAAGATATAGAAAAGATGAGCGTCATCCCCTATGCCTCGGCCATAGGGTCTATTATGTATGCCATGCTGTGTACCAGACCTGATGTAAACCTTGCCGTGAGTTTGGTAGGAAGGTACCAAAGTAATACCGGCATGGAACACTGGACAACGGTCAAGAATATCCTGAAGTACCTGAAGAGGACTAAGGATATGTTTCTCGTTTATGGAGGTGACGAAGAGCTCGTCGTAAAGGGTTACATCGACGCTAGCTTCGACACAGATCTGGATGACTCGAAGTCACAAACCGGATACGTGTATATTTTGAATGGAGGAGCAGTAAGCTGGTGCAGTTGCAAGCAAAGCGTCGTGGCGGGATCTACATGTGAAGCGGAGTACATGGCGGCCTCGGAGGCAGCACAGGAAGCAGTCTGGATGAAGGAGTTCATTACCGACCTAGGGGTGATTCCCAATGCGTCAGGCCCGATGACTCTCTTCTGTGACAACACTGGAGCTATTGCCCTTGCGAAGGAGCCCAAGTTTCACAGGAAGACCAGGCATATCAAGCGTCGCTTCAACTCCATTCGTGAAAGTGTTC
The DNA here is from genome assembly GCF_018294505.1 of Triticum aestivum. Taxonomy (NCBI): domain Eukaryota; kingdom Viridiplantae; phylum Streptophyta; class Magnoliopsida; order Poales; family Poaceae; genus Triticum; species Triticum aestivum. The sequence continues at coordinate 5,723,733 of NC_057802.1, read as the reverse complement.
AAAATGGAGACATAGATATTTGTAAAGTACATACGGACCTGAATGTAGCAGATCCGTTGACTAAACCTCTCCCTAGAGCAAAACATGATCAACACCAGGACGCAATGGGTGTTCGATTCATCACAATGTAACTAGATTATTGACTCTAGTGCAAGTGGGAGACTGTTGGAAATATGCCCTAGAGGCAATAATAAATGGTTATTATTATATATTTCTTTGTTCATGGTAATTGTCTATTGTTCATGCTATAATTGTATTATCCGGAAATCGTAATACATGTGTGAATACATAGACCACAGCGTGTCCCTAGTAAGCCTCTAGTTGACTAGCTCGTTGATCAACCGATAGTCATGGTTTCCTGACTATGGACATTCGATGTCATTGATAACGGGATCACATCATTAGGAGAATGATGTGATGGACAAGACCCAATCCTAAGCATAGCATAAAAGATCGTGTAGTTTCGTTTGCTAGAGCTTTTCCAATGTCAAGTATCTTTTCCTTAGACCATGAGATCGTGCAACTCCCGGATACCGTAGGAGTGCTTTGGGTGTGCCAAACGTCACAACGTAACTGGGTGACTATAAAGGTGCACTACGGGTATCTCCGAAAGTGTCTGTTGGGTTGGCACGGATCGAGACTGGGATTTGTCACTCAGTGTGACGGAGAGGTATCTCTGGGCCCACTCGGTAATGCATCATCATAATGAGCTAAATGTGACTAAGGCGTTAGTCACGGGATCATGCATTGCGGTACGAGTAAAGAGACTTGCCGGTAACGAGATTGAACAAGGTATTGGGATACCGACGATCGAATCTCGGGCAAGTAACATACCGATTGACAAAGGGAATTGTATACGGGATTGATTGAATCCTCGACATCATGGTTCATCCGATGAGATCATCGTGGAACATGTGGGAGCCAACATGGGTATCCAGATCCCGCTGTTGGTTATTGACCGGAGAGGCGTCTCGGTCATGTCTGCATGTCTCCCGAACCCGTAGGGTCTACACACTTAAGGTTCAGTGACGCTAGGGTTGTAGAGATATGTGTATGCGGAAACCCGAAAGTTGTTCGGAGTCCCAGATGAGATCCCGGACGTCACGAGGAGTTCCGGAATGGTCCGGAGGTGAAGAATTATACATAGGAAGTCAAGTTTCGGCCACAGGGAAAGTTTCGGGGGTTACCGGTATTGTACCGGGACCACCGGAAGGGTCCCGGGGGTCCACCGGGTGGGGCAACCTGTCCCGGAGGGCCCCGTGGGCTGAAGTGGGAAGGGAACCAGCCCCTAGTGGGATGGGCGCCCCCCATGGGCCTCCCCCCTGCGCCTAGGGTTGGAAACCCTAGGGTGGGGGGCGCCCCAGTTGCCTTGGGGGCAAGGCACCCCCTTGGCCGGCGCCTCCCCATCTAGATGGGGCTTGGCCGGCGCCCCCCCCCCTCCCAGGGGGCCTATGTAAAGGGGGGGAGGGAGGGCAGAAACACAACAGCCTTGGGCGCCTCCCTCCTCCCCTGCTACACCTCTCCCTCTCGCAGAAGCTCGGCGAAGCCCTACCGAGACCCGCTACATCCACCACCATGCCGTCGTGCTGCTGGATCTCCATCAACCTCTCCTTCCCCTTTGCTGGATCAAGAAGGAGGAGACGTCGCTGCACCGTACGTGTGTTGAACGCGGAGGTGCCGTCCGTTCGGCACTCAGTCATCGGTGATTTGAATCACGGCGAGTACGACTCCATCATCCACGTTCATTGGAACGCTTCCGCTCGCGATCTACAAGGGTATGTAGATGCACTCCTTTCCCCTCGTTGCTAGTATACTCCATAGATGGATCTTGGTGAGCGTAGGAAAATTTTAAAATTATGCTACGATTCCCAACACATTAGTGCCGGTTCCAACGGCTAGGGGGCGGGAATCAGTAGTCCCGGTTCTCATTGAACCTCTAGTACCGGTTCGTGACACGAACCGGGACTAAAGGTGTGGTGGCAGGCTTGTGTCAGGCTGGGGGGCCACTGGCACATTGAGTCCCGGTTCGTGTCACAAACCGGGACTAGAGATGCACCTTTAGTCCCGGTTTTTGTCACGAACCGGGACTAAATATGCTCCTATATAAACCCTTCGTCCAGCCCGCGAGCTCTCTGTTCTTCCCCTTTCCTCTCCTCTCGAGCTCATCCTCCATTTTTTGCGACAATTTGTCAAGATTTGAAGGCACCCCATCCATCCAAGTGTTCACAAAGGTTAGCAACTTTGTCCCTCCATCTCTCATTGCTAGATTAGCTCTTGCAATGCTTTATAAGTATAGTGATTTGTGGGTTTAGTTTGGGAGTATTTATATGTGGTAGTTTATTTGATTTATATGCAATTTGAGCTCAAATTAACTTCTTAGTTTGCATATGTAGGCGTGGTTTACTTAGTGAAGCATGTGGTTGTCCACTCTTACAGTGAGGGAGAAAGTAGTGAAGATGAGGAGGAGGAGGAAGAGTCCAGCGAGGGGGGAGGAGCCAGGTGCGGACGTGGTGGTGGAGGTCGAGGACGACAGCGAGCAGGAGCAGCTGGTGGTGGAGGTGGAGGACGATAGTGAGGGGGAGGTGGCACAGCAGCTGCAGCTGCCTGCCTGCCGACGACCTGTACATGGTGGCGTCGGGGATCCCGCAGCTCGGCGACAGGAGCATGCCAATCGAGGCGGAGACCTACATCCGCGTCGGCATTCGCCACTCTGACCGCATCAAGAAGATGAAGGAGATGCAGAAATGAAGAAATGCAGTGAGTGTCAGTGTTTAAGTTCAGTATGCTTTTGCAGTCAGTGTTTAAGTTAAGTTATGTACTGAAGAACTGCATGTGATGTACTGAAGCAATGCTAGCCTTTTGCAGTCAGTGTTAAGATAAGTCAGATGATTGCCTCTTGCTATTTAAGTTGTGTTTAAGCAATGCTGAACCTGTTATGTACTGAAGCTATTTAAGCAATGTCAAGTTGTTATCTACTGGCAGTGAACTTGTTATGCAGTGAGATGTTTAAGCAGAAATGTTTTCCTCTCTGTTTTCCTCTCTATTGCATTCCACAAAATTATAGTAGCAGAAATGTAGTAGTGTAGTTTACAATATGAAATTGTGCCTCAAAAGTAGCAGAAATGTTGTGCCACAATATTACAACTAGGCAGAGCAGAATGTTTTAATCAAATGGATGGCCCTTTCTTAGCATTTAGTGCCTCCTTGTATGCAGCAAGGTTGAACACACAATGTTGTGGAATTCTGGGTTGAGAGCTTGGCTGTGAGCATTGTTGAGATGTAGGCTCATTGATAACACTAATGACATGGAAGCAGGGTAAACCTGACAGCTGCCAATATGTACATGAGCAAGTCCAGAGCTGCAAGTTAACAGTAAATTTGAATTTCTCATTTTCTTGCACTTCAAATCCATATTTCCCATTCCACAGCACATGACAGAAACTTGATCTCCTTATGTTTTGCTTTAGTTTTTTTTTAAATGTTGGGCATATAGTTCCTTTCCAGTTAACTGACTTCCCTCTATTTTCTTGTACCCTCACCATAATTTTGCACCTGATTCACTCAAGCATGGAGACAATAGCAAGGTACCTAGCTAACAAGATGTAGTTGTTGAAAGATTCACACATGTTGTTATCAACTGAATCACAATTAGACCCCAGCTTCATGTGGGCCCTACTCCAATGAACTGGATCAGTGTTCATCATATCTTTTGCACCCTCAATAGTAAATTGTGCTAGCCTTGCCCTGTTGTAGTTGAAAATCACTCTGTTTGGTGATTTTGCACATCTCCAAAACCTTTTCTGAAGATCATGGTCTAGGTTATTTGCATCTCATAATTTTCTTTCACCACAACAGCCCAAGCAATAGGATACATCTGGTTATTTGCATCTCTTCCTATAGCACACAGCATCTGTCCATAGCAAGCACCTTTGAAAAACAACCATCAAGGTCTATAACTTTTCTACAGCCTGCCAAAACCTTTCTTCAAAGCATCAAAACACATGTAAAACCTTTGAAATACATATGACCCATCCTTTTCATTGTGGTCCAACTTTACTGCTGCTGTGCTTCCAGGATTAGTTCTCAGGAGCTCTAACTGATAATTAAATAATTTGGAGTACTCTCCTTCAGTGGAATGCAATAGTTTCTGCAAGACCATTCTCTTTGCCTAGGCCACCCCAAACCCTAGAAGCGTTGTCGAGGCCACCCCAAACCGTAGAAGCGTCGAGGACACTAATATGATTCCTTGTTAGACTCAAGCGGGGAGTAGTAACTGTCTTAGACTCGAGACGAAAAGATCCTCGGGACTATGCAGACATGACTAAAATGCTCCAAAAGTAAGTTCAATCGATCATTATCGCACCATATCGGCAACTTTGTTCATTTCCTGATATCAAGTAATTATTTTCTTTGTCTGGCAGGGTTTGGAAAGAGTTCACCGGAATTGTTCCGGCACTGCCGAGGGAGCTGCGAATAACACACCCGAAAGTAAGTACTACTAGCTAGTTCCGCGCATCTCCCATTGATTCTAGTTTCATCAATACCATTTATCATGCTTGACAGTTTGACTGAACTCTTTTTCTCGTAAAGTGCTTGTGGCAGGAAGCCGGGAATGATTATTGTGGATACTACGTTTGCGAGTTCATCTACAACGCGAAGACCTCTAAGCGGGGCTACTCTGAAAAACAATATGAAGTGTGTAAGCAATAATATTCACAATTTTATTTTATTACCATTATTTGTGTTGAGTTTCATTCATATAGTATTGACCCCCTTCTTCAAATTAGATCTGGTAGATGCGGGATGAACTCCTACCACATGATCACATACGAGCAACTCAAGAGGAATTGGCGGGATTCTTTCTTGACCACGTCATACATAAAGCCCGAGAATACCATGTGGAAATTGACATAGGCATCAGATGTTAGGGATTGTAAGAGATCTTATATTGTATATATGTAGCTAGTAGCGTCGGATAGATATACGAAAACTTGTTGTTCGACCAATCTCTCAGAGAAAGAGAGGTCACTCCTCTCTGTATATGTTCATGACGATCTTGTGTAATTAATGGTTCCTTCATTTGCTTACTAGCTAGCATGTCGAGTTCTCTCTATATGTATATAGTAGCTAGCGTCGACCAAGCACGGAGAAAAAGAGGACACTTCTCTCTTTTAGCTAGCTAACACAATATATGAAACCCATAAATTAACCTTCCAAAACCCCCTAACCCCCCCCCCCTTCAAAAAAAACAAAAACCCCTGCTCCTGCCAGCTGCTGACGCGTGGATGCCTTTTGGTCTCGGTTGGTGTTACCAACCGGGACTAAAGGTCCTCCTGCCTGGGCACCCGCAGCTGCCACGTGGAGCCCCTTCTGTCCCGGTTCATAAGCGAACCGGGACTAAAGGTTTTGGGCTTTAGTCCCGGTTCCAAAACCGGGAGTAAAGGCCCTCTGGAACCAGGACTAATGGGTCGTTTTCTACTAGTGTGTATGTATCGTTGCTATTAAGGGTAAAAAGATGGGGTTTATTTATAGGTGAGTTTATCTTATCGATATCATGTCATCTTGCTTAAGGCGTTACTCCGTTCTCTATGAACATAATACTCTAGATGCATGCTAGATAGCGGTCGATATGTGGAGTAATAGTGGTAGATGCAGGCAGGAGTCGGTCTACTTGTCTCGGACATGATGCCTATATATGATCATTGCCTTGGATATCATCATAATTATCTGCTTTTCTATCAATTGTCCAACAGTAATTTGTTTACCCAGCGTATGCTATTTTCAAGAGAGAAGACTCTAGTGAAAACTAGGGCCCCCAACTCTATCTTTTATCATATATTAAAACCAAAAATACCTTGATGTGTTTTTACTGTATTTATTTTATTTTGTATTTTTTGTCGATCTATCTATCAAACACCATACAATTTAATCTTGATCGTAACCGTCTAGGGATTAACAACCCCTTGTTTGCGCTGGGTTGCAAGGATTTGTTGTTTGTGTGCAGGTGCTACTAACGAGGTGTTGCTTGGTTCTCCTACTAGATTGATAACCTTGGTTCTTAATCGAGGGAAATACTTATCTCTAATGTACTGCATCATCCTCTCTCTTCGAGGAAATCCAAACACAGTTCACAAGTAGCAGTGTCCTGGTCGTCGACTGATGTGCTAGACGTGGACGTGAATGATGTTGGTGTTGTATGGGTTCTTGATGGTGCGTGGAGAGACGCAGTTGCTGCTGTGTGGAGGGACACGGGGGGGCGTTGTAGGGGCTGCTGGTGAACAACGTCTGAAGTGTGGGTGCACATGATAGCCTCGTAGACATCTCGTATCCTCTTATGCATGTGCGTCACCCAGGGCTGGGGCTGAGACCGATGTTGAAGAAGAGGTCCAGACGACAGTGAACGTCCAAAGTTGGTCATCTCTGTGTGAAGATCTAGTCTCAACTCAGCCTGAAATTGTCACGATGATTATTAAGTAGGTACGGCAAAGTATGTAACAACTAGATGCATTAGATATAGAGAATATATGTTACCGTGTGCTGTCTGGAGCTCGAAGTATCATAGCTCGGGTATGTATCCAACATAGATGGGGCCGGTATCTCCTTTGGGTGAGAGTGCTGAATGATGTGTATCCGTGTTTCGTGCATGTAGCGCTGCAAATAGTGATTGAATAGACCGATATCAAACCCGAGATTCTCGTGCCAGAGATGTGTTATCGCAGTCTCCTATTCTATAATGTACGTTTGAAGCCTCTGCAGCCACTGAGTCTCGGTCCTGCTAACCCATTCCTTGTGATCCTGAAATTGCGGTGTGTGTTCAACAATTAAGTACTGCTTCAATATGGACAACTGTTAAAGACAATCAAGAAATGAATAAATACACATACATGTGGACTACTACTAGCAGGGTAGCCTCTGTAGGCGGAGGTTCGACCACTTGTCAAATACCAAATTGCCTCATAACCCACTGTTGTGTCATCTCCTCCACGAAGACATCGAAGATGATCTTCGATTTTGTCATCCAATAATCCTGATCTCTTGTGCAGAGCACAGAAATACCGCCGGGGTATCTTGCATCTATGGCTGCTTGGGTGTACGGCTGCCAGATCACCCCAGTGAACACATCGAACTGCTTGTTTCATGCCATGTAGACTCGCCTAGTCTGACTACTAGAACGGCGTGTCTGCGCAAAACAAAAGTTAGTTACAACCATAGTGTATGTAAAGAAGATGCATTAAATTATGACACGAGACATACCTTGCGACATGTCCAACACATACCGAAAGTAGGCATGTCGATGAGATCTGCATCGAACAGCTCGCCCAAAGGGAAACCCTTGGTCGACCGATAGGGAACCCCTCCCACGACCACAGATGCAAAAGTAGAGGGCATCCAAGAAGGGCGGCCTTCTAGGACACAAGCTGGCAACCATAGCACATACCTCGGTATGTAGCCACTAAGACCGTCGAATCCCAACTCCTCTGTGTGATCTGCTCCGAAAACTCAGCTCTCACGATCTCCGGTGCAATAGGTTCCCGGACGGCGCAAAAATACTGGGTCGGGCCGGGCCTGATCGTGCCATTGGGCAGGACTCGGGCATGGAAATTGAGTCCGACGGGTAGACCGGGAAGGGCTCGGGCTTGCGAAAATTAAGATTTTAGCCGTAGTCAGGCCGGACCGTGTTAGGCTTTTCCGGGACCCAATTTATTAGGCCTGGCGGTCAGGTCGTGCCAGGCTCGGTCCTGGTGAGGGAGTCCTGGATTAGGGGGTCCTCGAACAGCCGGACTATATGCTTTAGCCGGACTGTTGGACTATGAAGATACAAGATTGAAGACTTCGTCCCGTGTCCGGATGGGACTCTCCTTTGCGTGGAAGGCAAGCTTGGCAATTCGGATATGTAGATCTCCTCCCTTGTAACCGACTCTGTGTAACCCTAGCCCCCTCCAGTGTCTATATAAACCGGAGGGTTTAGTCCGTAGGACAACAACAATCATAATCATAGGCTAGCTTCTAGGGTTTAGCCTCTACGATCTCGTGGTAGATCAACTCTTGTAATACTCATATCATCAAGATCAATCAAGCAGGAAGTAGGGTATTACCTCCATCGAGAGGGCCCGAACCTGGGTAAACATTGTGTCACCCGCCTCCTGTTACCATCCGCCTTAGACACACAGTTCGGGACCCCCTACCCGAGATCCACCGGTTTTGACACCGGCAATGGTGCTTTCATTGAGAGTTCCACTGTGCCGTCACCATAAGGCATGATGACCCCTTCGATCATCGGCAACGATGCGATCCAGGGTGAGGTTTTTCCCCTCAGACAGATCTTCACATTCGGCGGCTTCGCACTACGGGCCAACTCGCTTGGCCATCTGGAGCAGATCGAGAGCTACGCCCCTGGCCGCCAGGTCAGGTTTGGAAGCTTAAACTATACTGTCGACATCCGCGGAGACTTGATCTTCGACAGATTCGAGCCCGTGTCAGGTGCGCCGCACAGTCACGATGAGCATGACTTAGCTCTGCCGACGGACAGTGTTCGGGAGATCACCCCTGTGGCAACTCCGGCCCTCGATCCGGAGCAGATCGCGCCGTCCGAGGACGGGTGGATGGACCCCGCCACGGAGGCCGCACACTCAGCAGCGATAGAGCCGAATACTGACTTCACTTCCTACGAGACCTGTGTTGCCGGATCCTTGGATTCGTCCCCGGCCACGGGCTCCGAACCGCCTGCGTCCGTGCCTATCGAATCTGATTGGGCGCCGATCATGGAGTTTTCCTCCGCGGATATCTTTCAGCACTCACCCCTGGGCAACATGCTAAATTCGTTAAGGTCTCTCTCCTTGTCAGGAGGCCCTTGGCTGAACTATGTCCGGCTCGAGTGGGAAGCGGACGACGAAGAAATTCGTTCCCCACCCACCACCCACTTAATAGCCACTGTCGACGACTTAACCTACATGCTCGATTTTGGCTCCGAAGACATCGACGGTATGGACGATGATGCAGGAGAAGAACAGGAACCACCGCCCACAAGGCGCTGGACTGCCACCTCATCATATGATATATACATGGTGGACACTCCCAAAGAAAGCGATGGCAATAAGGCAAAGGTGGATAATCCCCTCGAGAAGCAATCTAAGCACCGGCGTCATTTGCGCCGCTCTAAGCCCCGCCATAGCAAAAGCACCGATACCGCACAAGAGACAATAATGCTGCGGATAGTGCCGAAGACGAAGACAATCCCCTCCAGCCAGGCCTCGAGCGGGAGGATGGGCAAGCTAGCCCTAAGGAACAGGCAGCAGACGGAGAATCAGAGGATGACAATTACATGCCTCTCTCCGAAGACGAGGTGAGCCTCGGCGACGAAGAATTTATCGTGCCTAAGGATCCCGTCGAACAGGAGCGCTTTCAGCGCCGGCTTATAGCCACAGCAAAAAGCCTGAAGAAAAAGCAACAACAGCTTAAAGCTGACCAGGATCTGCTAGCGGATAGATGGACTGAGGTCCTAGCAGCCGAGGCATACAACTCGAGCGCCCAACCAAAAGTTACCCAAAGCGCAGGTTGCTACCCCAACTCGAGGAGGAAATAGTAAAGCCTATGCTTCCAGCGTATGATGCGGCTGACCGGCCACCTCGTGGCCGAGACAAAGCGGCATATCAGGCTGAAGTCCAGCCCGCACCCCGCCGCCAGTCAAACAAAAATACCAAGGCCCGGGGTAACACGCAGGACCTGCGAGACATATTGGAAAACAAAGCAGGACATGCAAGATCGATCTACGGATCACTGGGACGCGCCTCAACGCGTGACAACAACCGTCACGCCGGATATACCAAAAGCAAATCCGGTCGGGCCGAACACAGCAAACAAGACTCGTATGAACTGCGTCGTGATATAGCCCAGCACAGAGGCGCCGCACACCCCCTATGCTTCACTGATGAAGTAATGGATCATGAATTCCCAGAAGGGTTTAAACCCGTGAACATTGAATCATATGATGACACTACAGACCCTGCGGTATGAATAGAGGATTTCTTCCATATTCACATGGCCCGCGGGGATGATCTACACACCATCAAGTACCTCCCGCTAAAACTCAAAGGGCCGGCTCGGCATTGGCTGAATAGTTTGCCGACAAACTCCATCGGAAGTTGGGAGAACCTGGCAGACGCATTCCTGGACAACTTCCAGGGCACTCATGTGCGGCCACCGGATGCTGACGATTTAAGTGACATAACACAACAGCCCGGAGAGTCAGCCAGGAAATTCCGGACTCGGTTCCTAACTAAAAAGAACCAAATTGTCGACTGTCCGGATGCCGAAGCCCTAGAGGCCTTTAAACATAACATCTGCGACGAGTGGCTCGCCCAACATCTTGGCCAAGAGAAGCCAAAATCCATGGCATCACTCACGACACTCATGACCCGCTTTTGCGCGGGCGAAGATAGCTGGTTGGCCCGTAGCAACAACACAGCAAGCAACCCTAGCACATCAAAGGCCAGAGATAGCAACGGCAAACCCCGACGCAACAAACACAAGCGCCGCAAACATGGTGAAAACACCGAAGATACGACAGTCAATGCCGGATTTAGTGACTCTAAGTCCAGTCAGCGGAAGGGGCCACTCAAAAATGATAATTCGGGTTCGTCCAGTCTGGACCGCATACTCGACCGCCCATGCCAAATTCATGGCACCCCGGGAGCACCAGCCAATCATACCAACAGAGAATGCTGGGTCTTCAAACAAGCCGGCAGGTCAGGCGCCAAAAACAAAGATAAGGGGTCTCAAAGCGATGATGGCGACGAGGAGCCCAGACCACCGAGTACAGGAGGGCAAAAGAAATTTCCCCCGCAAATCCAAATGGTGAACGTGGTAAACTGCACCCACACTCCCTACCCGGACTGGATGCGCACCCTTAGGGATATCGACTTAACAAAACCAGTCGTCCCACAATATAAACTCAGGCCGATCACCTTCAACCGCACGGATCGTCCGGTTAACACCAATCAGGGCAATACAGCCACACTAGTCCTCGACCCAATAATTGACGGGTTCCACCTCACACGAGTCCTTATGGACGGAGGCAGCAGTCTAGACCTGCTTTACCAGGACACAGTGCGCAAGATGGGCATCGATCATTCGGTGATCAAACCCACTAACACCACCTTCAGAGGTATTATACCAGGTGTGGAGGCAAGCTGTATAGGCTCCATCGCCCTTAAGGTAGTCTTCGGATCACCAGACAATTACCGTGCCGAAGAGCTAATCTTCGACATCGTCCCCTTTCGCAGTGATTATCAGGCACTGCTCGGACGAACCGCGTTCGCTCAATTCAACGCGGTGCCACATTATGCCTACCATAAGCTCAAGATGGCCGGTCCGCACGGCGTCATCACGGTTAATGGCAAGGTCAAACTTTCCCTCGGTACCAAAGAGTATACCGCTGCTTCAACAGCGGAAGCAACAAGTGGAACCTTTCAATCGAACCTCGAGTCGACGGCCAGGCTCCCGGGCACCGCCAAAGGACTCCGAACTACTTCGCGGCAGAATAGCCCGGCTCGTCCAGAGCTCAATTAAACACTCCGGCGAAGGCCAGGAGAGGCCACATGCCGCGGCTCAACCGCTCTGCGGCACACAAGCATTTCTTACATTTTTTTTGCAGGTTCAACTTTGCGCAGACCAGTACTGGCGATATAGAAGCAGCTCGAACACGCAAGGGAATCCTTAGATATTCCCCGCGATGACCATCCGAATATGCTCCGGATCCGCACACAGCCTCTCCCCCTGGTCTCGGCAGGTTCCACAGTCATATTTCTTTTTTATCGCATTACCTGTACTAATACGCATCGACGTACTATTCAAAATACAACATGTGGATTTATATAACGCTTATCTGCTGTTATTTCTTGTTAAAATTCTTTTGTCAAGTGGCATCCGTACACCGCGATATGCCTTAAATATGTCAGGGGCTTCGTTTTACCCATAGTACGGCAATAAAGTCCGAACACCTTCATGGAAGTTCGGCACCCCGAACTTATAGCATTATATGCATCAGCTCCGAATCATGTCTTGGGTCAAATGTTGGGTTTGCCCGGCTCCCATGTTTTGCTGCCTTACGTTCCGCTATATCGGCTAAGGCGGCACAGGGAGAACTACTGCGATTGTGTCCCGATTCTTCCGGACGAGCACCTCAGTAGAGAAAGCCGAAAACTGACTGTCATGATACGGCGAGAGCTGGTCAACTGTTCGAGAGGTTGTAAAATCTTTAAGGATTTCTCCCGCATAATGCCATAACCAATGCAGCGTGCGATGGATCGTTTTTCTTCCGATCAGGTGCTTATACGAGCCCCTCGTGCGGTCTTCCGAACACCGGGGGCTGCGCCTACCTTCCTTTCCTAAAGCTCCTATGGCTAAGTGAGAGTGATAAAGCCCTATAGTCCGATTGCCTGGTTCGTTGTGCTGAACACCTCCTTCGAAGAACCCAAAACTGGGATAAAGAGTGATCAGGTTTATCCCGAACACCCCCGTACTTCCTACGTGGGGGCAGAAGCCGACGACTGGCCAACTCTCAGAATTAATATATAAAACGGCCACGCAGGAGGATAAACTTTTAATATAACAGGCAATAAATAATAGACATGACCTTGTTCAACATTACAAAGGACAACATGATTGTATTCATGGAAATATAATGTCCTTGGTGCATTGCTCCGCCGCAAGGCAGGATCCTTCCAGGACACTTTCATAATATAATTCGGGCTTGCGGTGCTCCTTCCCCTCTGGCGGTCCCTCGGTCATCAGCTTTTCAGCATCCATCTTCCCCCAGTGCACCTTTGCGCGGGCGAAGGCCATTCTCGCACCCTCTATACAGGCCGACCGCTTGATGACGTCAAGTCGAGGGCAAGCACCCACAAGCCGCTTCACGAGCCCGAAGCAGCTGCTTGGAATCGGCTCGGCGGGCCATAGCCGGATAGTCAAATACTTCATGGCTAGTTCGGCCGCCCTATGCAGTTCGATCAGCTGTTTAAGTTGGTCGACGAAAGGCACCGGATAATTCGGTGCCAGATACTGCGACCAGAAGAGCTTATATGCAGTGTTCCTTTCTTCGGCTCGGTAGAATTGGGCGGCATCCGATATGCTGCGGGGCAGTTCCGTAAACACCCCTTGGAGAAATCCGAACTCAAAATTAGAAACATGATTTTCTCTTCAAATACTTGATTTACATGGAAAAGAGCCTTACCCGCTGCGATCTTCCTCGCCTCTTGGATCTCCTGCAGGGCGCCTTGGGTTTCCCCCGGGCATCGCGCGCGGCCTGATGAGCCCTGGTGAGTTCGGATTCTTTCTCCGTTAAACTCTGCTCCAAGGTCTCGCATTTCTTAACGGCATCTTGAAGCTTCTGCTCAGCTTCAATAACCCTGGCCTCGTGCTTCTCACGAAGAGCCTGCCCTGCGGATGCCTTTTCCTCGGCCTCGGCCACAGCCTTCTTAAGAGCCTCGACTTCGGTCATCGTCCCTAGAGAAAATCATGGAACATATTTTATCATACTGGAAATTTGTTCGCACTAAACGCAAACAAGGCTTGCGTTTACCTTGCTTATCTTCCAACTGCCTTTTCAACTGGCCAAGTTCTTCTTTGGTCCGCTCCAGACTTTGATTCAGTCCGGAGACCTCCGCAGTATGAGAGGCAGCAGCCGCTGCAGACGCCTGCTTATAAAAGAGAGATAGATGTCACCAAATGAGTCTTCATGCGAACATAAAATTTGATCCTCTGTCCGGTTCTTTCTCTCACCGAACAGTGTATCAGGGGCTACTATCCATACTATGACATTCTTCGAAACCTCATAAAACATACCTCAAAGCCTCTTATAAGGCTGATGCAGGCTTCATTCAGTCCACTCTCGGCGGATGAATCTTCTCAATCACCGCACCCATAAGGGCACGGTGTTCATCGACGATGGAGGCGCTCTTCAGCGCCGCCAACAAAGCATCCGGCACCTCTGGTTGGACAGAGATTGCCGGTGGAACAGACACGCCCCCTCCAGACGAGGGAGGCCTCCTGCTTGATTCTGGAGCCGTATTGGTCTCCGGAATTGCGTCCGGCTGGGAGCTAAATTCAAGATGGCTCCCGCCGACGACTCCCATGGGAATCTTCTCCCCCAAATCTCCGGCCCCTGAAGTTTGACCCCCAGGCGCCGCTTTCATGATCTCTTCCTCCCCTCCTTGGCCGGGGTCCTTCTGGGACGAAGCCTCGGTGTTATCCACATGTTTCAGAGAAGGGGCCTTCGGGGGCGTCCCGCTCTCCATAGCATCCGAACTCAGCAAATCTTCTGATGAGGATCGTTCGGTGCGGGACCTCGCCGGACTACAAAAAATATGGCTCAGGTTAAAATATTACGCCATGATGAGACTGGACGCATAAATGTGTTCGGATTTTATACTCACGGGTTCACCAGGGGCTGGGCCCTGGGATCCCACGCCGGGCTGTTGTCGGCGGCGGCAGTGGACTCTTCCGGAAGAGGAGCTTTTCCCCTTTTAGGTGACTCGGCCTCCAAGTGTATGGAGGCCGCCCTCTTCTTTCTCCCCCCCGCTGGGGATTCGTCTTCTTCCTCCTCCTCGTCCTCTTCGGAGGCAGAACGGGCGTTGGAACCTTCGGATATTGTGTCTGAAGTGCCGCGGCGAGGAAGGACACCCCGGGTCTTTTTGGCCTTCTTCTTCGGCTCCTTGTACGGCGCCGGGACCAGCATCTTCGTCAGAAGTGGGTCGGCCGGTCCTTCGGGCAGCAGGGCCGGACAATGGATCCGCTCCGCCTTCTTCGTCCAGCCCTAGTGGAGTTGAGGAAAACACACTAAGCATTTTCCTTGGGTTATGCGGATAAAACGTAAAAATAACTTACCGAGCTTGCAGGGCGGGACAGTTCGTACCCGCGGTCCTCGGCCGAGTCCGGCCATGATTTGCCGGACTTGAAAAGCACCTTCCAGATGTCTTTGTGCGAGGAGCCAAAGAGCTCTCGCAGGGTCTGGTGCTTGGCCGGATCGAATTCCCATAGATTGCAAGTCCGGTGTTGACAAGGCAGGATCCGGCGAACTAACATCACCTGGACTACATTGACAAGTTCGATGTTCTTGTCTTCCATATCCTTAACGTGCATCTGGAGCACCGACAGTTCGTCGGACGAAGACCAGTTCAGGCCCTTCGTGGGCCAGGACGTAAGCCGCAGAGGGGCTCCGGATCGGAACTCGGGAGCGGCGGCCCATTCCGTGCCGCGCGGCTCAGTGATGTAAAGCCACTGCTGTTGCCACTCTTTGACGGAATCATTAAAAGTACCTGTTGGCCATGTGAAGTTGGGCATCTTGCTCACCATAGCACCCCCGCACTCGGCGTGCTCGCCACTCACCGCCTTGGGTTTCACATTAAAGATCTTCAGCCATAAGCCAAAGTGTGGCGAGATGCGGAGAAAAGCCTCGCACACGACGATGAATGTCGAGATGTTGAGGAAGGAATTGGGGGATAGATCATGGAAATCGATCCCGTAATAATACATGATGCCGCGAACGAACGGGTGGAGGGGAAACCCTAGCCCACGGACAAAAATGAGGAAGGAATACAACTCTCTCATGGGGTTCCGGAGTAGGGACGATCTGTCCCGCCGTCGGGAGACGGTGCCTGATTTTCTTGGCCAGGTACCCGGCCTCCCGAAGCTTTTTGATATCCTTCTCCCGGACGGTAGAGGCCATCCACTTGCCTCCTACTCCGGATCCGGACATTTTTGGAAGGCCTTTGTGGGCGGAGAATGTTGGGGATCGTAGCAGAATTTTAAAATTTCCTACGCATCACCAAGATCCATCTATGGAGTATACTAGCAACGAGGGGAAAGGAGTGCATCTACATACCCTTGTAGATCGCGAGCGGAAGCGTTCAAGTGAACGGGGTTGATGGAGTCATACTCGCCGTGATCCAAATCACCGATGACCGAGTGCCGAACGGACGCCACCTCCGCGTTCAACACACGTACGGAGCAGCAACGTCTCCTCCTTCTTGATCCAGCAAGGGGGGAGGAGAGGTTGATGGAGATCCAGCAGCACGACGTCGTGGTGGTGGATGTAGCGGGATCCCGGCAGGGCTTCGCCAAGCACAAGCGGGAGGGAGAGGTGTTGCAGGGGGAGAGGGAGGCGCCAGGGGCTGTGGTCTTGCTTCCCTCCCTCCCCCCCACTATATATAGGCCCCCTGGGGGGGCGCCGGCCCAGGATCCCATCTACAAGGGGGGCGGCGGCCAGGGGGGAAACTTCCCCCACAAGTCAAGTGGGGCGCCCCCCACCCCTAGGGTTTCCAACCCTAGGCGCAGGGGGAGGCCCAAGGGGGGCGCCCCAGCCCACTAGGGGCTGGTTCCCCTCCCACTTCAGCCCATGGGGCCCTCCGGGACAGGTGGCCCCACCCGGTGGACCCCCGGGACCCTTCCGGTGGTCCCGGTACAATACCGGTGACCCCCGAAACTTTCCCGGTGGCCGAAACTTGACTTCCTATATATAATTCTTCACCTCCGGACCATTATGGAACTCCTCGTGATGTCCGGGATCTCATCCAGGACTCTGAACAACTTTCGGGTTTCCGCATACACATATCTCTACAACCCTAGCGTCACTGAACCTTAAGTGTGTAGACCCTACGGGTTCGGGAGACATGCAGACATGACCGAGACGCCTCTCCGGTCATTAACCAACAGCGGTATCTGGATACCCATGTTGGCTCCCACATGTTCCACGATGATCTCATCGGATGAACCACGATGTCGAGGATCCAATCAATCCCGTATACAATTCCCTTTGTCAATCGGTATGTTACTTGCCCGAGATTCGATCGTCGGTATCCCAATACCTTGTTCAATCTCGTTACCGGCAAGTCTCTTTACTCGTACCGCAATGCATGATCCCGTGACTAACTCCTTAGTCACATTGAGCTCATTATGATGATGCATTACCGAGTGGGCCCAGAGACACCTCTGTTGGGAATCGTAGCATAATTTTTAAAATTTTCCTACGCTCACCAAGATCCATCTATGGAGTATACTAGCAACGAGGGGAAAGGAGTGCATCTACATACCCTTGTAGATCGCGAGCGGAAGCGTTCCAATGAACGTGGATGACGGAGTCGTACTCGTCGTGATTCAAATCACCGATGACCGAGTGCCGAACGGACGGCACCTCCGCGTTCAACACACGTACGGTGCAGCGACGTCTCCTCCTTCTTGATCCAGCAAGGGGGAAGGAGAGGTTGATGAAGATCCAGCAGCACGACGGCGTGGTGGTGGATGTAGCGGGTCTCGGCAGGGCTTCGCCGAGCTTCTGCGAGAGGGAGAGGTGTAGCAGGGGAGGAGGGAGGCGCCCAAGGCTGTTGTGTTTCTGCCCTCCCTCCCCCCTTTATATAGGCCCCCTCGGAGGGGGGGCGCCTGCCAAGCCCCATCTAGATGGGGGGGGCGGCGGCCAAGGGGGTGCCTTGCCCCCCAAGGCAACTGGGGCGCCCCCCACCCTAGGGTTTCCAACCATAGGCGCAGGGGGGAGGCCCATGGGGGGGCGCCCAGCCCACTAGGGGCTGGTTCCCTTCCCACTTCAGCCCACGGGGCCCTCCGGGACAGGTGGCCCCACCCGGTGGACCCCCGGGACCCTTCCGGTGGTCCCGGTACAATACTGGTAACCCTCGAAACTTTCCCGGTGGCCGAAACTTGACTTCCTATATATAATTCTTCACCTCCGGACCATTCCGGAACCTCTCGTGACGTCCAGGATCTCATCCGGGACTCCGAACAACTTTCGGGTTTCCGCATACACATATCTCTACAACCCTAGCGTCACCGGACCTTAAGTGTGTAGACCCTACGGGTTCGGGAGACATGCAGACATGACCGAGACGCCTCTCCGGTCAATAACCAACAGCGGGATCTGGATACCCATGTTGGCTCCCACATGTTCCACGATGATCTCATCGGATGAACCACGATGTCGAGGATTCAATCAATCCCGTATACAATTCCCTTTGTCAATCGGTATGTTACTTGCCCGAGATTCGATCGTCGGTATCCCAATACCTTGTTCAATCTCGTTACCGGCAAGTCTCTTTACTCGTACCGCAATGCATGATCCCGTGACTAACGCCTTAGTCACATTGAGCTCATTATGATGATGCATTACCAAGTGGGCCCAGAGATACCTCTCCGTCACACGGAGTGACAAATCCCAGTCTCGATCCGTGCCAACCCAACAGACACTTTCGGAGATACCCGTAGTGCACCTTTATAGTCACCCAGTTACGTTGTGACATTTGGCACACCCAAAGCACTCCTACGGTAACCGGGAGTTGCACGATCTCATGGTCTAAGGAAAAGATACTTGACATTGGAAAAGCTCTAGCAAACGAAACTACACGATCTTTTATGCTATGCTTAGGATTGGGTCTTGTCCATCACATCATTCTCCTAATGATGTGATCCCGTTATCAATGACATCGTATGTCCATAGTCAGGAAACCATGACTATCGGTTGATCAACGAGCTAGTCAACTAGAGGCTTACTAGGGACACGTTGTGGTCTATGTATTCACACATGTATTACGATTTCCGGATAATACAATTATAGCATGAACAGTAGACAACTACCATGAACAAAGAAATATATAATAATAACCATTTATTATTGCCTCTAGGGCATATTTCCAACAACCTCTCCGTCATACGGACTGACAAATCCCAGTCTCGATCCGTGCCAACCCAACAGACACTTTCGGAGATACCCGTAGTGCAACTTTATAGTCACCCAGTTACGTTGTGACGTTTGGCTCACCCAAAGCACTCCTACGGCATCCGGGAGTTGCACGATCTCATGGTCTAAGGAAATGATACTTGACATTGGAAAAGCTCTAGCAAACGAACTACACGATCTTTGAGCTATGCTTAGGATTGGGTCTTGTCCATCACATCATTCTTCTAATGATGTGATCCCGTTATCAATGACATCCAATGTCCATAGTCAGGAAACCATGACTATCTGTTGATCAACGAGCTAGTCAACTAGAGGCTTACTAGGGACACGTTGTGGTCTATGTATTCACACATGTATTACGATTTCCGGATAATACAATTATAGCATGAACAATAGACAATTACCATGAACAAAGAAATATATAATAATAACCATTTATTATTGCCTCTAGGGCATATTTCCAACAGTCTCCCACTTGCACTAGAGTCAATAATCTAGTTACATTGTGATGAATCGAACACCCATTGCGTCCTGGTGTTGATCATGTTTTGCTCTAGGGAGAGGTTTAGTCAACGGATCTGCTACATTCAGGTCCGTATGTACTTTACAAATATCTATGTCTCCATTTTGAACACTTTCACGAATGGAGTTGAAGCGACGCTTGATATGCCTGGTCTTCTTGTGAAACCTGGGCTCCTTCGCAAGGGCAATAGCTCCAGTGTTGTCACAGAAGAGAGTCATCGGGCCCGACGCATTGGGAATCACCCCTAGGTCGGTAATGAACTCCTTCATCCAGACTGCTTCCTGTGCTGCCTCCGAGGCCGCCATGTACTCCGCTTCACATGTAGATCCCGCCACGACGCTTTGCTTGCAACTGCACCAGCTTACTGCTCCTCCATTCAAAATATACACGTATCCGGTTTGTGACTTCGAGTCATCCAGATCTGTGTCAAAGCTAGCGTCGACGTAACCCTTTGCGACGAGCTCTTCGTCACCTCCATAAACGAGAATCATATCCTTAGTCCTCTTCAGGTACTTCAGGATATTCTTGACCGCTGTCCAGTGTTCCATGTCGGGATTACTTTGGTACCTTCCTACCAAACTTACGACAAGGTTTACATCAGGTCTGGTACACAGCATGGCATACATAATAGACCCTATGGCCGAGGCATAGGGGATGACGCTCATCTTTTCTATATCTTCTGCCGTGGTCGGGCATTGAGCCGTGCTCAATTGCACACCTTGCAATACAGGCAAGAACCCCTTCTTGGACTGATCCATATTGAACTTCTTCAATATCTTGTCAAGGTATGTACTCTGTGAAAGACCAATGAGGCGTCTTGATCTATCTCTATAGATCTTGATGCCTAATATATAAGCAGCTTCTCCTAGGTCCTTCATTGAAAAACACTTATTCAAATAGGCCTTTATACTTTCCAAGAATTCTATATCATTTCCCATCAATAGTATGTCATCCACATATAATACGAGAAATGCTACAGAGCTCCCACTCACTTTCTTGTAAACACAGGCTTCTGCATAAGTCTGTGTAAACCCAAACGCTTTGATCATCTCATCAAAGCGAATGTTCCAACTCCGAGATGCTTGCACCAGCCCATAGATTGAGCGCTGGAGCTTGCATACTTTGTCAGCATTCTTAGGATCGACAAAACCTTCCGGCTGCATCATATACAATTCTTCCTTAAGGAAGCCGTTAAGGAATGCCGTTTTGACGTCCATCTGCCATATCTCATAATCATAGTATGCGGCAATTGCTAACATGATTCGGACGGACTTCAGCTTCACTACGGGTGAGAAAGTCTCATCGTAGTCAACCCCTTGAACTTGTCGATAACCCTTAGCGACAAGTCGAGCCTTATAGATGGTCACATTACCATCCGCGTCTGTCTTCTTCTTAAAGATCCATTTATTTTCTATGGCTCGCCGATCATTGGGCAAGTCAGTCAAAGTCCATACTTCGTTTTCATACATGGATCCTATCTCGGATTTCATGGCTTCTAGCCATTTGTCGGAATCCGGGCCCGCCATCGCTTCTTCATAGTTCGAAGGTTCACCGTTGTCTAACAACATGATTTCCAGGACAGGGTTGCCGTACCACTTTGGTGCGGAACGTGTCCTTGTGGACCTACGAAGTTCAGCAGTAACTTGATCCGAAGCTTCATGATCATCATCATTAACTTCCTCCCCAGTCGGTGTAGGAACCACAGGAACATCTTCCCGTGCTGCGCTACTTTCCGGTTCGGAAGGAGTGACTATCACCTCATCAAGTTCCACTTTCCTCCCACTTAATTCTTTCGAGAGAAACTCTTTCTCCAGAAAGGACCCGTTCTTGGCAACAAAGATCTTGCCTTCGGATCTGAGGTAGAAGGTATACCCAATGGTTTCCTTATGGTATCCTATGAAGACGCATTTCTCCGACTTGGGTTCGAGCTTTTCAGGTTGAAGTTTCTTGACATAAGCATCGCATCCCCAAACTTTTAGAAACGACAGCTTAGGTTTCTTCCCAAACCATAATTCATACGGTGTCGTCTCAACGGATTTTGACGGAGCCCTATTTAAAGTGAATGCGGCAGTCTCTAAAGCATAGCCCCAAAATGAGAGCGGTAGATCGGTAAGAGACATCATAGATCGCACCATATCCAATAGAGTGCGATTACAACGTTCGGACACACCATTACGCTGAGGTGTTCCAGGCGGCGTGAGTTGTGAAACGATTCCACATTTCCTTAAGTGTGTACCAAATTCGTGACTTAAATATTCTCCTCCACGATCTGATCGTAAGAATTTTATTTTCCTGTCACGTTGATTCTCCACCTCACTCTGAAATTCCTTGAACTTTTCAAAGGTTTCAGATTTGTGTTTCATTAGGTAGACATACCCATATCTACTTAAGTCATCAGTGAGAGTGAGAACATAACGATATCCTCCGCGAGCCTCAACACTCATTGGACCGCACACATCGGTATGTATGATTTCCAATAAGTTGGTTGCTCGCTCCATTGTTCCGGAGAACTGAGTCTTGGTCATCTTACCCATGAGGCATGGTTCGCACGTGTCAAATGATTCGTAATCAAGAGACTCCAAAAGTCCATCTGCATGGAGCTTCTTCATGCGCTTGACACCAATGTGACCAAGGCGGCAGTGCCACAAGTATGTGGGACTATCGTTATCAACTTTACATCTTTTGGTATTCACACTATGAATATGTGTAACATCACGTTCGAGATTCATCAAGAATAAACCATTGACCAGCGGGGCATGACCATAAAACATATCTCTCATATAAATAGAACAACCATTATTCTCGGATTTAAATGAGTAGCCATCTCGAATTAAACGAGATCCAGATACAATGTTCATGCTCAAAGCTGGCACTAAATAACAATTATTGAGGTTTAAAACTAATCCCGTAGGTAGATGCAGAGGTAGCGTGCCGACGGCGATCACATCGACCTTGGAACCATTCCCGACGCGCATCGTCACCTCGTCCTTCGCCAGTCTCCGTTTATTCCGTAGTTCCTGTTTTGAGTTACAAATATGAGCAACCTCACCGGTATCAAATACCCAGGAGCTACTACGAGTATTGGTAAGGTACACATCAATTACATGTATATTACATATACCTTTGGCGTTGCCGGCCTTCTTGTCCGCTAAGTATTTGGGGCAGTTCCGCTTCCAGTGACCACTTCCCTTGCAATAAAAGCACTCAGTCTCGGGCTTGGGTCCATGATGCGACTTCTTCCCAGTAACTGGCTTACCGGGCACGGCAACTCCCTTGCCGTCCTTCTTGAAGTTCTTCTTACCCTTGCCCTTCTTGAACTTAGTGGTTTTATTCACCATCAACACTTGATGTTCTTTTCTGATCTCCACCTCCGCTGATTTCAGCATTGAATATACCTCAGGAATGGTTTTTTCCATCCCCTGCATATTGAAGTTCATCACAAAGCTCTTGTAGCTTGGTGGAAGCGACTGAAGGATTCTGTCAATGACCGCATCATCCGGGAGATTAACTCCCAGCTGAGTCAAGCGGTTGTGCAACCCAGACATTCTGAGTATGTGCTCACTAACAGAACTATTCTCCTCCATTTTACAGCTGAAGAACTTGTCGGAGACTTCATATCTCTCGACCCGGGCATGAGCTTGGAAAACCATTTTCAGCTCCTCGAACATCTCATATGCTCCATGTTTCTCAAAACGCTTTTGGAGACCCGGTTCTAAGCTGTAAAGCATGCCGCACTGAACGAGGGAGTAATCATCAGCACGCTGCTGCCAAGCGTTCATAACGTCTTGGTTCTCTGGGATTGGTGCTTCACCTAGCGGTGCTTCTAAGACATAATCTTTCTTGGCTACTATGAGGATGATCCTCAGGTTCCGGACCCAGTCCGTATAGTTGCTGCCATCATCTTTCAGCTTGGTTTTCTCTAGGAACGCGTTGAAATTGAGGACAACGTTGGCCATTAGATCTACAAGACATAGTGTAAAGATTTTAGACTAAGTTCATGATAATTAAGTTCATCTAATCAAATTACACAATGAACTCCCACTCAGATAGACATCCCTCTAGTCATCTAAGTGAAACATGATCCGAGTTAACTAGGCCGTGTCCGATCATCACGTGAGACGGACTAGTCAAGATCGGTGAACATCTCCATGTTGATCGTATCTTCTATACGACTCATGCTCGACCTTTCAGTCCTCCGTGTTCCGAGGCCATGTCTGTACATGCTAGGCTCGTCAAGTCAACCTAAGTGTATTGCGTGTGTTCCGAGGCCATGTCTGTACATGCTAGGCTCGTCAACACCCGTTGTATGCGAACGTTAGAATCTATCACACCCGATCATCACGTGGTGCTTCGAAACAATGAACCTTCGCAACGGTGCACAGTTAGGGTGAACACTTTCTTGAAATTATTATAAGGGATCATCTTACTTACTACCGTCGTTCTAAGCAAATAAGATGCAGAACATGATAAACATCACATGCAATCAAATAGTGACATGATATGGCCAACATCATTATGCTCCTTTGATCTCCATCTTTGGGGCACCATGATCATCTTCGTCACCGGCATGACACCATGATCTCCATCATCATGATCTCCATCATTGTGTCTTCATGAAGTTGTCACGCCAACGATTACTTCTACTTCTATGGCTAACGCGTTTAGCAACAAAGTAAAGTAATTTACATGGCGTTATTCAGTGACACGCAGGTCATACAAAATAATAAAGACAACTCCTATGGCTCCTGCCGGTTTTCATACTCATCGACATGCAAGTCGTGATTCCTATTACAAGAATATGATCAATCTCATACATCACATATATCATTCATCACATCTTCTGGCCATATCATATCACATAGCACATGCTGCAAAAACAAGTTAGACGTCCTCTAATTGTTGTTGCAAGTTTTTTACGTGGTTTGTAGGTTTCTAGCAAGAACGTTTCTTACCTACGTATGACCACAACGTGATTTGCCAATTTCTATTTACCCTTCATAAGGACCCTTTTCATCGAATCCGTTCTGACTAAAGTAGGAAAGACAGACACCCGCTAGCCACCTTATGCAACTAGTGCATGTCAGTCGGTGGAACCTGTCTCACGTAAGCGTACGTGTAAGTTCGGTCCGGGCCGCTTCATCCTACAATGCTGCCAAAACAAGAAACGACTAGTAGCGGCAAGAAGAATTGGCAACATCAACGCCCACAACTTCTTTGTGTTCTACTCGTGCATAGTAACTACGCATAGGCCTGGCTCATGATGCCACTGTTGGGAATCGTAGCATAATTTTTAAATTTTTCCTACGCTCACCAAGATCCATCTATGGAGTATACTAGCAACGAGGGGAAAGGAGTGCATCTACATACCCTTGTAGATCGCGAGCGGAAGCGTTCCAATGAACATGGATGACGGAGTCGTACTCGTCGTGATTCAAATCACCGATGACCGAGTGCCGAACAGACGGCACCTCCGCGTTCAACACACGTACGGTGCAGCGACGTCTCCTCCTTCTTGATCCAGCAAGGGGGAAGGAGAGGTTGATGGAGATCCAGCAGCACGACGGCGTGGTGGTGGATGTAGCGGGTCTCGGCAAGGCTTCGCCGAGCTTCTGCGAGAGGGAGAGGTGTAGCAGGGGAGGAGGGAGGCGCCCAAGGCTGTTGTGTTTCTGCCCTCCCTCCCCCCCTTTATATAGGCCCCCTGGGAGGGGGGCGCCGGCCAAGCCCCATCTAGATGGGGGGCGGCGGCCAAGGGGGTGCCTTGCCCCCCAAGGCAACTGGGACGCCCCCCACCCTAGGGTTTCCAACCCTAGGCGCAGGGGGGAGGCCCATGGGGGGGCGCCCAGCCAACTAGGGGCTGGTTCCCTTCCCACTTCAGCCCACGGGGCCCTCCGGGACAGGTGGCCCCACCCGGTGGACCCCCGGGACCCTTCCGGTGGTCCCGGTACAATACTGGTAACCCCCGAAACTTTCCCTGTGGCCGAAACTTGACTTCCTATGTATAATTCTTCACCTCCGGACCATTCCGGAACTCCTCGTGACGTCCGGGATCTCATCTGGGACTCCGAACAACTTTCGGGTTTCCGCATACACATATCTCTACAACCCTAGCGTCACCGGACCTTAAGTGTGTAGACCCTACGGGTTCGGGAGACATGCAGACATGACCGAGACGCCTCTCCGGTCAATAACCAACAGCGGGATCTGGATACCCATGTTGGCTCCCACATGTTCCACGATGATCTCATCGGATGAACCATGATGTCGAGGATTCAATCAATCCCGTATACAATTCCCTTTGTCAATCGGTATGTTACTTGCCCGAGATTCGATCGTCGGTATCCCAATACCTTGTTCAATCTCGTTACCGGCAAGTCTCTTTACTCGTACCGCAATGCATGATCCCGTGACTAACGCCTTAGTCACATTTAGCTCATTATGATGATGCATTACCGAGTGGGCCCAGAGATACCTCTCCGTCACACTGAGTGACAAATCCCAGTCTCGATCCGTGCCAACCCAACAGACACTTTCGGAGATACCCGTAGTGCACCTTTATAGTCACCCAGTTACGTTGTGACGTTTGGCACACCCAAAGCACTCCTACGGTAACCGGGAGTTGCACGATCTCATGGTCTAAGGAAAAGATACTTGACATTGGAAAAGCTCTAGCAAACGAAACTACACGATCTTTTATGCTATGCTTAGGATTGGGTCTTGTCCATCACATCATTCTCCTAATGATGTGATCCCGTTATCAATGACATCGTATGTCCATAGTCAGGAAACCATGACTATCGGTTGATCAACGAGCTAGTCAACTAGAGGCTTACTAGGGACACGTTGTGGTCTATGTATTCACACATGTATTACGATTTCCGGATAATACAATTATAGCATGAACAGTAGACAACTACCATGAACAAAGAAATATATAATAATAACCATTTATTATTGCCTCTAGGGCTTATTTCCAACAACCTCTCCGTCATACGGACTGACAAATCCCAGTCTCGATCCGTGCCAACCCAACAGACACTTTCGGAGATACCCGTAGTGCACCTTTATAGTCACCCAGTTACGTTGTGACGTTTGGCTCACCCAAAGCACTCCTACGGCATCCGGGAGTTGCACGATCTCATGGTCTAAGGAAATGATACTTGACATTGGAAAAGCTCTAGCAAACGAACTACACGATCTTTGAGCTATGCTTAGGATTGGGTCTTGTCCATCACATCATTCTTCTAATGATGTGATCCCGTTATCAATGACATCCAATGTCCATAGTCAGGAAACCATGACTATCTGTTGATCAACGAGCTAGTCAACTAGAGGCTTACTAGGGACACGTTGTGGTCTATGTATTCACACATGTATTACGATTTCCGGATAATACAATTATAGCATGAACAATAGACAATTACCATGAACAAAGAAATATATAATAATAACCATTTATTATTGCCTCTAGGGCATATTTCCAACAGTCTCCCACTTGCACTAGAGTCAATAATCTAGTTACATTGTGATGAATCGAACACCCATTGCGTCCTGGTGTTGATCATGTTTTGCTCTAGGGAGAGGTTTAGTCAACGGATCTGCTACATTCAGGTCCGTATGTACTTTACAAATATCTATGTCTCCATTTTGAACACTTTCACGAATGGAGTTGAAGCGACGCTTGATATGCCTGGTCTTCTTGTGAAACCTGGGCTCCTTCGCAAGGGTAATAGCTCCAGTGTTGTCACAGAAGAGAGTCATCGGGCCCGACGCATTGGGAATCACCCCTAGGTCGGTAATGAACTCCTTCATCCAGACTGCTTCCTGTGCTGCCTCCGAGGCCGCCATGTACTCCGCTTCACATGTAGATCCCGCCACGACGCTTTGCTTGCAACTGCACCAGCTTACTGCTCCTCCATTCAAAATATACACGTATCCGGTTTGTGACTTCGAGTCATCCAGATCTGTGTCAAAGCTAGCGTCGACGTAACCCTTTGCGACGAGCTCTTCGTCACCTCCATAAACGAGAATCATATCCTTAGTCCTCTTCAGGTACTTCAGGATATTCTTGACCGCTGTCCAGTGTTCCATGTCGGGATTACTTTGGTACCTTCCTACCAAACTTACGACAAGGTTTACATCAGGTCTGGTACACAGCATGGCATACATAATAGACCCTATGGCCGAGGCATAGGGGATGACGCTCATCTTTTCTATATCTTCTGCCGTGGTCGGGCATTGAGCCGTGCTCAATTGCACACCTTGCAATACAAGCAAGAACCCCTTCTTGGACTGATCCATATTGAACTTCTTCAATATCTTGTCAAGGTATGTACTCTGTGAAAGACCAATGAGGCGTCTTGATCTATCTCTATAGATCTTGATGCCTAATATATAAGCAGCTTCTCCTAGGTCCTTCATTGAAAAACACTTATTCAAATAGGCCTTTATACTTTCCAAGAATTCTATATCATTTCCCATCAATAGTATGTCATCCACATATAATACGAGAAATGCTACAGAGCTCCCACTCACTTTCTTGTAAACACAGGCTTCTGCATAAGTCTGTGTAAACCCAAACGCTTTGATCATCTCATCAAAGCGAATGTTCCAACTCCGAGATGCTTGCACCAGCCCATAGATTGAGCGCTGGAGCTTGCATACTTTGTCAGCATTCTTAGGATCGACAAAACCTTCCGGCTGCATCATATACAATTCTTCCTTAAGGAAGCCGTTAAGGAATGCCGTTTTGACGTCCATCTGCCATATCTCATAATCATAGTATGCGGCAATTGCTAACATGATTCGGACGGACTTCAGCTTCACTACGGGTGAGAAAGTCTCATCGTAGTCAACCCCTTGAACTTGTCGATAACCCTTAGCGACAAGTCGAGCCTTATAGATGGTCACATTACCATCCGCGTCTGTCTTCTTCTTAAAGATCCATTTATTTTCTATGGCTCGCCGATCATTGGGCAAGTCAGTCAAAGTCCATACTTCGTTTTCATACATGGATCCTATCTCGGATTTCATGGCTTCTAGCCATTTGTCGGAATCCGGGCCCGCCATCGCTTCTTCATAGTTCGAAGGTTCACCGTTGTCTAACAACATGATTTCCAGGACAGGGTTGCCGTACCACTCTGGTGCGGAACGTGTCCTTGTGGACCTACGAAGTTCAGCAGTAACTTGATCCGAAGCTTCATGATCATCATCATTAACTTCCTCCCCAGTCGGTGTAGGAACCACAGGAACATCTTCCCGTGCTGCGCTACTTTCCGGTTCGGAAGGAGTGACTATCACCTCATCAAGTTCCACTTTCCTCCCACTTAATTCTTTCGAGAGAAACTCTTTCTCCAGAAAGGACCCGTTCTTGGCAACAAAGATCTTGCCTTCGGATCTGAGGTAGAAGGTATACCCAATGGTTTCCTTATGGTATCCTATGAAGACGCATTTCTCCGACTTGGGTTCGAGCTTTTCAGGTTGAAGTTTCTTGACATAAGCATCGCATCCCCAAACTTTTAGAAACGACAGCTTAGGTTTCTTCCCAAACCATAATTCATACGGTGTCGTCTCAACGGATTTCGACGGAGCCCTATTTAAAGTGAATGCGGCAGTCTCTAAAGCATAGCCCCAAAATGAGAGCGGTAGATCGGTAAGAGACATCATAGATCGCACCATATCCAATAGAGTGCGATTACAACGTTCGGACACACCATTACGCTGAGGTGTTCCAGGCGGCGTGAGTTGTGAAACGATTCCACATTTCCTTAAGTGTGTACCAAATTCGTGACTTAAATATTCTCCTCCACGATCTGATCGTAAGAATTTTATTTTCCTGTCACGTTGATTCTCCACCTCACTCTGAAATTCCAGTGACCACTTCCCTTGCAATAAAAGCACTCAGTCTCAGGCTTGGGTCCATTCTTTGACTTCTTCCCGGCAACTGGCTTACCGGGCGCGGCAACTCCCTTGCCGTCCTTCTTGAAGTTCTTCTTACCCTTGCCCTTCTTGAACTTAGTGGTTTTATTCACCATCAACACTTGATGTTCCTTTTTGATTTCTACCTCCGCTGATTTTAGCATTGAATATACCTCAGGAATGGTCTTTTCCATCCCCTGCATATTGAAGTTCATCACAAAGCTCTTGTAGCTCGGTGGAAGCGACTGAAGGATTCTGTCAATGACCGCGTCATCCGGGAGATTAACTCCCAGCTGAGATAAGCGGTTGTGTAACCCAGACATTCTGAGTATGTGCTCACTGACAGAACTATTTTCCTCCATTTTACAGCTGAAGAACTTGTCGGAGACTTCTTATCTCTCGACCCGGGCATGAGCTTGGAAAACCATTTTCAGCTCTTCGAACATCTCATATGCTCCATGTTTCTCCAAACTCTTTTGGAGCCCCGGTTCTAAGCTGTAAAGCATGCCGCACTGAACGAGGGAGTAATCATCAGCACGTGATTGCCAAGCGTTCATAACGTCTTGGTTCTCTGGGATGGGTGCTTCACCTAGCGGTGCTTCTAGGACATAATCTTTCTTGGCAGCTATGAGGATGATCCTCAGGTTCAAGACCCAGTCCGTATAGTTGCTGCCATCATCTTTCAGCTTGGTTTTCTCTAGGAACGCGTTGAAGTTGAGGACAACGCGGGCCATTTGATCTACAAGACATATTGTAAAGATTTTAGACTAAGTTCATGATAATTAAGTTCATCTAATCAAATTATTCAATGAACTCCCACTCAGATAGACATCCCTCTAGTCATCTAAGTAAAAACATGATCCGAGTTAACTAGGTCGTGTCCGATCATCACGTGAGACGGACTAGTCAAGATCGGTGAACATCTCCATGTTGATCATATCTTCTATACGACTCATGCTCGACCTTTCGGTCTTCCATGTTCCGAGGCCATGTCTGTACATGCTAGGCTCGTCAACTCAACCTAAGTGTATTGCGTGTGTTCCGAGGCCATGTCTGTACATGCTAGGCTCGTCAACACCCGTTGTATGCGAACGTTAGAATCTATCACACCCGATCATCACGTGGTGCTTCGAAACAACGAACCTTCGCAACGGTGCACAGTTAGGGGGAACACTTTCTTGAAATTATTATAAGGGATCATCTTACTTACTACCGTCGTTCTAAGCAAATAAGATGCAAAACATGATAAACATCACATGCAATCAAATAGTGAAATGATATGGCCAATATCATTTTGCTCCTTTGATCTCCATCTTCGGGGCGCCATGATCATCTTCGTCACCGGCATGACACTATGATCTCCATCATCATGATCTCCATCATCGTGTCTTCATGAAGTTGTCATGCCAACGATTACTTCTACTTCTATGGCTAACGCGTTTAGCAATAAAGTAAAGTAATTTACATGGCGTTATTCAATGACACGCAGGTCATACAAAATAATAAAGACAACTCCTATGGCTCCTGCCGGTTGTCATACTCATCGACATGCAAGTCGTGATTCCTATTACAAGAATATGATCAATCTCATACATCACATATATCATTCATCACATCTTTTTGGCCATATCACATCACAAGGCACATGCTGCAAAAACAAGTTAGACGTCCTCTAATTGTTGTTACAAGTTTTTACGTGGCTTCTATAGGTTTCTAGCAAGAACGTTTCTTACCTACGTAAAACCATAACGTGATATGCCAATTTCTATTTACCCTTCATAAGGACCCTTTTCATCGAATCCGTTCCGACTAAAGTGGGAGAGACAGACACCCGCTAGCCACCTTATGCAACTAGTGCATGTCAGTAGGTGGAACCTGTCTCACGTAAGCGTACGTGTAAGGTCGGTCCGGGCCGCTTCATCCCACAATACCGCCGAAAGAACATAAGACTAGTAGTGGCAAGAAAAATTGACAACATCTACGCCCACAACTGCTTTGTGTTCTACTCGTGCATAGTAACTACGCATAGGCCTGGCTCATGATGCCACTGTTGGGGATCGTAGCAGAATTTTAAAATTTCCTACGCATCACCAAGATCCATCTATGGAGTATACTAGCAACGAGGGGAAAGGAGTGCATCTACATACCCTTGTAGATCGCGAGCGGAAGCGTTCAAGTGAACGGGGTTGATGGAGTCGTACTCGCCGTGATCCAAATCACCGATGACCGAGTGCCGAACGGACGGCACCTCCGCGTTCAACACACGTACGGAGCAGCGACGTCTCCTCCTTCTTGATCCAGCAAGGGGGAAGGAGAGGTTGATGGAGATCCAGCAGCACGACGGCGTGGTGGTGGATGTAGCAGGATCCCGGCAGGGCTTCGCCAAGCACAAGCGGGAGGGAGAGGTGTTGCAGGGGGAGAGGGAGGCGCCAGGGGCTGTGGTCTTGCTGCCCTCCCTCCCCCCCACTATATATAGGCCCCCTGGGGGGCGCCGGCCCTGGATCCCATCTACAAGGG
Organism: Triticum aestivum; assembly: GCF_018294505.1. Classification (NCBI taxonomy): domain Eukaryota; kingdom Viridiplantae; phylum Streptophyta; class Magnoliopsida; order Poales; family Poaceae; genus Triticum; species Triticum aestivum. Next base: position 5,692,039 of record NC_057802.1, on the reverse strand, counting down.
GGGCGGCGGCCAGGGGGGAAACTTCCCCCCCAAGTCAAGTGGGGCGCCCCCCACCCCTAGGGTTTCCAACCCTATGCGCAGGGGGAGGCCCAAGGGGGGCGCCCCTGCCCACTAGGGGCTGGTTCCCCTCCCACTTCAGCCCATGGGGCCCTCCGGGACAGGTGGCCCCACCCGGTGGACCCCCGGGACCCTTCCGGTGGTCCCGGTACAATACCGGTGACCCCCGAAACTTTCCCGGTGGCCGAAACTTGACTTCCTATATATAATTCTTCACCTCCGGACCATTCCGGAACTCCTCGTGACGTCCGGGATCTCATCCGGGACTCCGAACAACTTTCGGGTTTCCGCATACTAATATCTCTACAACCCTAGCGTCACCGAACCTTAAGTGTGTAGACCCTACGGGTTCGGGAGACATGCAGACATGACCGAGACGCCTCTCCGGTCAATAACCAACGGCGGGATCTGGATACCCATGTTGGCTCCCACATGTTGCACGATGATCTCATCGGATGAACCATGATGTCGAGGATTCAATCAATCCCGTATACAATTCCCTTTGTCAATCGGTATGTTACTTACCCGAGATTCGATCGTCGGTATCCCAATACCTTGTTCAATCTCGTTACCGGCAAGTCTCTTTACTCGTACCGCAATGCATGATCCCGTGACTAACTCCTTAGTCACATTGAGCTCATTATGATGATGCATTACCGAGTGGGCCCAGAGATACCTCTCCGTCATACGGAGTGACAAATCCCAGTCTCGATCCGTGCCAACCCAACAGACACTTTCGGAGATACCCGTAGTGCACCTTTATAGTCACCCAGTTACGTTGTGACATTTGGCACACCCAAAGCACTCCTACGGCATCCGGGAGTTGCACGATCTCATGGTCTAAGGAAATGATACTTGACATTGGAAAAGCTCTAGCAAACGAACTACACGATCTTTGAGCTATGCTTAGGATTGGGTCTTGTCCATCACATCATTCTCCTAATGATGTGATCCCGTTATCAATGACATCCAATGTCCATAGTCAGGAAACCATGACTATCTGTTGATCAACGAGCTAGTCAACTAGAGGCTTACTAGGGACACGTTGTGGTCTATGTATTCACACATGTATTATGATTTCCGGATAACACAATTATAGCATGAATAATAGACAATTATCATGAACAAAGAAATATAATAATAACCATTTATTATTGCCTCTAGGTCGTATTTCCAACAGAGAAGACGAACGCTTGGGCGCTGGAGCTCGAGCGAAGGGGAATGAATCGGGAAGAAGAAAGCGTGGGTACAAAAGGGAGTCCTTATCCCCTTATAAAGGCAGCAGGGATTCTGCGCCTCCCCACTTGCCTGGTAAACTCGCTTAATCCCCAAGCGCCGTGATTAATGGCGTGGTTGGGTTACCCACACCCGTATTGATGAGAATCCCGTGATAAGGGGACACGATCTCTGCTTCGACAAGACATGCCAAGAAAACCGCCTCGCAATATGTGAAGTAGCTGGTTGAGAAAAACGGTTCGTAATGACCGGACCACGGCAGGATGTCACGCTATGAAAAGTTGTCGGCAGATTAGATTTGTGGAAATATTATGCTCTCTACGGTGGTATGTGGAATTTGTTTTGCAGAACCAGACACGATCCTTGTGTTCAAAATCTTCTATGGAGTATTCGGAGGAAGAACCCGCCTTGCAATGCCGAAGACAATCTGCGCGCCGGACTCATCGTCATTGAAGCCTGGTTCAGGGGCTACTGAGGGAGTCCTGTATTAGGGGGTCCTCGGACAGCCGGACTATATGCTTTAGCTGGACTGTTGGACTATGAAGATACAAGATTGAAGACTTCGTCCCGTGTCCGAATGGGACTCTCCTTCGCAAGCTTGGCAATTCGGATATGTAGATCTCCTCCCTTGTAACCGACTCTGTGTAACCCTAGCCCCCTCCGGTGTCTATATAAACCGGAGGGTTTAGTCCGTAGGACAACAACAATCATAATCATAGGCTAGCTTCTAGGGTTTAGCCTCTACGATCTCGTGGTAGATCAACTCTTGTAATACTCATATCATCATGATCAATCAAGCAGGAAGTAGGGTATTACCTCCATCTAGAGGGCCCGAACCTGGCTAAACATTGTGTCCCCCGCCTCCTGTTACCATCCGCCTTAGACGCACAGTTCGGGACCCCTTACCCGAGATCCGCCGGTTTTGACACCGACACCTGGGTTCTTAGAATCGGGCTTTTTTGGCCCGACCCGACATATGCCCAGGTATACTCTCTACTAGTAGCAGGTTATCAAAAAGGGCAGTTCTTTTGTGCATGCCTTCTAGCGGGTTTGGGGGCAATCAAGCCGTCCTGGAGAAGCCTATGCCGATTGGATGCCAGGCTAGGAATATGTGTCATTCTCTGCGAACTCCTCCTCCTCCTGGTTTGGCTTATCATTTCCCCATTAAATAAGCATTTGCCTATGTTTTGTCCGGCCTATATCTGTTCTCAAATACCCTAATTTTGGGATTATGATGGCGGTTCGTGTTCTGATCTGGAGGTCCTTCTATTCTTGTCTCCCCTTAGGTTCGAATAAGCTTTCGTGCTACCTATTTTCCACTATGTTGTTTCTAGGATATTAGGTGAGGCGTAGCCCCTATTGTAATCTTGGATGTGTTTTCTACTCTCTATGCTCTCTCGCCTTGTGGTTAGCACAGGTTGGTTGTGAGCGGATACTTGATTTTCCACATCATCCTTGGTGTTAGCTTCTCCGAGCTCCAACTAAGTCGTTCAAGCCTTTCCCATGCACTGATACGAGGACGATCTTGGTTGGTGTCCTCTCTGGTTAACCTCCAGTGTCTCTAGAACCTCCAGGTGCGGATGCCCGCTTAGAAGTCTCTGGATTAGGTGGTTGAGTGCTGTGGTAACCGACGGATTGCTCATTGCTTCTTGATGGCATCTGCCGGATCAAGGGATTATTTTTCCTACTCTATTACAAGCATCTAATCAGGACTTTTGGCGTCCGGGGTCTCCAAAATCCAGTACTCTATTCCAGGGGTCTTTTTGGAGGCTTGTGTTCATGTTGTTGTTACTTGCTGGTGGCAGCCAGCAGATATGTCGTATGTGTCGATCGATGACAGTGGGAACGGCGAGAAGTGTGGTGACCTGGGTGACAAGTTGTGACGCGTCTGTGTTGCTCCCTTGTACTATTTGGTTATGCATGTCCCTTGCGCTGACACATATATCCTTTTCTTTTTATGGGCTACCACGTGTTTGATGGTGTTATAATCTGGCGATGGAGTCAAAAGTACTCCGCCGTGTATCAATTAAGCAGGAAACCGCGGAAAAAAGCAATGTGCTTACATTTATGTTCCTCAATTTTTCTAGAACAACATGGATCTGCAATAGTCAACCTTTTATCGCACACTTGTAGGTACTTGAAAGAGAAGACATCATGAATACATGGACAAAGTAGCAATAATGAATTTGATTAAGAGCACGGCTTATATCTATACCATATAGTATAAGTTCTAATCGAGCATATACAAGGAAGTGCTCACAACATATACTTACAAAATATCTTAACATTGATATCTCATAGTAATAGATGCAGCCGGTTAAGAACACAATAGATAGATGCTTACAAAAGATATACAAGTACTGAAAATTACTATCCTAACCATAATTGACCGATTACGCTAATTACGGCAACCTCTAGATATGGAGAGGATGGAGAGGAATAATCGAGTATTGCAGATATTTGCTTTGTCTAAGCATAAAAAAAAAATACTACCTCCGTATAAAAATATCAGACAATTTTTTAGGCTAAACAATGAGATAACATACATGCAGCTGGTTGGAACATCTACTTTAATGCAGATGCAGGGGGTTGTGTGGAACAGTGGCAAGGTGCACCGGTCAATGAGGAAGGAAGCATTTATAGTGTAGTACTTGGAACAGTAGCTGCCTCGGCCGCTTTTGTTCTTGGACCTTTGCTCTTCTCCTCTCTCTCTCCCACCTCCTGCTAGAAAAAAGTTTTCTTTCCCCAAAGTCCGGCCAGCCAGGATGCAGGGCGCCGCCGTCGAGGGGAGGAGCAGGGCTTCGCCGGACCAGGGTCCGGCCGACGAGGAGAGCGCCAAGAAGGCGCGGCTGGACCTGCCCGACGCCCACGTGAAGCAAGAGCTCGCGGACGGAGGCGCCATCGTCGCGGCGGCGGCGCCGTACAGCCCGAGAGAGGAGCTCGCCGTGAGGATCGACAAGCGCCTGCTCCACTGCCCGCTCTGCACCCTCCCCTTCAAGCCCCCCGTCTTCCAGGTAGGTTCCTCTATTTCCTTCCTTTTTTCTTCCACACTCGATCGGCGCCGGCCGGTGAAAGATCCATTCTTTCCTTCCTCAATAAGAAGATGTGCTGATTCACCGACGGACTCCGATCTGTGTGCCTGCCTGCAGTGCAAAGCGGGGCACCTGGCCTGCGGCTGCTGCGTCGCCCAGCTGCCCTGCGGCCAGTGCAAGGCGTGCGTGGACGGCGGCGGCTTCTTCGACCCCTGCCCCGCGCTGGACGCCGTGGTGTCCTCCACCAGGGTCGAGTGCCCCAACGCCGGCTGCCCGAGGTACGTCACCTACCACGAGGTCGCCGAGCACCAGACCACGTGCCCGCACGCGCCCTGCCGCTGCACGGAGCCGGGCTGCGGCTACGTCGGCGCGCCGCAGGCGCTCGCCGGCCACCTCCACACCGTCCACTCGGTGCCGGTGCGCGCCGTGCAGTACGGAAAGGCCAGCCAGCTCCGCCTGCCGGTGTCGGCGCCGCGGCTGGTGCTCCTCGGCGACGACGACAACCGCGTGTTCCTCCTGTCCGTGGGCGCGCTCGGCGCCGGCGTGACCGCCGTATCCGTGGTGTGCGCCAGGGCGAGCGCGGCGACGCGGCCCCGGTTCGCGTGCAAGTTGTGGGTCAACCTGGAGGCGGCCAACTGCGGCAAGGAGGACATGGTGCTGGTGGACATGCACATGAGGAGCAGCTCGTCGCCCGGCGCCGTGGTCGCCGCGGGCGAGCCCACGTTCCTGACGGTGCCACCGATGTACCTGGTGCCAGCAGCAGCAGCATCAGGGGATGGGGCTGCGTCCATGGAAGTTCCTCTGCACATCCGCATCGACAAGCTCTCCCCTTGGTCCGACGCATTGGTTTGATTAGGTCCAGCACTCAAGGCAGTTCGTGGTTGCTTATCTTGGAGTTCCAGCTTAAACTAAGTATTTGGGTGATGTTTATTAGAAGATGCAGTTCATCTTTGATGGTAGTCCTACCTAGTAGTGAACTTTAATGTCATTGTAGGGTACTTAAATCGGAGGATATTAAGCTTGGTGCTAATCCTGTGGTGAAATGCATCATCTTCCGTTGTTATGTCATTCCAACTTGCAAGCATTTCATTTGCATCTGTTGCAATCTACTCCGTATCTTAAGTCAAGAGTAGAGCTCAATCTCATGTCAAGAAATGTTATCCATGACACCAAAGCGACGCTTAATCCGGGTTTCCTGGAGGATGGTGAGTAACAAAGGAGGCCTTCTGTCAATAAAATCTCCTAACTCTTCTCTATGTATGAATTTGAATATTCATCATGCAGGATACCGCCTATGTTGATGCAGCATGTAATTCCTGATGAAGCTTCTCTCAGAGTCTTCCTAAGGAATGAATCAAGCAACCATTCCATATTTGTTCAAGGTCTGCTATGAAAGTTTGTTCAGTTTTGCAGGCAGAAGCAAATCAATGGGACTTCTTCTAGCGGCTGCAGTCCTCAATGCTTTGGACTGGAACACTGTTTCTTTTTTCTCTGATTGCAGTACTTTGGTAGAAGTTCCGGAGGCCAAGGATTTGATTTGGCATCCTGGACATTGGAGCATACGACCTACTTTGCTCATTTCTTCCATCTTGTCTCCGGTCTTCATTCTTACAGGATTGAGCACATTCCAATGATTAAAAGCTATGTGGCTCATAATCTTGCTAAGAAAGCCTTCTCGAGTAGATCTTCCCCTAGCTGTACTTTTCTTTGCAGCAAAGGTTCTAGATGTAATTCCAAAAGGTCTTTTGAAGTCATCTCCTTCCTAAGGGCCTGTTCGGTTGACAGGGAAAATGGAGGGGTTTGGCAGGGATTACACCCTCTACAAGTCAAAACCTCCTCCAATCCACCTCAATCCCCCTGTGAGGAGGTGTAACCGAACAAAGCCTAAGGGCATCTACAATGCAAGAGCGCTTATTTGGACGCTTAGGCAATAAAAAGAATTAATTAAAGAAGTGGCATCGTTGTAGGAGTCCGTCTCCTCAACGCATGGGCGCCTGGTCGAGCGCTAATGCAATCGGTTTCTCGTAGAAGAAAAGGGGCAGCGCTCGTTAAACAGCTCAGAGGAAAGAAAAAAAGAACGAAGCGCCCGATGGCAGCCCTGGCATCGACGCTAGCACCTGGGATCAACCAGGATTAGACCATAACGGCCAGGAAGTGAATCCTAGCGCCTGTCATTAGCGCCGGCGTTGTACATGCCCTAAGGGGGAAACTTATGTCTGTACACTCCTTAGATTGCTAATAATAAAGTGTTAAGCCCCCTTTGAGGGCTGGAGTTTGCCCCCAAAAAAACTAGTAACTTCTAGTACTGCACATGGCCATAATTCTTCTTTTATATGAATGCGCTTTGTTAGCAAAAAAAACATTTTCTAACAAAATAATCTTTCTATATTAAAATAAAAGCGAGTCATCGACACTATAAGTGTAAACATCTACTGACAAATTGGATGGCGGCCGAGAGTTACCCTACCAAACTATTGGTATTGACTGATGGGCATGGCATGCGTTTGGATAACTCCCCAAATTTTAAATCTGACTCACTGATTTTTGATTTATTTTTTGGTTTTATTGATAGAAGAAGACTACGCCAGCTAGTGGAGCATGAAAACGCTTGCTTTTTTTAGTTGCCCCTCTTGATTTTCCGCCCGACGCATGTCGGCATATTTAAAAGCGGGGTACCCCAAGCGTAATTACAAATGGACCAGCCCAAAAAGCCAGGTCGGTAAGGCTTTTACTTCGGAAACGGAAAAAAATTGGACGTCACAAAAATATGTAAAATTTTGGAAATTTGAAAGTTAATTTGGATTTTGAGTTTCAAAAATCAACATTTTTTTATTTTTTTAACCTAATTTAAATTTTAGTTTGAATTTGGCTCAAAATTTCAGGGTTGCAAGTATTTCAGACTCCACTGAAATATGCGAGATTTCGTTGAAATTTTGAAACTTCACTGGAATTCCACTTCACAATTAATACTACAACATCCCAAAAGGAGCTAATTATGTGGCGGCATGCAAACCTTTGTGTAGGTTTACTGCCAATTAAATCTACCCTGGTTAAACTTGATCTACCAAAACGTCAGCAGTGTCGTTTTGGGACGGTGCTAGGTGTCGCGAACACGGGCCTCCTCAACACACGTGCCTTGCATGTAGACAACTTTCACAAAGACCGTGTGAGGTCGCCTTCTCGTCCACACATTTAATGTGAGTGCGGGCTAAGGTGCTTAGCCTACCGCTGTCGGGGGTGACAAGTGTCGAGAAGTCCGCCTCGGTCATCAAAGACGACTTCCCCACACAACCGACACTCTCGGTCAAGGCTATCAACGCCACATGCTCCCGCATGGACTTCCCGGGGTTGCTCTTTCATGGGGACATCAAGCAACATATATCTTTTTATATTACAGAGTGCGATTTAAAAAAAAATCAATTTGTCTCACGCAAGCGTTTGATTGCTAATATATGCCTTTGTTTTTCTCATGGCTTTTCAGTAATATTATTGATGCCTAATGGTATGATGCGTCAAACATGCCATGTTCTATGTATTAGTGATTTCTCTTTTTCTTGAACCTCGGTAGGATTTATTTTGGCGGCAAACTGAATTTTGTTCATCCCCAATTAAACCTTCCACTTGCTATCTTTGATGTCAAGATAGCGAGTGAACTTTAATGTCATTGTAGAGCTCAACCTCATGTTATGAAATGCATGCATTTGTGTACACCAAGTTAGTGAACTTTAATGTCATTGTAGGGTACTTAAATCGGAGGATATTATGCTTGGTGCTAATCCTGTCGTGAAATGCATCTAGGTTCTTCCGTTGTTATGTCATTCCAAGTTGCAAGCATTTCATTTGCATCTGTTGCAATTTATCTATCTTAAGTCAGGAGTAGAGCTCAACCTCATGTTATGAAATGCATGCATTTGTGTACACCATTGCTATCTGATGGATCTTTTTCCTGCATAATAAAATGTTATGTTCAACTAGTAAGTTCTACTACACATGCCCATAATTCTTTTTGTTATGAACGATGTTTCTAAGCAAAGTAAAAAAAATCCCTTTTCTAACAAAATAATTTTTTATATGTTGCAACTAAAAGTTTTAATATTTGTTACAATCATTTTTATTAGAAAGAAGAAACGCAAAACCCTTGTCCTCTGGATTCTCAAATGCACACAATCATAACTCACTAAAATACCCCCTCCACTCCATAATATATGACGTTATTACATCCAATTTGTGAGCACATGAGATGTAATAACATCTTATATTACGAGTAGAACGAGTCATAGAGACTAAAACATCTACTTACAAAGGGTTGGGAGCTTGTTTGTATGGCAGCTGGCAGTTATTGTATCAAATATTGGCATTGACCGATGAGTGGGGCATCCGTTTGGATAACTCCCAAAATTTTGAATTAAGCATTTTCCTTTTTTTTGATTGCATTGATAGCAGAAGAGTATGCTAGGTAGCGGAGCGTGAAAACGGTTGCTTTTTTGGATGCCCCTCCTTATTTTGCGCTCGGCCCGGTTGATTCACATGGCCGCGACTGATCCGCGCCCATGTTTTGGTAGTGCGAGTGCTGAAACAAGGCACCGAGACTAAAGGCAGCCGGTGAGTTACCTTACCAAATTATTGGCCTTGACCGATGGGCGGGGCATGCATTTGGATAACTCCCAACATTTTGGATCCGAGCTAATTTTTTGGTTGCCCCTCCCGATTTTACCCCTGACGCGGGAGATTCACGTGGCGGTGAAATTCTCCATAAAAAATTGGTGAACCGGTTTCACAGGAGGGGGGAGGCTAAGGCGATTGACAACTAACCCTAGCTCCCACCTATCGTCGAGCGGGAGAATATGGCCTTAGGCATTCTCAAAAAAAAAAAAAGAGAATGCCTTAGGCATTCTCGGGAGTGATATTACTACACCGAGAATTTGGACCGGCCCACTATACCACACCGAGGTAGCCTATTTTTTGAAATGTTCATGTTTTAAAAAATTTGTTCAACGTTTGAAAAATGTTTTTTTTACATTTTTTTTCATAAATTAGAAAAATGTCCACGAATTAAAATATATGATTACGTGTTTTGAAAAAGTGTTCGCGTTTTAAAAAAAACTGTTCAGAAATTACAAGAAATGTTAATGCTTTTAAAGTACAAATTTGAAATTTCCAAAAAATGTTTCTCTTTTATTATTTGGTTCATAAATTAAAAAACAACTTGTGGAATTTTAGAAAATGTTCACATATTTGAAAATTGTTCAGAAGTTAAAAAAACCACTCTTTTTTTCATAAATTCAATTTCGTGTTACTCAAATAATGTTTGCAATTCCAAAAGTTTGCATAGGTTTCAAAAAATGTTTTAAAATTTTAGAAATGGTGTCACATTCTCCAAAATATGTTTTTTATTTTTTATTTTTTTGTGTTTTCATATATGAATGCTACTGTGTTTTCTCCAAAAAATATATATATATATGTGTGTGTGTGTGTGTGTGTGTGTGTGTGTGTGTGTGTGTGTGTGTGTCATGTTGTCTATCATGTATGTGTGCTTGGAGTGCGAGGTCCCGAGTTCGAGTCCTCGCAAGCCCACAGGTTTTCTTATAGAAGAAAAGTGGCTTCATCGTGTATTAAAAAAAGTGTTGAAAACACGCATTAAAAAATGTACATTATGTATTTAAAACTATCCAAAAACATGCATTTAAAAATGCTCTCTCCTTGGTCCGATCAGATCTGCTGCTGATGATGGGGTAACAAACGATGCATTCAAGGCAGTTCGTGCTTACTTATTTTGGAGATCCAGCTGAAACTATTTGGTTGATGTTAATTAGTAGATGCACTTCATCTTTAATGTCATTGTAAAATTCGGACGTTGCCAAAATATGTAAAATTTTGGAAATTCAGAACTTATTTTGGATTTTGAGGTTCAAAATTCAACAAGTTTTAATGATTTTTACACTAATTAAATTTTAGTTTGAATTTGGCTAGAAATTTCAGATTTGCAAGTATTTTGGACCCCGCCGAAATATGCAAAATTTCCTTGAAATATTGAACCCTTGACAAAAGAAGAAACTATGCTGGAATTCCTCTTCACAATTAGTACTGCAACATCCAGAAGGAGCCAATTACGTGGCGGTATGCAGACCTTTGTGTAGGTTTACTGCCATGTAAATCTACCCTGGTTGAACCAGATCTACACGTTAGCGGTGACGTTTTGGGACGGTGCTAGGTGTCCCGAACACGGGTCTCCTCAGCACACGTGCCTCGCATGCAGGCAGCTTTCACGGAGCCCGTGAGGTGACGTTCCAGACCACGCATTTAATGTGAGTGCAAGCTACGGTGCATAGCCAGCCTATAGCTGTAAGGGGTGACAAGTGTTGAGAAGTTCGCCTCGATCATCAAAGACGACTTCCCCCTGCCGCCAGCACTCTCGAATGAACACAATTATAAAATTATTAAAACAGAAACAAGGCAACGAGACTAATGGCAGCCCGAAGTTCCTTACCAAATTATTGGTTTTACCGATGGGCGGGGCGTGCATTTGGATAACTCCCAAAATTTTGGATCCGAGCCAATTTTTGTTGACCCTCCCAATTTTGCGCTCAAGGTGGGAGATTCGTGTGGCCGCGAGATCCTTTGTCAACAAATTGGCGCCCCCCACGTTTTGGTATGGTGGGTGCACGCACAATCGAGAGAGGCGATAAATCCTGAAACCACCTATAACACCCCATCGGCCATATGAATCATCACCATGCAGCAGTTACGCGACACCACCGCCGACTACCCCTCTGTTGTCGGCCACCGCCCCCAGACAAACACCCCCGCGCGATGCTGCTCCTCCAAAGAAACGACCCGCCACACTTCGACAACCGGAGGGGGAAGCGGCTTTAGAGCATTTTTCGCGTGGCGATGGCCTAGGGCTGTGGAAAAAAAAACATGGCATTTGGACATCGTTTGGCTTGGTGGTTCTTCTCCACGAACGGGCCAACAAGTAGCGTGTGTGCGTCGCCTCGCCGGGGCGATTTTCACAGGCCGTGTGATGCCGTCATGGGAACGAGACAAGCACCATCAGTTGACAGCTACCACTGCACTCATTGCAGGAGGGAGTAGTACGTAAAATGCTTTGCAGGCCAGCACAGCACTAGCCACCGATGATCCCATGGCATGGCTCGCCGCTCAGTTCGGGAAGGTGAACTCTGCTCCATCCATTCAAAGCAGTACTAGCACGCAGCTTTACCCGGTGGAGTGCTGTGTGTGTGGCGTGTGAGACAAGGGAAAAGATTGGTCGAATCTCTTTAATTTATACTCCATGCATGAGCCAGATTGTTCTTTTGTACGTACTAGTATAGTCCAATTGCATCCATCTTATTACTACTCCCACACCCTCAGGCCCTTTCAAAATTCAAATGAGATTCGGGGTCTTGGTTAAGTTGGATTGGTGGGCATGTGATGATGGATGAGCGCAGGATGGTGGAGTTGTCTGGCGTCGACGGCAGCTAGACCGGACAAGGTAGATGCAACAATACAGCACTGAAGATGGATTGGTGGCAGGTGGCTACAGCGGCCTCATACCCGGCAGGCGTCTTGGTTAAGGAGGGCGCCGGACTGGTGGGTGCCCCATACCCGGCCGGCAGGCGTCCTGGTTGAGACCTCAGGACTTAGATGTTAGGTTTGGTTGCGAGGTCTGTTTGATATTAGACCCAGACTATCAGAATCCCTACATCAATTGAATAGGAGTAGCGACAGATGTTACCTAGACGATGGCTTTAGTCTTACTGTTGTATGACTTTGTAAGGTCTTATGTGAATAATTAATAAAGTGGCTGCATACATCGTCCAGAGGCCGGGGGTCCCCCTCCTTTAAAAAAATGCCCAAATCACCTATGGAGACCCATCGGATACCGTCGCCATTGGCCACCGCCCCAGACGACGACCTGCACCTGGTGCCGCTCCTCCAAAAAGAAGAGCATGCCACCTTTGACAATGGGGCCCGCCACCATCTTGGAGATTGGCCCCTACAGACGCATTGGGCGCATGATGGTACGAGAAAGGTAGGGTCCCGAAAGAACCCTTGGCCTTTGCTTTCTAGAATGGCAGCCGGAAACAAGATTTTTTAAAATAGAAACAAGGCAATGGCAGCCGGAAGTTACATTACCAAATTAGTGGGATTTACCGAGGGCAACTCCCAAAATTTTGGATCCCAGCCAATTTTTTGTCACCCCTCCCAAATTTGCCGCTCGGCAAGGAGATTCACGTGGCCCCGAAAATCCTTGATCAACAAACTGGCACCCCCACGTTTTGGTAGGGCTGGTGCACGCACAATCCAGAGAGGTGATAAATCCCCAAATCATCTATGACGCCCCATCGGCCATATGAATCTCAATAGCAGTTAGAGCATCTACAACCAAACCTCTCAAACACGTGTCAAACACCTGGGCAGGCTGTCCGGTTATTGAGCAGTCACAAAAAAAGATCCAACCGGAGCTCTCAAACCGCAGACAAACGCTTGAGTTGACCGACACCCCTCATATCCAGCCTAAATATAGGAAGGATATGAGGCGGCCCGGACGCGTCCGCCACGACCCACCATTGGCCCACCCCAACCCCACAAAATCATCCTTCAGAGCAACCCTAGCTCACTTCACTCCGCTCCGCTTCGCTCCCCGACAATCCCCTTTTCCCAATCCGTCCAATCCCTAGCGCCGATGAGCATGTCAAGCACCCAGAGCTACTCCGACGGCAGCTCCGAAGATGAGTACGAGATGGCGCTCCTTATCGTGCTCGAGCGCTCGCGGGTCGATACGGGCGGCAGCTGATCCGGGTCCGGTGCGACGCCTCATGTCGCCCGTCGCCGCAGCGCCAACGCTGGCGCCATCCCTTCCCGCCCGCGCTCGGATCTATGCGGGCTGCCCAATCTGCTCCGCCCGCCCGACGGCCTTCTCCACCTCCGGATGCTGCTCCGCGCGGGGCAGCGTTGGGTTCTAGTGTCGCACCGTCCGACGCTTGCAAGGCTACATCGTCATCTCCTCCTCGTCCTCCGACGGGTTCGACTCTGACGGCTCCGACGTTGACCCATCTACTGCTGCGGACGTCTACAGTAGCGCCGCTGATCGGAAGGGCAAAGGGCCGGCGAGAAAGTGGTGAAGCCCGCCCTCTCCTTTTATATAATCTAGTTCTAGTATGTAGTTACAATGTGCCGGATCGTTGAACTATGTGAACTATGCCCGTTTGGTAATCTTTTGGTGATGTTTATGTGATTATGCCCGTTTCGTATCGGTTTATATGTCGTGTCAATTTTGATCGTTCGGCGATCTATGTACTACATTTGCATGAATTTGTATGAATATAGAGTGTTGGATATGCGATACGCGGGTATGAAGGGGTGAATTTAGAGAGTATCCGGTCAATGTCCACGAACACACCCGAACGCGTCCACGACTGTTTGAGAGATCAGATTTGCAGAATCCGACTGTAAATGCTCTTACGCCACACCACCGCCCAAGAAAAGGACGACCGCCACGCGGTGCTGCTCCAAACGCATGGCACTTGGGCTGCGAGAAAACAGTGGCATTTGGGCGTCGTTTGGCTTGGTGATGATTTTTCTCCACGAACGGCACCAACAAGTCGTAGTAGCATGTATGCATGCATCGCCTCGCCGGACCGATTTCACAGGCTGTGAGGCCAACTCCAACGCACACCTCATCTGATCCGTCTGTATCCGTTTTATCCGTTTGATGTCCGGCCCGCCCTATTTTCGACGCAAAATTGCGTCAGGTATACGTCCCCACAAACATCAAATGAATGCACACGCGCCCGCTCCTCATCCGTCTCGAGACCGCGTGACGGCCGTCCACCTACCTCCCATCGTCCAAATTAAACTGCACACGCGCGGGCGGCCTCGCATGTCAGCCTCCTAGCCACGTGGGGCCTCATTCTTTTTAATGCGGAGGCCGTGGACCGGCCAGTCCACACTTCCACTCCCGGCCACTCCTGCCTCCTTGAAGCCCAACACAGCCAAACCCTAGCCACCGGCCGCCAGAGATCCACCTCCTCCCCGCCTCCACCTCGTCCATTGTCGGTAATGGGGTGGCATTGGATCGACGGCCGTAAGGGGAAGCGCGACCATAAGGCTGGGTCATCCTCCGGCCGTCGCCGCAGCCACTCCACCCTTCCACCCCCTCCTCCTCCGCCGCCATTCTCCATCGCCCCGTCGGCGGCCAACCCTCGGAACTGACTGTACGTGAAGGCCGACATTTGCAAGCGGTAGTGGGAGACGGGGATGCTGCTGCCGTGGAGCGACGTCCACCTCCCCAACAACTGGCATTTGTCGGCCGACTGCGTTCCCATCCCGCCGGTCCCAGTTGGCGGCCGAGCCCGTCGCGAGGAGATCCAGCGCGGCCGCGCCCTCCTGCCCCAACCTCCTCGACGACACCAGGTACGCCTTCGACTCGCCGTTGTGGGACACCTGGTTCCGCGACGAGCAGTATAGGGTTTAGGGTTTAGGGACGGCGTGGTGTGTCATTAAATGGTATGGATGGGCCCGATTGATGATACAAGTCACGTTACATTTACTTGAAGGCGATGCACATGGAATTCTTCTTTGAGAGGTGCGATTCAGGTAATCATGCGGCAGATCTGCCAAAATTTGTGCTTCTTCTAGTTCAGGGATTTGGTTGGGTGTCCCGGGAATCTCAGCTACTGTGATGCAACAAACCCAAAAACGGTTCTTCATATACAAGTTAATGCGGTGGTAAGTTAGAAAATCAAAATAAAACCAGTGATAAACCTGGTGTGCGCAATTCATTTAAAAATAGAATATGAACGCACCAGGCAGAGTGCATCTTCTTTTATCTGGTTATAAGAAAATAATAAATACTATTTGAAAAGAAAAAATAGCATAATTTTTTCCAGCTTACTCTGAAAAAATGACGCCAGAAAAAAATGGTAGAGTGCATCTTTAATTGAAATGATTAGGAACACTAGGTAACATCTGTGGTTGGCTAAAAAACTGAAGAGTGTGAATAGTCGAATGGTTTCCATCTTTTGCTAGAGGGACAGACAAAAAAATAATATTCCGTGTGTGTAATTTATCTTGAGCCCATGTGAGTATAAGATGTGAGGATTTTTTGAAATTTCACACCTGGAAAATGTTGATTAGTACACTTGGAGTGCCATGGGGTCGACGAGAGCCGCAGTTATGGTATGGCATCGAAGAAGCAAGGGGAGAGGGGTGTATGTTCAATTGGTAACGGAATTATTAGTGCAGGGGAGCGGTTGTTTTTTAAATGAACCACTAGTATAAAATGACAAACAATCTGAATGCATTTTTGTGGATAGGGTGTGAAAGTTTGATCATAAACTGCAGTATCCGTGTTAAGTTGGCCCGCGTACACTTATTTGTGTATCACATGAGGGGTGGCTGTGTCTTACGCGTTAAAGAAGAGCATAACTTTGAGAGGAAGGCACTTTGAGGAAACAAATTTGTCACCAGAATTTTCTAACAAAAAATTGTGATGCAAAAGTAATTTGGAAAATGCATCTAGACAATGAATGCATGTGAAGGAAAAAAATGTCATTCCAAGATGTGACAGTCAAAATAATTTGAATTAGGCACAATTTCTCTTTTTTTAAACCCATCAAATAAGAAAGAAAGGATGTTTTCAGGTGATTTCGTGTACTAAAACGGGCATATTATGTTGGTGGTTACACAATGACGATTTGTCCTAGAAATAGAAATTTGATACACCAAGTTGGACGAAGTGGCGCAGCTGGTTTGTTAACTGGCCAGAGGGGCCATGCAATGTGATCTTCCCCAGTACTCACTTGCTAGCTAGACTCCTATGTGAAGCGTAGCTGCGTGTAAGATTTGATGAGGCATAGAAATTGAGCAAGCAAACCGCAATCATGTGCGACGTACGGCTCCGCGCATGGGATGCATCAGCGAGTAAATGGGTTGCTACAATCAGCCATAATCCTGCCCCGTGTGTGGTCTACTGGTCTATCTTGCTGTGCACGATGCGATGATGGCACTTGTTCCTCTGCTGGTACGGCCGCTGCCACTGTGCATAAATGGGAATACGGTGCCGTGTAAAACCACGGCGGGTGGAATACATGAGATAAGTACGAAGCAGCGCCTGATCCATGTGAAAACCAACGCCCAAGATAGCGAGCCTCATGGTGCTCGGCCTCCAAAGAGCATTTTCGGCTTCTATTCTACTTTATTAGGGCATCTCGAACGGCAACCCGCAAAAAACGCCCCGCATCCGTCCACGGACATAGATGTGAGAGGCCGACATCCAACCGTAGCCACATACATCCGCCTTTCCGGATTTTTCTCAGTCTGCACGATCAGTAGCCGCATGCAAAGGGCACAGAAGTTCAAATAGCCGCATGCAGTGCTAGTTAATTTTTTTTTTAAAAAATCAAATATCTTCCTTGAACTGCTCGTGAGTTGGTCGATGTCGAATTTGTTGATGCATTTGAATAAACTCCTCAAATGTGGCCGGATTCTGGTCTGGAAGTTGGATAGGATCACCCACACAACATGTCATCACCTCCCACAAGGTCTCCGGATCCCATTGTTTGCAGCTCCACGAACAACTACAAAACGGGCCTGAAGAACTCCAAATGCCCTCTTGACATCCTTTCTAGCCGTTTCTTGTCTTTGGGCAAAGTGAGCCTTTTTCTGGCTAGCTGAGTTTGAGATGGTGCTGACAAAGGTAGCCCATGGAGGATAGATGCTGTCAACCAGATAGTAACCCATGTTGTACTCATGTCCATTGACAGTATAGTGGCAAGGAGGAGCTTTTCCTTCAGTCAGCCTCGCAAACAACGACGATCGTTGCAGCACATTGATGTCATTGTGAGAACCGGGTATGCCAAAAAAAGCGTGCCAAATCCAAAGATCATGAGATGCAATTGCTTCAAGAATGATGATGGGCTTCTTAACATGACTCTGAAATTGCCCTTCACTAGTAGAAAAAGGGCCTAATTTGAAGCACATTAGTCCCGGTTTGGAACTGAACTGACACTAATGTGACCATTAGTGCCGGTTCCAACGGCTAGGTGGGCGGAGCTCATTAGTACCGGTTCGTGGTGAACCTTTAGTACCGGTTCGTGCCACGAACCGGTACTAAAGAGGCTGTGGCAGGCTGTGGTCAGGCTGGGGCCCCACCAGCACCTTTAGTACCAGTTCATGCCACAAACCGGTACTAGAGGTTTCTAGTTGATTCATTTTGCAGCACTTTTTTAGTCCCACCTCGCTCCGCTAACAGAGTTTTTACCACCTTAAATATGTTACTTCTCAAACTATCACAACCACTTGGTCTTCATTGAACTCTATGTGTAGAAATTGTGGCCACAATATGAGTCTTCTCCGGTTTTTAAACCGGTGAGGTCTCATATTGACAATTCAGACTGTACACAAAAAGATCATTGATGTCAGAAAGGCCATCATTTAATTCATTTTTTAAAACTTATTACAACTCCGGACTTTTTTTGCGTTCAGTATGCACGATTCAAAGCCATGTCATCAACTTTCAACCCTTTCTGACATCATTTGCTATTTTTCATTCATTTACTGATTTGTTTTGAGAGCTAAATGACCATGAAATTGAAAAGCATTACAAAATGAACTCTGAAAAGGTTGAATCTTGGCATGATATCATCATTTCACCCACATAGCATATGCAAAAAAGTAGAGAGGGTTACGGCAAAAACTGGATGCACTTCGTGTACAAACTGGACAATCTCTTTCGAAGTATCAGGGTTTCGAACGAAAAAACTCATCTGTTACACCGGCACTTCATTTTTTTAAACTTATTATAACTCCGGACCTTTTTTGCATTCAGTATGCACGATTCAAAGCCACATCATCAACTTTCAACCCTTTCTAACATCATTTGCTATTTTTCATTTATTTACTGATTTGTTTTGAGAGTTAAATGATCATGAAATTGAAAAGCACTACAAAATGAACTTTGAAAAGGTTGAAACTTGGCATGGTATCATCATTTCACCCACATAGCATGTGCAAAAAAGTAGAGAGGGTTACGACAAAAACTGGATGCACTTTGTGTACAAACTGGACAATCTCTTTCGAAGTATCAGGGTTTCGGACGAAAAAACTCATCTGTTACACCGACACTTCATTTTTTTAAACTTATTACAACTCTGGACTTTTTTTGCGTTCAGTATGCACGATTCAAGGCCACGTCATCAATTTTCAACCCTTTCTGACATCATTTGCTATTTTTCATTCATTTACTGATTTGTTTTGAGAGCTAAATGACTGTGAAATTGAAAAGCATTACAAAATAAACTCTGAAAAGGTTGAAACTTGGCATGGTATCATCATTTCACCCACATAGCATGTGCAAAAAAGTAGAGAGGGTTACGGCAAAAACTGGATGCACTTCGTGTACAAACTGGACAAGCTCTTTCGAAGTATTAGGATTTCAGACGAAAACTCATCTGTTACACCGGCACTTCATTTTTTTAACTTATTACAACTCCAGATGTATTACCAATTTGAATATAATGATAAAACACACTAATATTAAACATAAGAAAAAAGAATTACTGAAAAATCTATTTTTAAAGTTAAGTTATTCACAAAGTAGTGATTCAGACAAATTTCAAATAATTCAAATTTAAACTATTCAAATTTGAAAACTACTGGCACTAACAGAAAGTTTGTAATTTTTTGTACGTAAAGAAAAAATATTCACAAAGAAACTCTAAATACAGCAAAAACCTACTCAGAAATAAACAAAAGAAGAAAACTATATAAAAAAATTATTTGCGCGCTGCCCAGTGGGCCTGCTCGGACTTGGGCGTGGATATGCAGGCCCATAAGGCCCAGCAGGCTCACAGGGCAGCGCGGCAAAGTTAGGCCCAGAAGCCTGCTTTAGAGAGTAGCTCGAAGAAGGAGTCGTGGCTGTGTTTATAAACCAGTGCGGCGGCCCTTCGCTTGGCGAGGTGGGACTAAACTTTGTGCACCGCGGGATGGGAGCGCGCCACCTTTAGTACCAGTTCGTGGCTTCAACCGGTACTAAGGGGGGTCTTTAGTACCGGGTGGAGCCGCCACCCGGTACAAAGGCCTGGCTTTCCCGCCGCTTCGTCTGGCCAAAATTGACCTTTAGTATCGGTTGGTGGCTCCAACCGGTACTAAAGGCCACTTCTATATAAACAGCACTTACGAAATTTCAGTTAGTTTCTTCTTCGTCTTCGTCGCGCCCGTCCCCGTCGCCGCCTCCGTCGCGCGCGCCCGTCCCTGTCGCCGTCGCCGTCCCCGTCGATGTCGCCGCCCACCCCGTCGCGCGCGCCCGTCCCCGCCCTCGTCGCCGCGCGCGCCCGTCCCCGTCGTTTTCGATCGCGCGCGCGCCGGCCGGTCGCCGCCCCGGCCCGTCCCCGTCGCCGCCCCCCGTCGCCTCGCATCGCCGGCCGTTGCCCCGCTGTAAGATCGACCGCGCGCGCCATGGCCGGCGGCCTCACACACACAGTGCACACACACAAACAGAGACATATTTTTCTTAATGATTTTTTTCTGTTTTCTGTTTTTTTTAGATTTTTATACTTTTACTTTATATAAATGTTAGATTAATGTCAATTGTTAGATGATTATATATATATAGAAATGTTAGATATATTAATGTCAAATGTTAGATGAATTAATTAGATAGAAATATATGTTAGATATGAATTAGATGAATTAGCTAGATATTAATGTTAGATGAATTAGTTTTTTATACTTTTAGTTATAGATGAATTAGATATATTAATGTTAGATGAATTAGATATATTAAATTTAGGTATATGAGATTTGATCATCTAATCAAAGTTTTACTATATAGAACTAGCTACTTTATTTTTAGTAAGAAAATTAATAGAACTAGTTTATTTTTAGTAAGTGCTTAGTTGAATTAATAGAACTAGTAAGTGTTTATCAATTAATGTTTCACCTATGAACATAGGAAATGTCGTCTGACGACGAAAACGATTTCGTTATGTGCGAATACTGTGAAGACGAGCGTGGCCTGTGCGACAGAAATTTCCTAGTTGATGATAGGCGCTTCAGCATCAAGCTGGATGAGACCTTCGAAGTGGATACAGTAAGTCACAATGACAAGTATTTTTTCGTAATTAAGCTTGACTTATATGCTTCATTTGCTTCAACTTATAATTTTAAAATTTCACTATTCTACTAGCGTATCCCTTGCCATGCAAGAATTTTTGTCTTGGATAAGATAGGTTTCAGTCCTAACAAAACTATGGAGGTAAAGAAAGTTTACTTGAAGACCGAGCATGGTTATACCTTCGACATCAAATTATACAATGCAGACACCTACACTTATTTTGAATGCAAAACTTGGCAAGCATTATGCAAGGCTTATGCATTTGAGTCTGATATGCTTATCACCTTTGATATTCGTCCGGAAGATGATATTGAAGGTAATAGAGACATTTGGGTCGATGTGCAGACGCCTCCAGTTCTACCATTATGTGAGTTTCTCAACCATATTTATGTCTTCGATATTGTTTATTCATAAATAGTTGACAACTAATTTCTATTGACAGCTTATTTCCATTCAAGCAAACATGTCCAGCGCTTGGTAGACAAGACCATCCACTGTCCCGGGGCTGAACTAAACCGCGAGGAGATAAGTCATTATGTTTCATAGCTTGAGGATCTTGATGCTGTCAAGAGAAATTATTTTCCTGAATTTGAAAATCTTAGTACTCAAAACGTGCGACCAATAGTGTTTGTATTGAACTACGGTCACATCTATTTAGGCAAGATGGTAAGATTTTTACTATTTGTCCTCAGTGCACTTTTGCATAAATTATTTTTCAAGCTAAACTTCATTGCTAAGTATTACTATACGATGTTCTTCAACAGGGACTCCCGATGACAGTTGTGCCTCAGTGGATCGGTACTAAAGGTCGCATGTCAATTGTTAGCTTACGACCAAGACATCCTACATTGCACATGAGTGCATTCAGGATTTCTAAAACCAAGGAATGCTTAATAGTGAAAGACTGGAGCGAAATTGTGAACGATCGCAGAGAAGTACTAGGGGCAGCAATCAGAAGCGCAGCCCATGATCAGGAGACAGGTTCATCTGCATGCTCCAATACGATGAATCAGGAGAGCTACACATGTTCTATGCTATTTTACCTGAGAGAGACCAGCAGGAGTGATTAGCTAATTCATGCTCTTAGTACTTGTCCTCTCATGTCCGTGTTCTTCGTCCTGAACTTAATCTCAAAGTGATTTGCTTTTGTGGTCTTATGAACGCTTATAATCTCATGACCATGTTGAACTCGATGATATCTTTGCTTCTGGTACAAGTGAATGTTTCTTCTTTAAGCTAGAGTTGGTGATGATTAGATAGCGGTAATAACTATGATGATTAAATAGTGGTAATGACGACCATGATGATTATTAGCTAGCTAGTACTGTTGTTGGTGATGATATGATGCAAGAGTTTTTATATTAATATGATGATGATGATGATGATGATGATGAGTTATAATGAGTTTGCGTGCTGAACCGCCACTAAAGTGCCACCACGTGATGATGATGATGATGATGATGATGCAAGAGTTTTTATATTAATATGATGATGATGATGATGATGAGTTATATGATGATGATGATGATGATGTATATCATTTATGAAAGAAACCGCAGATTATAATGAGTTGTTAAATCACTAGGTGAAAGTACCGCGGATTAGTTTGAAGTGGATATGGATCGTCCTAAGTGATCAAGTAATATGGATATGGCTATAGTGATCAAGTATATGCGATATCCATATTACTTGATCACTTAGGACGATCCATATCCACTTTCACCTAGTGATTTAACAACTCATTATAATGTAAAAACAATCTCTAAATTAAATTGAAAACACAATTAAAGGAAAAATAAAACCAAAACCCCCAACCCTTTAGTATCGGTTGGTGTTACCAACCGGTACTAAAGGTCTTCCCGCCCCCCGCCCAGGCTCGTGCCACGTGGTGGCACTTTAGTGGCGGTTCGTGCTGAACCGGTACTAAAGGGGGGGACCTTTAGTCCCCACCCTTTAGTGTCGGTTACAGAACCGGCACTAAAGGCCCTTACGAACCGGTGCTAAAGCCCGGTTCTGCACTAGTGCTTGTAAAGCCTTCGGGCAGTTCTTCCATTTCCAATGCATGCAGTCAAGAGAGCCAAGCAAACCTGGGCACCCTCTTGCTTCTAAGATTGCCAGGAGCCTCTCAGTGTCTGCCACGGTTGGTTCTCTCAGCTACAGAGGTCCGAACACCTCGACCACGATAGTTGCAAACCTGACCATGGCATGTGCTCTCAGACATCCGTAGGTACTCGTCCTATGGATCAGCGGTTGTGCCATATGCAAGCATCCGGAGTGCGGCCATGCACTTCTGATAACCAGAGAAGCCAATCGTTCCCACAACGTCCTTCTTCAGGAAGAAGTAGTCATCATAGGACCTAACGCCGTGGTACAAACGATCGAAGACAGTCTTGCGCATCCGAAAACGCCGATGAAAATGGTCAGCAAAGAGTGCATCCGGGGCAAAGTAGTCGACCATCAGTGTCAAATGGCCATGCGCCCTGTTGCGGTTGAGCCCTCGATGACCCTTGATCAGGCCCTTGAAATTGAGTACATGCTCCTCCGCACGATCCGTGTCTTCAAGGACCGCCTGCATCATCGCCGTCTCATCGGAGTACTCCTCGTCTGACGAGCCGTCGGACGACTCAACCTACTGCTCGTATATGTACTCCAAATCAGAATCCATTGCTAGAAAGAAGAAGGGGAAACTGTTTTTAGCTCCGGCGTTCATCGAACAGTTGCCGGGCATGATAGAGGATGGTACCTGGCAGGGCGGTCGGAGGACAGGAGGTTGAACGGAGATGGAGTAGAAGCTGCAGGGAGCCCTACTGGATCGCCGGAGGTGACGGAGACGCAGATTTTCGGCAGGGATGTGGCGTGGTGGCCGGGTGGTGGAGTGGTGGCGACGACAAGAGAGAAAGAAGGAAGGAGAGAAAATGGGGAGGATGGAGTCGCGGGGTCCGGGTAGGGTTTTTGGGTGGGCCTGGGGTGTCAGATTCGTACGTTTGGCATGTCCAGACTCCCGCAAACCTCCCCCACTTTTGTCTCCATTTTGCGGGAGAAATCGCGTCCGGACCGCCCTGCGGACCGATAGAGGACCGCGTTGGATGGCTTTCGCGATCCGGACGGTTGCGGGGGGTTTACGGGTCCGCCTTGGAGATGCCCTTAGCATCAGCTTCTTTCAACTACTACTTCTATACATCTAGCTGGTGTTATTTTTTCCCCCTTTCAACTGTTCTAGAAATTGAAATATGTATCTCAATAAGAAGAAGAAAAGAATTGAAACTTAAAAAAAAAGTCCACTCATAGCTTTTCCCCCAAAGTAATGATGATTCTTTTATGACAAATGGATTTTAACGGCTTAACCCAAAGGATATTAGACGTGTCAAATTTGTAGGAAAAAATTCCTGCATTTAACATCTTTTCTAACAGTGCAAAACATTTCCCCTTTTTTTCGAATATCTCTCAGTTGTTCACTTAACAAGAACAAGTTAAAGAAAATGAAGTTTTTCACGCTCATAGTTAGCATCAAGTCTTTTGTGTGCTCATAATAATTTTCTCTTCATAGTTAGCATCAAATCTTGTGTGTGCTTGTTTTTTTTTCCTTCTGAGCAACCTGGACTTTGTAGTTCTAAAAGGACTTTCAAGACAGAAATCGCATGCTCCAAAAGTTAGCGTTCACAATTCAAATAAATCCTGGTGTGTTATATCTTTGTTTCTGAACCAACCATATCAACAACACCCCTGTCCTGAAAATCATCAGTTATACAGTTTTAGTCTTCTGAACTAGTATATGAAAAATATGAGACGATTTCAGACAATACGCCTTCAGAATATTATTATGCTTACGGTTGCTCACAAATTATAAGAGGATATGCTCAGGCTCGGAACTTGGAGTAAGTACCCTCGCCAAAAAGAAAATACTTCCAGTAAGTAGCACTAACTGACGTTGTTCAACATTCACAGTTGTAAATTCCCCTGTGAGCACGACTAAATACAGTTCCAACCTCCACAAAGAAAACAGAGTTTTTCACAAATTTCACACTGCAGTTGCTCACAAATTTCAACCTATTGCTGGTTGGTTACATGATTAATGCACACTTACATCTCAGCTTGCAGCCTGGTGTTGTTTTCTCAACTCCCAAGGAACAACATTCTTCAAGTACTGATGGTCTTCAGCCTTCACAGTTGTAAATTCATCTGTGAACAGAACTAAAATATAGCTTCAGGCTTCATGTACCAAACACACTTTTTTTTTCACAAATTTAAGTGTAGTTTCTTTCACAAATTTCAATCTGAAAGTTTTCTCAAGTCCCAAATAGCAGCAGACATGTACCTTTTCCAAGTACATCAAAATGTGCATGACAAACAAAACAAGTTCAAAGTCTTTCTGAGGTTTTAACTAGAAGCAGTGTGTCAGACATTATATCGCAGAAATGCACACGAACATCAAAAGTATTGCAGTCAACAGTCAGCCACAAGTTACAATTTAGATGGATTTGGTGCAATGGGAATACTAATTCTGAGATACATGGGGCAATTGTGAGCTCCAGCCACACTACAAATGCAACAATGGTGGTTCCGTAAACATGCATGAGACAATCTAGAGCAACAACAGTTTGAAAGTTTCATGGGCATCATATTCAGTAAACTACCTTAGTTCAGAGAGTCGGTAAAGGGGGTCTTCGCAGATTCTGCATTGTCAGGAGAGGCAATTAATTCTTCTAGTGTGCGGAACCTCTTGTGATCGGCTGCCGGTTCTTCCACGGGCCCCTTGCGACGTTCACGCTTCAGTTGAAACCTAGGACTTGTCCTAGGAGTGCCAGTATGGTAATCCTTCCTACCATGTTTCACCTTCCCCCTCACCAGCTCTGCATCAGCACCATCAGAGGTCAGAGCCTCAGCTGGCAGCTCTTCCACAGACCCGTTACGACATTCACGCTTTGTTTTAAACCTAGGACTTGTCCGAGGAGTGCCGGTATGGTAGTTCTTCCTAGAATGTTTCACTTCCCCTCTCACCAGCTCAGCATCACCACCTTCAGAGGTCAGAACCTCGGCTGGCATTTCTTCCATAGACCCGTTATGACATTCAGGCTTCGGTTCAAACCTAGGACTTGTCCTAGGAGTGCCAGCAGGGTAGTTGTTCCTAGGATGTTTCAGCTTCCCTCTCACCAGCTCCGCGTCGCCAACTTCAGAGGTCAGTGCCTCGGTTGGCAGCTCTTCCACAGGCCCGTTATGATATTCATGCTTTGGTTCAAACCTAGGACTTGTCCGAGGAGTGCCGGTATGGCAGTTCTTCTTAGGACGTTTCACCTTCCCTCTCACCAACTCCACATCGCCACCTTCAGAAATTAGTGCCTCGGCTGGCAGCTCTTCCACAGGCCCGTTACGACAATCAAGCTTCTGTTCGAACCTAGGACTTGTCCTAGGAGTGCCAGCATGGTAGTTCTTCGTAGGATGTTTCAGCTTCCCTCTCACCAGCTCTTCATTGCCACCTTCAGAGGTCAGAGCCTCGGCTGGCAGCTCTTCCAAAGGCCTGTTATGACATTCAAGCTTCGTTACAAACATAGGACTTGTCCTAGGAGTGCTGGTATGGTAGTTCATCCGAGGATGCTTGACCTTCGCTCTCAACAGCTTTGCGTTGCCACCTTCAGAGGTCAGAGCCTCGGCTGGCAGCTCTTTCACAGGCCCGTTATGACATTCACGCTTCGGTTCAAACCTAGGACTTGTCCCATGAGTGCCGGTATGGTAATCCTTCCCAGGATGTTGCATCTTCTCTCTCACCAGCTCCGCGTCGCCACCTTCAGAGGTCAGTGCCTCGGCTGGCAGCTCTTCCAGAGACCCGTTCCGACATTCAGGCTTCAGTTCAAACCTAGGACTTGTCCTAGGAGTACCGGTGTGGTAGTTCTTCCTGGGACGCTTCACCTTCCCTCTTACCAGCTTTGCATCGCCACCTTCAAAGGTCGGAGCCTTCAGAACGGTAGAAGTCGGGCCTGCAGAAGGTCAATGTTAATTTTTTTTCTGGGAAGGGTGCTGTTAACTTCAAATAATAATAATTTGTTGCAATGTTTGCTTGATATGGACTGTTTGCAAGATAAACACAGAACTGTACAGAGAAAGGGATAGAGGAATATACTGGGGAACAGCGCTGATGTGGGAGAGAGTGGACAGTTGTGCGATTCAGCCGTATCAAGAGGTGCTTTTTCAGTAACCAAAGGCGATGCTGTAGCTTCCAAACCATTTCCAGAGTCAGCAGCTTCTTGACTTCCTTCAGTAGCTGCAACAAGCACAACCTTCACATCTTGGCTTCCTTCACTAGCAGCCTGCACATCTTGGCTTCCTTCACGAGCTGCAACAAGCACAACCTGCACATCTTGGCTTCCTTCACTAGCTGCAAGAAGAGGTTCTTTTTCCGTAACCAAGGACGATATGGTGGCTTCCAAAGCATGTCCGCAATCAGCAGCCTCTTGGCTTCCTTCACTAGCTGCAACAAGAGGTTCTTTTTCTGTAACCAAGGACGATGTGGTGGCTTCCAAAGCATGTCCGCAATCAGCAGCCTCTTGTCTTCCTTCACTAGCTGCAGCAAACACAGCCTGCACATCTTGCCTTCCTTCACTAGCTGCAACAAACGCAGCCTGCACATCTTCGATTCCTTCACCAGCTACGACATGCATAGTCTGCCTATCAAGCGACGCCGCCCGGTGCTGAGTTGCAATATGATCCTCCTGAACAGTCTCGTCATCGCTGCTGCTCAAGTCAATAATATCATGATCACTCAGATCTATGAAATCTATTACAGTCATTTTGTGGCCTGAAATAGTAAAATTGCGTGAGCAATGATTAATGAAGAATGGTGCAGGAATAAAAAGAAGCTGAAGCTATATCCATCCATCAGACATTTCACCCCTAAGGGAAAAGAAACAAGTGACAAGGATAATAAAAATAACCAAAGTCACTTACCCTTTTTAAGAATCGAGATATTTGAACATTTATGTAGCTATTATAACATGACTGGCTCTTTAACTTGGAGCACCGGCCATGAACTCTCTTTTTTAGTACATGTGGTAAAAAAAACAATGAATGTACTATTGAAGACAAATGCAGTAAGATTATTTTCATATAACCCGTCATAAATATTTTAATGTGCAAATTCAAAGAACTCTGATTCCAGAGCTCTAGCGGTTGCTTTGATTCCTACATATCCATTCAGTATATCTTGATTGAAAATGAAGCTATCATTTCCTTCTGTACATTGCTAAATGAATAGATTTCATAAGAGGTCGAGAAGCTCGAGTAGTAGTAAGAATTAGAGTTCTTCCTCAATTATGGAATTTTTTACATAGCTCGGGTGAATTAGCATCTCCATGTGTTGAGTTAAAAGTGACAGCGACATTGCTAAAAATCAAACAAAAATGGCTTTACCGGATCCAAGTGTGACTAAATTGTCACTTTCTTTATCGTATCACTAGAATGAGGCTATTTGTGAATCTTGAGACCTGAATTTGATATAACCTTTAGGATAGCAAGAGCTGGAGCTGTTGTAAATAGTACAAGCGCTTGAAGTTGTAATGAGTGTTAATGCAAAATAACAAGAAAAGAGAAAAAATAGCATCGAATCCTACAGAAAAAGATCATTGTACAAGTCTTCATTAACAAGAATAATGGGTCGAAAATTTTCAAACAACATTTGTTTCACCAGCAATGAATAATGACAAGGCATGTAAGGCAAGACAGCTCAAAATTTTATCCTTGCAATAACTTGAAGGCCAAGGTTCTTAGCTTTCACCCCATTGACTAGTACAATTGCAGCACCACCATCACTGTACAGTGCTGGAAGATAAGAAAGGCACTGCAGTTACACTTTAATGTAACATCGCTTCGCGTAATTCATCTCAACCGTGCAAAAAAGAATAAAATTTGAGCTCTGAAATAATCTAGCTCTTCAGTACTCTCTTAAGATGACACAGAACAGACCGTTGATTTTTACTACTGAAAATCTACAACATTGTTTGGCTGAAGGTAGTCTGGTCATGTAAAAATAAAGCTACAATGCTAGACCAAGCAGGATCAACTAACCCCTCTTTAAGAATGGGGGTACTAATATCATATCAAAGGAACAACTAATACTTCCTTAATTAACTGCTTCTTTTGCCTTTGACCCCCTTTCCAACTTAAAGCACCAGCCATGAACTCTCTTCACTTAATACACATGCTAAAATATTAAACGGCGGAATTACTGTTAATGACAAATGTATTAACATTATTTTCATGCATCCAATCATAAACATCCCATATATTTTAGCGTGAAAATTTGAACAACTCTGGTTGCAAAAATCTAGAATTTTCTGTGTACCACAAAACTATATTGAATCTGTATGTCAAAACCAGGCCATGTTGGTTTATCAATAAAAGTGAAACCATGTGCAGATGACATTGAAGAAATTCAACACATTCCACAAATTTGGTAGTAATCCGTAAGTTCAACACTAGTATAAGCTGACTACTGGATTTTCAGCTAACCCCTCTTTAAGAATGGAGATACTAATATCATATCAACGAAACAACTATGTTTCCTTAATTAACTGCTATTTTTGGCTCTGACAGCCTCTCCGACTTAAAGCTCCGGCCACGAACTCTCTTCACTTAATACACGTGGTAAAATATTAAACGGCGGAATTACTGTTAATGACAAATGCATTAACATTACTTTCATGCATCCAATCATAAACTATATTTTAGCGTGCGAATTTGAACAGCTCCGATTGCAAAAATCTAGAATTTTCTGCAAGATTTGTTCAGGGCAGTTCGTCAATCGAAGTCGAAGACGCGCCTGGTTGGCGGAGAAAACTTTGATTGGTTGCAATTTAGGAGAGCAGCAGGTTCGTTCGCCGCTAAACCTTGATTTTTCCTGTGCCCTTGGCCAAGTACTTTGGCTGAAAGGTGTGCTTAGCATGAACAAATCATACTCCTACATTTAACTAGTACCACCACCAATGTCAGGAGATCTCTGTTTTACTGTTAAGTACTGTACTACTGTAAGTTGATTGTTTGGCCTAAAGGTGTGCTTTGGTTGAAACGTGTGCTTAGCCTAAAAAAATCGTTTTCTTTTACATTTAACTGCAGCCACCGAGTGTCAGGAGATCTCCGTTTTACTGTTCAACGTACTACTAGTTTAAGCTGACTTCGGTGGGATGAGTGAGCTCTCGAATGCTACGAGGAAAGAGTTCGCAAATCGCAAAGAGGGCATCTGAAAAGAACAAATCTGGAAGAGAAAGGCACAGACGGAGGCAGCAGACCTTGGTTCCTCTGCTTCCCCTTGTCACCCCACCTCCAGGCTAATTCCTTGCTCGATTGGCCCCCTTCCAAGCGCGATCGGTGCTCTGCAAGGAAGCCAGCAGAGATCGTTGAGCGGCGAGCAAGAACCGGCTTAAAATCAGCTCCAAGAAAAGAAAGACAGGGGTTCCTCACCCGCGGGACGGATCGACCGGAGGCCTTCGCTCAGCGCCCACGGCAGTGCGGCCCACTGCCGGAGGAGGAGGAGGAGGAGGAAGGGGATGCCGGACGGCGAGCTGATCTGGTGGGGTGGGGGATGCTCTCCGAGGGAGGCAGGGGTCGCCGGATCGGCTCACTCAGTAAGAGCGGCCATGAGGCGTACGGGGCGGAGAGGGCGGAGGAGCCACGGGTGGGAAGAAAGCTTAGGAGCGCCTACGACGATCACGTGGGGGGTTTCTGCGCCGTGGGACCAACCGAGAACAGTGGGCAGGGGCACAACAAAAAGAACATGTACAACAGTCCAACTCCTTTCACAACTTAAAAAACGCCCGTAAGTCCCAAAAGGATTTGACCATGTCAAATCAAATATCTTTTTGACAATTTTTTTTTGCGGGGGAAGGAAAATCTCATTCCTTAAGGTGCTGCATCATCCTTGCACAGGTTCACAATTTCTTCTGTACCTCCTCCTAACCACACCACAGTCTGAGAAGTACAACGCTCGTAGGCAGCTAGGCTATGACTAACTTTATTTTTGGTACGGCTAATAAGAGTAACTAAGATCTCCCTATCAACTTTTAGCATCTCCTGAACTTCACTCACAATGGTCATGTGCCTCGACCGGTTCCGTTCAGTGGCCTGTAGCATCACCACTGCTTCCAAGGAGTCCAACTCCACCTGGATGGGGCAGGTCGTGCGCTCCAGTGCAAGCGCGAGGCCTTCTTTGCATGCCTCCTCTTGAATATCTTTTTGACAATTAATATATGCTGACCACGGTAAGTTTAGTTGGCAAGGATGACAAATCGACTCTCGGTTTATTTTTCGCCAAAAAATTGTCGTGATTGCTGACTAAACTTGTCATCCTTGTGTCAACTAAAATCGCCATAAAAAACGTTCGATGTGCCATGGTGAAACCCCAAACGTTCATGATTTATCATTTCCGAAAAAAAAAACTCCTTTCACTTTGTGATTGAAGAAAAACTCATTATTGCCTCCCCCCCCCTCTCCCGCCACCTCCCATGTCACTCCCACGGGCGGCCCGGGAGAAAAAACCCTATATCTCCCACCATTAAACGTTTACTATGCTTAAAGTATGTAGAACTAAGATAAAAATGCAAGATATAGCTAATGTACTTAGAAAGATAAAGTTAAAAGTCAGGTACTATTATATATTACTCTCCCTGTAAAGAAATATAAGAGCGTTTAGATCACTGTTCCTATATTTCTTTACAGAGGGAGTAGTTTGTAAAAATAAAAAGAGAGAAAGTTTTATGGTTGTGAAGGTAGTGGTGGATTTTCCCCTAGGAAATCGGCGACATAATATACCCGGTACACAAAACTTGTTAGAACTGTTATGCGGCAGAGGCATGTCCTTACATGATGCAAAATAACGGTCTCACAGGTACTTATAATTGTTCACTTAGCAAGTATCCGCAAATACTAAGATTTATTCAGGTAAAACGTTAACGGTGGCCATAACTTCCTCTAGGTTCCTTTCGAATTGCCTATGTTATAATTCATAAACTCAGGAAACGGCTTTTGTCACTCCGGCCTACCATACTAAACTTATCATAACACATTGCTTACCCTAAAGTGTGATTCAATATAGTGTGCACCTCTATATTAACACCCTAGTACAACACAATAACAGTTCATACAATGCATACTAAGCATCCTAGAACACCGGCCGGTATAATAAGACAAAAGGAAACTACTCAAACATGAAACACAATGAAACAAATCATAGGTGAATTATTCATTAGTCAAACACCATGTCTTAGTAGCAGATTATAGGTTATTTTTTACAGTGGTGAACCGTTTGGTCCAAGGAAGATGGTGGTGGAAATGGTGGAGTCCTCCAGCAGCCTTCCCACGGTCGCCGAAAGGGAGAGGGAAGGTCCCCCTTTCTTTTGTTGGAGATGAGTTTTCTACTCTATAGATGGAGGCTATGGTGCTGCAATTTTTGGCACCAAAGGATGCCCCCCCGGGAGGAATGTTAGGGTTTCCCAACAATATATAGGTCAAGTCTTCCAATCTCAGCCATCCAACCCATAAGGCTTTGATCCAAGTGCCCTACAACATGTTTAGGCCCCTCCAAAGCCTTTCTTGCCCATAGGATCAAACCACGTTCGAATCTATCAAGGTTGGAAGGATTTAGAGTCAATCTCGTCACTCTGTTTGAAAGTGGCAGTTTTTTTGTAAATATTGGATTGGGCCCACACAGTGCATACGGACTTAGAATTGGGTGATTCCAAGTGCTACGGTTTTGCTATGATGTGGAGTATAATTTTCATGTATTGATTTTTCTTCATTTGACTCAATCTTAAGGAGTCCAAGTGATGATCTTTAAGAATTATACTTCTGTGGACAGATATGTAGTAACTCCAAATTTTACCGAACCTTGAAGTTTTTTCATAGTTCATTGAATTTTCATGAAGTTCCTACACACATAAGGGAAAACAAGTAATTGTGCTTGTGTTGCAATTATTAGTAGGTTAGTCAAGACAAATATCAAAGTTTGCATAAAAATAAGATAGTGGCATGAAACATACAAAAAAAATATAGATACGTCGGAGACTTATCAAGGGCGAGATGTGGCAAGATGCTCACGTGTCGCAGAGGTGGTAGGCTGGATGGGATGGCAGGGTCATGGGTTTGGGAGGGCGAGATTGCTGGCAAAAGCTGTGCTCCGAGGCTGGAGTCGTCGATGGCGGCGCTTACAAGCAGCTTCCCTTGTTGAAGGCATTGATGTTGCGGCCCTCCCCTTCTTTTCCAAACATGCTTTGGGGGGGAACCCTAGATCCGGTCTCCCTTGAACTCAAATAATATGTTAGCATGCATCCACGCTGCTCGAGCACTTTTTGCTCAACTAAGGATATTATTATGCTTGTACAAGATTATCAGGGGTTATGCTCTCAAGGCCAGAGCTTCAAGTAAGTAGCACTAATAACTGATGATGTTCAACCTTCAGATAGCTCCAGCCGCCATGTACCAAACCACATACTCCGCAGAAATTTTACGTTACAGTTTGCTTTCACAAATTTCAACCTATTGCTGGTTAGTTACATCTCAGCTTGCAGCCAGGATGAGAAGAACAAAAATGTAGTTTTCTTAATTGACAATTAAATAACACTAGTTGTGTGCCTTTTTCATGTACATCAAAATAACACCTTAGAAAATGTGCATGTCAAAACAAGCTAGAAATCTCTTGGAGATATTTAACTGGAAGTTCAGCAGCAGCTTGTCGAACAAAAAGGGACATAATCTGATCTGCAATTCTTCAAGGCGAAAATGGACTCATCCACTAAAACCTTTATTCACCCCATCCGTGGGCAGCAAGTGTACAACTGCATTTTTAACTTCAGCCTCTCCTAATTGATCCATCTCGGCGAAACTAATAAGCTAGCTAGCTACGGCTAGGCTAGGCTACTTCTACTCCTCGATCGTCCGGGCTACTACTGCTCCAGCAGCTTGTTCATCGTGGGGGTCTTCATCTCCCACGCGTGCAGGTTGGTGACCTTGATGTCCGACTCGCCGTTGTTGAAGACGAAGAGGTGCGCGTCGTCCCCGATGGCCTTCCTCGGGTAAACCCTCGTCAGGATGCACGTCTTTCCGCCGGCCCCGAAGCTCTCCACCACAGAATGGTCAATCTGAAATGAAGTTCGCGACATGGCTTAGACCACTCTTGCAACGGTTTAATCCACTCCAGAGCATACACTGATCATGTGGTTACATATATACGTACCAATGTCCTCAGCGCGATCTTCTTGGTCTTGGCTATGTCGACGTTGACAAAGCCGGCAAAGGTCGGCCTGTAGATCTGCGACTCGTATGACGACCTATTTGATAGCGATCATTGGGAATTACTGTTGGATCTGGATGCATGGATAATCCAACATTGCAAGTTTTATACTCCCATGTAATGTGACTTTAGTGAGTTATATCTTATATATTACCTTGTCGGGTCATTACACATGAGGACGACGTAATTGGTGTCGTTGGTCTTGAACACCCTGAAGAAGACGGCCGTCCTCTCCTCGAGGTCGTCGGAGGCCAGCAGCCAGAGCCCGAACGGCCCAACGCCGCCCTTGACGTGCGAGTTGAACTTCTTGCAGAGCCCCTGTGCGTCGGTCCGCCACGCCGGGTCGAACTTCTCCGCCTTGTCCAGGTTCCTGATGGTAAACGCCGTCTCCACGTCCGACTGCACGGATTTGAAGCCGGTGACCTCGAAGTACTCGCCGCCCTTGACGGCCTTGTTGCTGACATTGACATGCTTTGAGCGCAGCGACTTGACCTCCTCCACTGGCCATTGGATCAGTTGTCTCCCGCTTCGCGACAGGAAGATCTTCCTTGGTATCGCCTGAGAAAATCAGCAACAACAATACGTCTCGATCTCAGGCTCTCAGCACTTACGGTAGAAAACATACTAGTAGCAAAAATAATTGTGTTCATGTGGCAGCGTAAGCTAGTGACCTGGATGCCGGCCCAGCCCTTGTGGCGGTCGTCGGTAACGGTGTCAGACTCATTGGCCCAGCCCCAGAGCACTCGTCGTTTCTTGGCCGGGTCGAAGAAGGACTTGGAGGCGTAGAAGTCGCCATAGTCGTAGCGGAGGCCGTAGTCATTGTCCGGGAAGGCGGGGTCAGGGGTGTACCTCTCCTTGTCGTGGTCGTAGGTGCCAACGGTGTAGTAATCGTATCGTGTCAGTTCTAGGCTCACCTTGAGCACGTACTTGACCTCCTCGGCCACAACACGATCGTGCAACTCCGCGGTGTCCACACCGCTCTGGTGGTGACGGCTGCCTCCGGCCACCGCCACAGGGAAGAAGTCGGGGCATTCCCACATTCCTGTGAGTCCCGCGTGCAACGAGTGGCGCGCCTTGACCCACTTCTTGAAGTCTCGGCTCCGGTACAACACCGCGATCCCCCTCATGTTCTCCTTGGTGCCCACCACCAACCTCCAGTGTCTGCAATATATCATGTACGTACAATATATAATCCTTACGTATAAACATAGCACAATATATAGTTTAGAGGGGGGAGGGGGGGCACCGCCCCCCTCCCCCAAGCTCTGAGCTAACTTGTGAAGAAAATTTGTTCGGAGGACCAAGATGGAAAATAAAATGTACATACCCGTCGGGTCCGTACCACGCTGTCGTGGGATCACGGAACGCGCTCGCGTTGATGCCGTGGTCAGGGGTGATGATGGGGTTGTACTCGGGCTTGACCCACTCGCGGAGGAAGGGGTCGGAGAGGTTGGCCGGGTACGCGACGTTCTGCACCTGGTTCTTGTGGGGGTCGATGCCGGTGTACATGATGACGGGGACGCCGTTGGGCAGCAACGTGGCGGAGCCCGACCAGCAGCCGTTGACGTCGAAGGGCTTGGTCGGGTAGATGGCGGGCTGGAGGGCCACCCAGTGGATGAGGTCGGTGGAGACGGAGTGCGCCCAGATGATGTTCCCCCACACGGCGCCCTTGGGGTTGTACTGGTAGAAGAGGTGGTACAGCCCCTTGTAGTACATTGGCCCTGCATCCATCCGCACGTAGCTAGGTTTAGAATCGCACGGTGCCATGCAAAATATATATATCCACACTTGCTATTAGTTACTAGACGTACCATTGGGATCTGATTGGTTGTTGCGTGGTCATGGGATAGGTCAATGCCATGCAGACAAAGGCGACGAGGAATGAGCAATGGGC
This sequence comes from Triticum aestivum, assembly GCF_018294505.1. Lineage (NCBI taxonomy): Eukaryota > Viridiplantae > Streptophyta > Magnoliopsida > Poales > Poaceae > Triticum > Triticum aestivum. The sequence continues at coordinate 5,656,433 of NC_057802.1, read as the reverse complement.
CGTTGAAAAAGACGATGGTACACAAACATGCAGAGGATATATATATATATACGTACGTACCGTTGATCCAGTGCTTGGGGGGCTGGAAGTGGTAGCCGGTGCGCAGCTCCGTGATGACCTCCTTGGCCTCCAGCGACTGGAGCTCCGGGTAGACGACGTGCGACGCGTGCACCACCGCCCAGCATAGCAGCGGCACGAGCGCTAGCACCGCCGCCGCCGTCCCCATCTCCTCTCCTCTCAACCTCTCAGGAGTACACCCTACGCATTCTACGTACTCGAAGGATCAGGAGGAGATGAGTGAGCAATGCGGTGTGTGTATGCACGGGTATTTATAGCCGGGTTTGGATAAGCAGTACACATGGGACGAACAAAGGACTGAGATCCTAGGGTTCCACGTGGTGGCCGTGCTGTATTGACAGTCAAAGATCTGGATAAGAACGCACGCATGGAACGGAGCGAGCTCCTAGTATTCCACAGGGTGGACCGCCCGCGCGCATGAATAGGCCACGGGCTCTCCTTTCCTGGATGAACCAGCCAGCCAGCGGTACAATTTGACCGTACGTGCCACGACGCCCGGATGCATGCATGTATATCCGCTGGTCCACGGCGGACGTCGCCGCCGCCGAGCTCGCCGCGGCGTGCTGCTGCTTTGGATACGGCGACCGCCTAGCCGCCGTAGGTTGATCCTCCCTTCGGAATGCATACATGAATATGCATGTAGGTATACGATGTTTCCTGTGGTAGCTGCATGCGCACGTGCCTCTTCGTTTAACAAATTTCGTACGTGTACTAACCTAGAGCTTGATTGATTTAGCTTTGCGAGAGAAAGCACTAAGAACTTGAATTTTTTATAATGTCGGATTAGAAAGACCCGCGCTTTACATCAAGATTAGCTGGGCCTTGTATGATTTACAGGAATTTTATCTGAATTATTTGACAAAACGTCCATAAAATTCAGTCAGCCCAAGAGTACTTCAGTCAGCCAACTCTTGATGGCTCCAATTTTGGCCTCATCCGCTTCAATTCTCTGTAGAGTCAAAACACGGCCAAGGAATGATACTCGTTCGATGCAGAATGTGCATACGTCGAGGTTATATTACCAGAAAAATGTGCATCTCTCAAAGCCTTAAAAACAACAACATGTAATATATATGATCATGATGTTTGGGAAGCGGCTCGCTATAAATCAAGATATCATCAAAGTAGACCACCAGTTTCTTTTCAATTAAAGTGTGTATTAACTCCATTAATCTCATCAATAGCAAGTCACTTTGATGAAACCGTGGTTGTTACTTTCGAATTTCATTGACAATTGGAAAGGACAACGCTTTCTTGCTCGGGGATTGCACTGGATCTGAGGAGAAAAACTAAGGAGTTCTGACATTCATGAGAACCTCACAAATCTTTCTTCCCCATCCCGATCTATATATCACTTGACTTTTAGATTGGATTTTCTAGTAGCCTTTATTTCCGATTGGAATATATATTGGAATGAAACTTGAATTGAATAAACCAACATTGGATTCCAATAAGTTGATACTCCCACATGGCCAAAACCTTGCAAATTGTCCGATGCCCTTATAAATGACAGGTTGACACTCCAAATTCTGAGCAAGTTTACCTCAGCATGTGGAAAACACCATACTTTTGACAAAGTTCCTTGCTTTCCTGGAATATGGATTTTAAGGCATGGGAGGAGTAGGTGAACGATACATTTACACAAGAGATAGAGAAAGTGACTTCTGGGCTCTCTTCTCCTAAACATGCCTACCTGGTTTCTGTATCAAACTAGTTATGCGAAGAGAAGCTCATGATTCATAAAACTGCCAACATCAAGTTGTTGAATGCTTTCTATTAATCTAGAGTAACCATCTATGTATCATTTATTCAGGGGCTCTATATGTTGAGCAATATAAATATACATAGTTGTTCATTCTCTGCATCACCTACTTAGTGTGGGTTGATTTAGCTTTGATTAGTTGCATGACCTATCTTTGGTTGATGACATGGAGATGATTTTTTTGGTCCAGTGTTTGTTTTGATAACTTATTCGGGTTAAGGGGAATAAAACTAATTCACTTGCTTTGACGATATGAATGATAGTCAGTATCTTCCTAAATTCAAGTCGGGCAAAGAATCAACGAAATTACCAAGCTTTGATGACATGATGAAAACGCCCTTTATTTTCTGGTCTGGCTTTGATGACATGATGAAAACAAGAGATGAAATGCACTTGAATTATGATTTAGGCTGAAGAGATTGCTCTTTTGGTCTAGGCTTTATTTCTGTCTAGCTCTAAATCCTTGTGAACGAGGTATGCCCTCTTGATGGGTAGCCCGAGAGGGATAGCAAGGACCTATACAAGGGATGGAAGTGATAAATAGGAATATCTAGTCATGATAACTAACAAGAAACTACCTACCTTGCGGATCATAATGTTAACTTTGTTTCTATCAGTGTGGAGAATGTGCCAAATCAAGTTGTATCCGTTGAGGACTTGCGTCCTCAGGCTTCTTGAAGCTAAATTGTCTAGTGTTGTACATGATGGACGCACTAATACCTAAAATTTTCCAATTTGAGGTTGAACTACAAATTTATTACCTATGACACCTAATCAAATACTGGCCTCGAATTGATAACAAAAGGTTGAGGTAATAAACAAAAAGAAGAGTGAAAATAATATGATAAAGAGCACAAGAAAATGGGAGGAGAGGCTTGTCACGAAACTATTTTCACTCTTCTTTTCATCATAAAGACAAGATGATCTCTCGTAAGCGGCGCAATAGACCTCTTGACTGCAAATATTCATGCTCCTCTTCCCGCCAGGACTCCCAGGCTTTATAAGCGGGCACTCAACCCCCGTTTGAGACAGCAAGACTAACATATTACTTATATATACTTCTCGATATCAAGAGGTTCTTACTTACCTTTGATCGGTAAGACACAAATGATCTACTCATCAAGGGATGTGATGGACCATCAGGATCTTACAACGAGTGGATCATTCATATACCAAACTCAGCTTTGCCCTATACTCGAGAGTAGATGGAAACATTAATTTATATATCTTTTCGCTCCCCTCCCGCATATCCCTATGGATTTGAATATAGGAACAAGAACATATTCTTCCGTTATCTATCAAAATAGGAAATCAAAATAGATATGTGAAATGGTAGGTACACTCTACAAGCGCTACTCTTTATATTAAAATACTTTGACATGCAAGTGTACCTATTGCTACTTCCTTAGGCCAACTCCACCGCGCGACCCCATCCTGTCCGCGCGTGTCCGTTTGGGGTAAAACAACGAACCAGACGGCCCAGCGCGCGGGCGCAAACGGACTTTTGTCCGTTTTCTGTCCGCTTTCGACCCATCCCCGGCCCAAATTTGCGCCGCTTTTGGGGTGAAACGGACAGCACGCGGACGCGCGGGCCGTCTGCGTGTGTCCTCCCCTGGCCCGCCCGTCGGTGGCACAGGGGCGCCTTTTTCTATCCGCCCCCTCCCTCCCTCCGGCCACACGCCCTCCACTCTTCCCTCGCCGCCGCCGCCATTAGCTGTGCAGCTCGGACGCGCGCTCGCCCAGCCCCTTCCCCTCGGCGCCCCTGAGCTACCCAACCACGGCCACCTGATTTGCGCACCCGCCGGCCGGATTTGGGGCGGATCCGGTCGGTCTTGATCTCGCCCGACTGTGGGAGGCCGCGCCGCACCATGGACGGGCCGGGCACCGGGCCGGAAGGCCCTGGCAGGGCCGCAAGGCCACATGCATGCAGTGGCTCCTCCTCTAGCCGCTCGGATCTACACCGTCGGTGGTCCGCCGGCAGATACACGAATGGCGGTCGGCCGGGCTCGGTGCTAGCCCTAAAGCTCGTCGGCGCACCGTTGCCGCTCATTAAGTGCGACCACTGCCCAAAGAAGGTCGTGCGCCGCGTGTCTACAATGCCGGAACATCCCGGATGGGTGTTCATCAAGTGCTTAAACGATGGGGTGTGTGCTCTTTTTAGCTTCGGTTTGTGCTCTGGATTTGACTAGTTGTGCTAACTTCAAATTTTGTTGTGTAGAATGGATGCAAGTTTTGGTATTGGGAAGAAGAGTACATCAATATATTGATAGAGCGTAATTTAGTAGATATTCGTGCACTTTTAGCTAGCGTAGAGGCTGTAGATGAGATAAGTGCACTTGTTGCTAGATTAGAGGCTAGACACGAGGCTAGATGCGAGGAAGCAACCTCTACTTCTTTAGACTCGAAGAAGAAAGAAACACGCAAGATGGAGGCGGCTCCTCCGCAGATCAACAATGAATGCATCAAGAAGACACTAATCCAACTTACAGGAGCAGTTATGGAAGTTGGATATCTTCTAAAATGTATTCTTGTGGTTCTTGTTTTTTTTTGATCTTGTTTTTCTAGTGAAAATTTGGTGATGTATTCCCATGTACCAAGAATGAATGATGAAAAAAAGTTTAATGGCTTGCAAAGAAAAAAGTACGCGGACAGGATGCGGCCGCGCGTTAGGCGCACGGCCACTGCATCCCAGAAACGGTACGGACACGACCCCATTGCCCTACCCAAACGAACAGAATCCGGGTAAAACAGACGTCTGTTTGGGGTCGCGCGGTGGAGTTGGCCTTACATCCACGTATTTTAAATGGGAGTGTACAGTGTGTAGAATGAGTAAACACGTGAATCTAGAGAGAGAACTCCTGGCCATATATCACTTCTCACAAAGCAAGTTTGAAATCTGCTATCAACATTTTATAGTTTGACCGTGTAAAGTTCTATTTTAGCTGCAGATGGATATGCATTTGTTTTCTCAGGATAATTTGGTATGTACCATGCTACTCTTTCTTTTTGTATTTTATTAATTAGTTATTTTTACCGGTGTTTCTGCATGATCATGGTGCAAATTTATCCTTTTCCCTTGTTTGATCTACCTCCAGTTTCATTTATTTAGCAGTGATAGAGGATGGTTTATTATAGTGGAGGTGTTGTGAGATATAGTAGTTGAAGTTCTGGTTGATCATACTATACTCGAAGATGAGTACAAGAACAAGCTGTTTGAGAATTTGTAGTTTCTGACTGCATGGGAGATGACATATGTATTGCGTCTGTGAAGCTAAATGAATGCATGACTCAGTTATAGATTTCTTGAGTAAAGATTAGTGTGTGTAAACTTTGCATCTTTAGCTCTCTAAGTGAAACCCTCGATGGTTAACATGATATATGGAGGTTTGTTTGGAGCTTAGCTGGCTTGAACTCGTTGATGTTTATGAAGATGATTTTGGAACATGATTTGCTCTCATTGAGACCATTTATTAGTATTTTTCGGCAGCAATGCACAAGCAGGTCCGAGCCTGAGGCTGCAGATGACTCATCAAGTCCTCAATAGGTGAAGATGATGTGGCTTGCCACTTCATCGAGAGTGAAGGAGAGGCAGGGGTTAATGAACTCAAGTGCGGGGTGCGGGAGGTCGTGGGTGCCTGAGATGGTGGCAGGGTTTAGAGGGACGGCCAATGACAGAGGTGGCGACTCAGGCAGGGGCAACGAGGCAGCACGCGACAACACTTGCTAAATGCTGATGGTGGTGGCAGGTGGTTATGCAGGGAGAGGTGGGCGGGTCGATAGGGTGGACGAAAGACAAAAGTAGCGGCGGGAGGAAGAAGAATGGTAGCAGTAGTGGGTCATCACCAGCGGAGGAGAGGCAACGGGTTGATGAACTCGAGTGCGGGGTGCGGGAGGTCGCAGGCATCGGAGATGGTGCCATGGTTTAGAGGGATGGCTAGTGCCAACAGTGGAAGAGGTGACGACTCGAGTAGGGGGCATGTGATAACACCCGCCGATTGTAGGATGGTGGTGGCAGTTTGTTAGGCAAGGAGAGGTGTGCGGGTTGACATTCGATGAATAAAAAGGTAGAGGCGGGAGGAGAGGAAGAAGAAGAACAGTAGCAGAGGTCGCTGGCGGAGGAAGGGTTGGGGATTGACGGATTCGAGAGGGGAGGGTTGTGTGAATAAGTTATGTTCTGGACTCGGATCATGCCGAGATGACTAAATAATACACAACCCACTCTAACTAAAAAACTTTTTTTTTGAGTTGTTAATTGTGTTCGATAACATGATGTGTGTTAGCTGATTGTAAAAAAGAAAAACGTGTGTTGGATGAAACGGCATTGTTTTGGTTATTCTAGCTCTGTGAGTAATATTCTTTTTCTTCAAAAACCCGTTGCAAGCACGGGTGTTTCCACTAGCGTTACTAGTTGATTAGAAGTACTAGAAGGGTGTGAGAAATAGAGAAGGAGCATTAATTGGAACTTCCATCGTGATTCATTCTTCCGTGTACTCTAGCTACTTGATCGGAAGCAAAAGTGTGTGTGTGTGTGTGAGAGAGAGAGAGAGAGAAAGGTGTATTGGAACCTTGATCGTAAATTTTAAGTCATGGCTGACCGAATAATAGGGATATGTATGCCTTTTTCTTGACCAAAAATTCTTTGATCCCCATGGGACTGTGTGCAGGTTGATCAATAATTTTCGACTTCTCTTTCGTAAGTGCTTCAGCACGCTCTTCTTTTTGTTCGGGCCCGTCATTTGTTCTTGGTGGGTCCCACTGCATCTCATTCATCGACGCTCTCTCCATCTCCATCTCCATCGCCATGGCTCTGCTTCCTCTTCCAGACCCACCTTGTTGACTGAACCGATCCAGCTCGCCTTCCAAACAATCAAGCAGATCCACACCTCTTCCTCCTCCTCCGCTGGGCCGCATTGGAGCGCAGAGCCAAGGCCTGCGGTCGATCTGTCCTGCCGGTGAGGAACCCTCCGTTTCTTGGATTTGATGCTGCGATGCTTCTTGTCCGCCTGAAACATGCGATCCCCACTGGTTTCTTGGAGCGATAAAAGGGAAGCAGAGCAACAAGGTTCGCTCCATGTCTTCTCTTCCAGATTCCTTGTTTCCAGATTATCTCTTCAAGATTTGCGAAACTGTTTCTTCTAAGAATTTGAGAGCTCACTCATCCCACCTCAGTACGCTAGCACCTTGAACAGTAAAACAAAACAGAGATCTCCTGACATTGGTGGTAAAATGTAAATAGTGATTTGTTTACGCTAAGCACACCTTTCAGCCAAACTACCTGGCTGAAGGCACATTTTTATTTATTTTTTGATAATAAGTGATGAACGAGCCTGCTGCTCTCCTCAATTGCGAGCAAAGTTTTCTCCGCCAACCAGGCACCTCTGTCTTCTCTTGTGACCCTAGTGTAAAATGCAGCAACTGAGTCAAATCAACCAACACATAAGAATCAATGCAGATGTTAGAGTTTTGCAATCAGAGTTCTTCCAGTTCACACACTAAAAAATATATAGGGTGTTTGTGACTGGCTGCAGGATAATAATGTTAATCTTCGAATCTTGAGTGGTACATTTTGTTGGAAATATGCCCTAGAGGCAATAATAAATGGTTATTATTATATTTCTTTGTTCATGATAATTGTCTATTGTTCATGCTATAATTGTGTTATCCGGAAATCGTAATACATGTGTGAATACATAGACCACAACGTGTCCCTAGTAAGCCTCTAGTTGACTAGCTCATTGATCAACAGATAGTCATGGTTTCCTGACTATGGACATTGGATGTCATTGATAACGGGATCACATCATTAGGAGAATGATGTGATGGACAAGACCCAATCCTAAGCATAGCTCAAAGATCGTGTAGTTCGTTTGCTAGAGCTTTTCCAATGTCAAGTATCTTCTCCTTAGACCATGAGATCGTGCAACTCCCGGATACCGTAGGAGTACTTTGGGTGTGCCAAACGTCACAACGTAACTGGGTGACTATAAAGGTACACTACGGGTATCTCCGAAAGTGTCTGTTGGGTTGGCACGGATCGAGACTGGGATTTGTCACTCCGTATGACGGAGAGGTATCTCTGGGCCCACTCGGTAATGCATCATCATAATGAGCTCAATGTGACTAAGGAGTTAGTCACGGGATCATGCATTACGGTACGAGTAAAGAGACTTGCCGGTAACGAGATTGAACAAGGTATTGGGATACCGACGATCGAATCTCGGGCAAGTAACATACCGATTGACAAAGGGAATTGTATACGGGATTGATTGAATCCTCGACATCGTGGTTCATCCGATGAGATCATCGTGGAACATGTGGGAGCCAACATGGGTATCCAGATCCCGCTGTTGGTTATTGACCGGAGAGGCGTCTCGGTCATGTCTGCATGTCTCCCGAACCCGTAGGGTCTACACACTTAAGGTTCGGTGACGCTAGGGTTGTAGAGATATGAGTATGCGGAAACCCGAAAGTTGTTCGGAGTCCCGGATGAGATCCCGGACGTCACGAGGAGTTCCGGAATGGTCCGGAGGTGAAGAATTATATATAGGAAGTCAAGTTTCGGTCATCGGGAAAGTTTCGGGGGTCACCGGTATTGTACCGGGACCACCGGAAGGGTCCCGGGGGTCCACCGGGTGGGGCCACCTATCCCGGAGGGCCCCATGGGCTGAAGTGGGAAGGGAACCAGCCCTTAGTGGGCTGGGGCGCCCCCATGGGCCTCCCCCCTGCGCCTAGGGTTGGAAACCCTAGGGTGGGGGGGGGGCGCCCCACTTGCCTTGGGGGGCAAGTCTCCCCCTGGCCGCCGCCCCCCCTTCAGATGGGTCTTGGCCGGCGCCCCCCCTCCCAGGGGGCCTATATAAAGGGGGGGAGGGCAGCAATACAACAGCCTTGGGCGCCTCCCTCCCCCCCGCAACACCTCTCCCTCTCGCAGAAGCTCGGCGAAGCCCTGCCGAGACCCCACTACATCCACCACCACGCCGTCGTGCTGTTGGATCTCCATCAACCTCTCCTTCCCCCTTGCTGGATCAAGAAGGAGGAGAACGTCGCTGCTCCGTACGTGTGTTGAATGCGGAGGTGCCGTCCGTTCGGCACTCGGTCATCGGTGATTTGGATCACGGCGAGTACGACTCCACCAACCTCGTTCATTGAAACGCTTCCGCTCGCGATCTACAAGGGTATGTAAGTGCACTCCTTTCCCCTCGTTGCTAGTATACTCCATAGATGGATCTTGGTGAGCGTAGGAAAATTTTAAAATTCTGCTACGATCCCCAACAGTGGCATCATGAGCCAGGCCTATGCGTAGTTGCTATGCACGAGTAGAACACAAAGTAGTTGTGGGCGTTGATGTTGCCAATTCTTCTTGCCGCTACTAGTCTTATCTTGTTTCGGCGGCATTGTGGGATGAAGCGGCCCGGACCGACCTTACACGTACGCTTACGTGAGACAGGTTCCACCGACTGACATGCACTAGTTGCATAAGGTGGCTAGCGGGTGTCTGTCTCTCCCACTTTAGTCGGAACGGATTCGATGAAAAGGGTCCTTATGAAGGATAAATAGAAATTGGCATATCACGTTGTGGTCATACGTAGGTAAGAAACGTTCTTGCTAGAAACCTACAAGCCACGTAAAAACTTGCAACAACAATTAGAGGACGTCTAACTTGTTTTTGCAGCATGTGCTATGTGATATGATATGGCCAGAAGATGTGATGAATGATATATGTGATGTATGAGATTGATCATATTCTTGTAATAGGAATCACGACTTGCATGTCGATGAGTATGACAACCGGCAGGAGCCATAGGAGTTGTCTTTATTATTTTGTATGACCTGCGTGTCATTGAATAACGCCATGTAAATTACTTTACTTTATTGCTAAACGCGTTAGCCATGTAAGTAGAAGTAATCGTTGGCGTGACAACTTCATGAAGACACAATGATGGAGATCATGATGATGGAGATCATGGTGTCATGCCGGTGACGAAGATGATCATGGTGCCCCGAAGATGGAGATCAAAGGAGCAAAATGATATTGGCCATATCATGTCACTATTTGATTGCATGTGATGTTTATCATGTTTTGCATCTTATTTGCTTAGAACGACGGTAGTAAGTAAGATGATCCCTTATAATAATTTCAAGAAAGTGTTCACCCTAACTGTGCACCGTTGCGAAGGTTCGTTGTTTCGAAGCACCACGTGATGATCGGGTGTGATAGATTCTAACGTTCGCATACAACGGGTGTTGACGAGCCTAGCATGTACAGACATGGCCTCGGAACACACGCAATACACTTAGGTTGACTTGACGAGCCTAGCATGTACAGACATGGCCTCGGAACACGGAGGACCGAAAGGTCGAGCATGAGTCGTATAGAAGATACGATCAACATGGAGATGTTCACCGATCTTGACTAGTCCGTCTCACGTGATGATCGGACACGGCCTAGTTAACTCGGATCATGTTTCACTTAGATGACTAGAGGGATGTCTATCTGAGTGGGAGTTCATTGAATAATTTGATTATATGAACTTAATTATCATGAACTTAGTCTAAAATCTTTACAATATGTCTTGTAGATCAAATGGCCCACGTTGTCCTCAACTTCAACGCGTTCCTAGAGAAAACCAAGCTGAAAGATGATGGCAGCAACTATACGGACTGGGTCCGGAACCTGAGGATCATCCTCATAGCAGCCAAGAAAGATTATGTCTTAGAAGCACCGCTAGGTGAAGCACCAATCCCAGAGAACCAAGACGTTATGAACGCTTGGCAATCACGTGCTGATGATTACTCCCTCGTTCAGTGCGGCATGCTTTACAGCTTAGAACCGGGTCTCCAAAAGCGTTTTGAGAAACATGGAGCATATGAGATGTTCGAAGAGCTGAAAATGGTTTTCCAAGCTCATGCCCGGGTCGAGAGATATGAAGTCTCCGACAAGTTCTTCAGCTGTAAAATGGAGGAGAATAGTTCTGTTAGTGAGCACATACTCAGAATGTCTGGGTTACACAACCGCTTGTCTCAGCTGGGAGTTAATCTCCCGGATGACGCGGTCATTGACAGAATCCTTCAGTCGCTTCCACCAAGCTACAAGAGCTTTGTGATGAACTTCAATATGCAGGGGATGGAAAAGACCATTCCTGAGGTATATTCGATGCTGAAATCAGCGGAGGTGGAGATCAGAAAAGAACATCAAGTGTTGATGGTGAATAAAACCACTAAGTTCAAGAAGGGCAAGGGTAAGAAGAACTTCAAGAAGGACGGCAAGGGAGTTGCCGCGCCCGGTAAGCCAGTTGCCGGGAAGAAGTCAAAGAATGGACCCAAGCCTGAGACTGAGTGCTTTTATTGCAAGGGAAGTGGTCACTGGAAGCGGAACTGCCCCAAATACTTAGCGGACAAGAAGGCCGGCAACACCAAAGGTATATGTGATATACATGTAATTGATGTGTACCTTACCAGTACTCGTAGTAGCTCCTGGGTATTTGATACCGGTGCGGTTGCTCATATTTGTAACTCAAAACAGGAACTGCGGAATAAACGGAGACTGGCAAAGGACGAGGTGACGATGCGCGTCGGGAATGGTTCCAAGGTCGATGTGATCGCCGTCGGCACGCTACCTCTGCATCTACCTACGGGATTAGTTTTAAACCTCAATAATTGTTATTTAGTGCCAGCTTTGAGCATGAACATTGTATCTGGATCTCGTTTAATTCGAGATGGCTACTCATTTAAATCCGAGAATAATGGTTGTTCTATTTATTTGAGAGATATGTTTTATGGTCATGCCCCGCTGGTCAATGGTTTATTCTTGATGAATCTCGAACGTGATGTTACACATATTCATAGTGTGAATACCAAAAGATGTAAAGTTGATAACGATAGTCCCACATACTTGTGGCACTGCCGCCTTGGTCACATTGGTGTCAAGCGCATGAAGAAGCTCCATGCAGATGGACTTTTGGAGTCTCTTGATTACGAATCATTTGACACGTGCGAACCATGCCTCATGGGTAAGATGACCAAGACTCCGTTCTCCGGAACAATGGAGCGAGCAACCAACTTATTGGAAATCATACATACCGATGTGTGCGGTCCAATGAGTGTTGAGGCTCGCGGAGGATATCGTTATGTTCTCACTCTCACTGATGACTTAAGTAGATATGGGTATGTCTACCTAATGAAACACAAGTCTGAAACCTTTGAAAAGTTCAAGGAATTTCAGAGTGAGGTTGAGAATCAACGTGACAGGAAAATAAAATTCTTACGATCAGATCGTGGTGGAGAATATTTAAGTCACGAATTTGGTGCGCACTTAAGGAAATGTGGAATCGTTTCACAACTCACGCCGCCTGGAACACCTCAGCGAAACGGTGTGTCCGAACGTCGTAATCGCACTCTATTGGATATGGTGCGATCTATGATGTCTCTTACCGATTTACCGCTCTCATTTTGGGGCTATGCTTTAGAGACTGCCGCATTCACTTTAAATAGGGCTCCGTCGAAATCCGTTGAGACGACACCGTATGAATTATGGTTTGGGAAGAAACCTAAGCTGTCGTTTCTAAAAGTTTGGGGATGCGATGCTTATGTCAAGAAACTTCAACCTGAAAAGCTCGAACCCAAGTCGGAGAAATGCGTCTTCATAGGATACCCTAAGGAAACTATTGGGTATACCTTCTACCTCAGATCCGAAGGCAAGATCTTTGTTGCCAAGAACGGGTCCTTTCTGGAGAAAGAGTTTCTCTCGAAAGAATTGAGTGGGAGGAAAGTGGAACTTGATGAGGTGATAGTCACCCCTTCCGAACCGGAAAGTAGCGCAGCGCGGGAAGATGTTCCTGTGGTGCCTACACCGACTGGGGAGGAAGTTAATGATGATGATCATGAAGCTTCGGATCAAGTTACTGCTGAACTTCGTAGGTCCACAAGGACACGTTCCGCACCAGAGTGGTACGGCAACCCTGTCCTGGAAATCATGTTGTTAGACAACGGTGAACCTTCGAACTATGAAGAAGCGATGGCGGGCCCGGATTCCGACAAATGGCTAGAAGCCATGAAATCCGAGATAGGATCCATGTATGAAAACGAAGTATGGACTTTGACTGACTTGCCCGATGATCGGCGAGCCATAGAAAACAAATGGATCTTTAAGAAGAAGACAGACGCGGATGGTAATGTGACCATCTATAAGGCTCGACTTGTCGCTAAGGGTTATCGACAAGTTCAAGGGGTTGACTACGATGAGACTTTCTCACCCGTAGCGAAGCTGAAGTCCGTCCGAATCATGTTAGCAATTGCCGCATACTATGATTATGAGATATGGCAGATGGACGTCAAAACGGCATTCCTTAACGGCTTCCTTAAGGAAGAATTGTATATGATGCAGCCGGAAGGTTTTGTCGATCCTAAGAATGCTAACAAAGTATGCAAGCTCCAGCGCTCAATCTATGGGCTGGTGCAAGCATCTCGGAGTTGGAACATTCGCTTTGATGAGATGATCAAAGCGTTTGGGTTTACACAGACTTATGGAGAAGCCTGTGTTTACAAGAAAGTGAGTGGGAGCTCTGTAGCATTTCTCATATTATATGTGGATGACATACTATTGATGGGAAATGATATAGAATTCTTGGAAAGTATAAAGGCCTATTTGAATAAGTGTTTTTCAATGAAGGACCTTGGAGAAGCTGCTTATATATTAGGCATCAAGATCTATAGAGATAGATCAAGACGCCTCATTGGTCTTTCACAGAGTACGTACCTTGACAAGATATTGAAGAAGTTCAATATGGATCAGTCCAAGAAGGGGTTCTTGCCTGTATTGCAAGGTGTGCAATTGAGCACGGCTCAATGCCCGACCACGGCAGAAGATAGAGAAAAGATGAGTGTCATCCCCTATGCCTCGGCCATAGGGTCTATTATGTATGCCATGCTGTGTACCAGACCTGATGTAAACCTTGCCGTAAGTTTGGTAGGAAGGTACCAAAGTAATCCCGGCATGGAACACTGGACAGCGGTCAAGAATATCCTGAAGTACCTGAAGAGGACTAAGGATATGTTTCTCGTTTATGGAGGTGACGAAGAGCTCGTCGTAAAGGGTTACGTCGACGCTAGCTTCGACACAGATCTGGATGACTCGAAGTCACAAACCGGATACGTGTATATTTTGAATGGAGGAGCAGTAAGCTGGTGCAGTTGCAAGCAAAGCGTCGTGGCGGGATCTACATGTGAAGCGGAGTACATGGCAGCCTCGGAGGCAGCACAGGAAGCAGTCTGGATGAAGGAGTTCATTACCGACCTAGGGGTGATTCCCAATGCGTCGGGCCCGATGACTCTCTTCTGTGACAACACTGGAGCTATTGCCCTTGCGAAGGAGCCCAGGTTTCACAGGAAGACCAGGCATATCAAGCGTCGCTTCAACTCCATTCGTGAAAGTGTTCAAAATGGAGACATAGATATTTGTAAAGTACATACGGACCTGAATGTAGCAGATCCGTTGACTAAACCTCTCCCTAGAGCAAAACATGATCAACACCAGGACGCAATGGGTGTTCGATTCATCACAATGTAACTAGATTATTGACTCTAGTGCAAGTGGGAGACTGTTGGAAATATGCCCTAGAGGCAATAATAAATGGTTATTATTATATTTCTTTGTTCATGATAATTGTCTATTGTTCATGCTATAATTGTGTTATCCGGAAATCGTAATACATGTGTGAATACATAGACCACAACGTGTCCCTAGTAAGCCTCTAGTTGACTAGCTCGTTGATCAACAGATAGTCATGGTTTCCTGACTATGGACATTGGATGTCATTGATAACGGGATCACATCATTAGGAGAATGATGTGATGGACAAGACCCAATCCTAAGCATAGCTCAAAGATCGTGTAGTTCGTTTGCTAGAGCTTTTCCAATGTCAAGTATCTTCTCCTTAGACCATGAGATCGTGCAACTCCCGGATACCGTAGGAGTACTTTGGGTGTGCCAAACGTCACAACGTAACTGGGTGACTATAAAGGTACACTACGGGTATCTCCGAAAGTGTCTGTTGGGTTGGCACGGATCGAGACTGGGATTTGTCACTCCGTATGACGGAGAGGTATCTCTGGGCCCACTCGGTAATGCATCATCATAATGAGCTCAATGTGACTAAGGAGTTAGTCACGGGATCATGCATTACGGTACGAGTAAAGAGACTTGCCGGTAACGAGATTGAACAAGGTATTGGGATACCGACGATCGAATCTCGGGCAAGTAACATACCGATTGACAAAGGGAATTGTATACGGGATTGATTGAATCCTCGACATCGTGGTTCATCCGATGAGATCATCGTGGAACATGTGGGAGCCAACATGGGTATCCAGGTCCCGCTGTTGGTTATTGACCGGAGAGGCGTCTCGGTCATGTCTGCATGTCTCCCGAACCCGTAGGGTCTACACACTTAAGGTTCGGTGACGCTAGGGTTGTAGAGATATGAGTATGCGGAAACCCGAAAGTTGTTCGGAGTCCCGGATGAGATCCCGGACGTCACGAGGAGTTCCGAAATGGTCCGGAGATGAAGAATTATATATAGGAAGTCAAGTTTCGGCCACCGGGAAAGTTTCGGGGGTCACCGGTATTGTACCGGGACCACCGGAAGGGTCCCGGAGGTCCACCGGGTAGGGCCACCTATCCCCGAGGGCCCCATGGGCTGAAGTGGGAAGGGAACCAGCCCTTAGTGGGCTGGGGCGCCCCCATGGGCCTCCCCCCTGCGCCTAGGGTTGGAAACCCTAGGGTGGGGGGCGCCCCACTTGCCTTGGGGGGCAAGTCTCCCCCTGGCCGCCGCCCCCCTCCCCCTTCAGATGGGTCTTGGCCGGCGCCCCCCCCTCCCAGGGGGCCTATATAAAGGGGGGAGGGAGGGCAGCAGTACAACAGCCTTGGGCGCCTCCCTCCCCCCCTGCAACACCTCTCCCTATCGCAGAAGCTCGGCGAAGCCCTGCCGAGACCCCGCTACATCCACCACCACGCCGTCGTGCTGCTGGATCTCCATCAACCTCTCCTTCCCCCTTGCTGGATCAAGAAGGAGGAGAACGTCGTTGCTCCGTACGTGTGTTGAACGCGAAGGTGCCGTCCGTTCGGCACTCGGTCATCGGTGATTTGGATCACGGCGAGTACGACTCCATCAACCTCGTTCATTGGAACGCTTCCGCTCGCGATCTACAAGGGTATGTAGATGCACTCCTTTTCCCTCATTGCTAGTATACTCCATAGATGAATCTTGGTGAGCGTAGGAAAATTTTAAAATTCTGCTACGATCCCAAACAAATTTGTCATCAATAGTACTTTCATCATTTTATATTTTACCACGTGCGTTAAATGGAGAGAGTTCACATGCAGGTATTAAATAAAGTGAGAGTTTGTGGCCGCCGCTATAAGTTGTAGTGGCTGTCAAAGGCAAAAATGACAGTTAAATATGGAAATATAGCTGTTTCGTTGATATGATATTAGTATCTCACTGCTTAAAGATGAATAAATTGACAATCCAGTAGTCAACTTTTATTGATAAACAATCATGGTCTGGTTTTGACTTACAGATTCAATATAATTTTGTGGTATACAGAAGAACAACACATCAACGCAACAAAAATACACTTTTTTTTCCTTACTGTTTTGACATGGTTTCTCTGGTGATCTATGTGCACAGTTTGATCCACTGAAGTCGAGGAACTTGGGCCAGCATTTAAGAAGATTGGCTCTGTAACTTCTGGTAGTTCCTCTAGTATGAAGATTGCTATTTTCATACCCTTGCTGCTTTTTTTAGTATCTTTTTAGATTTTTTTTCTTAGATGGAAACCTTGCAGAATAGTCAACAAAGGCACATTCCAGTATGGTATCATGATCTTGAAAAAACATTTAGTTAGTAGATATTGAGCTAGGCGATTGAAGTGTCTCTTTTCAATATTTCTATACTCAACAATTATTTGGATTAATGCTGCTGCTTGCTCTAGCATTGTATTTTTACATGACCAGACTACCTTCTGTTTGCAAATCCAGCCAAACTATGTTGTATATCTTCAGTAGTAAAAAACAAGGGTCTGTTCTCTGTCATCTTAAGAGGGTACTGAGCTAGATTATTTGAGAGCTCGAATTTTTGGATTTTTCCACGGTTGAGATGAATTATGTAAAGCTATGTTTACTTTAAAGTACATTCAGTGTTCTATCTTTTAGCCCATGTAGTGCAAATAGAGAATGCTCTTAGAGAGCCTATCAAGGTAAAAGTAACAGTTATCTTGCTTCTTAAAAAAATGCAAGCTCCTTTGGTTATGGTTGTTTTCCGTGCTAGTTTCTGGTTTCTTTTCCCCTTAAGGTGAAATATCGGATAGATGGATATAGCTTCAGCTTCTTTTTATTCATGCACCACTCTTCATTAATCATTGCTCACACATTTTTACTATTTCAGGCCATACAATGACTATAGTAGATTTCATAGAGCTGAGTGATGATAATGTTATTGACGTGAGCAGCGATGAGGAGACTGTTCAACAGGATCAAATAGCAACTCAAGACCGGACGACGTTGCTTGATAAGCAGACTAGTGAAGGTAGCCAAGATGTGCCTGCTGTTTTTTTTGCAGCTAGTGAAGGAAGCCAAGAGGATGCTGAGTGCGGACGTGCTTTTGAAGCCACCGCATCGTCCATGGTTACGGAGAAAGCACCTTTTGTTGCAACTAGTGGAGGAAGCCAAGATGTGCAGGCTGCGTTTGTTGCAGCTAGTGAAGGGAGGCAAGATGCTGCTGAGTCTAGAAATGCTTTGGAAGCTACCCCATTGTCCTTCGTTACCGAAAAAGCACCTCTTGATACGGCTAAATCACCGAACTGCCATCGATCTCCAACATCAGCGCCATTCCCCAGTAATTCCTCTATACCCCTTTGTCATTACAGTTGTGTGTTTATCATGCGAACGATCCATTCAAGCAAGCATTGCAACAAATTCCTATTATTTGAAGTTTAACAGTGGCCTTCCTGAAAAAAATGTTAACGTTGACCTGCTGCAGGCCCAACTTTCACCACTCCGCAAGCTCAGACTTCTGAAGGTGGCGAAGCAAAGTCAGTGAGAGTGAAGAGGAAATATCGTAAGAAGAACTACCATACCGACACTCCTAGGAAAAGTCCTAGGCTTATACAGATAGGTACCAGTCCTGTGGAAGATCCGGCAGCCGACCACAAGAGGTCTCGCACGATCGAGCCAGCAGAGGAATCAGCTGCCTCTACCTTCAAGGCAGGAGCTGCGAAGCTCTCTGTACCGACCCCGCAAACTAGCAGTAGTTGACTGAATGTGATACCTGATTCCGCATGGACCTGTCTAACTTGTGTTGCTGTAGATGTGTCTAATTTCGGACCCCAGCTATCTCAGAATTGTTTTTCCGTTGTATTCGTCGAGAATTTAAGTTGTGGATGAACCTGAGGAAGGCATAGCAGCTGCTGTTATTTGGGAGCGTAGAAAACTTCTTGCCATGATGGACCCAATCTGAGATGTAACCAAACAAAAATAGACGATCAAGTACAGACTACAACGGAAACTCGACCCTGCAATGCAGTGTGATGTGAACCGTGGTTAATAATTGTCCCGTTGAGACGACGGCATCACGGTTTGTCCGGCGTACATGGGAGTTGTTGGCCTGGTTCGTAAATAAAAATGTCGATCCCACCTAAAGAATGATTGATACTATATCTGTAAAGAAATATAAGAGGTGATATAAACGCTCTTATATTTCTTTACGGAGTGAGTAGATTGGATCGTTTGAGAAAATATTTCCGGAATAACATAGCCGCCGCCACAGAGAAAATCTTTGCCGCGCGCCACCGATGCTAAATTTTCTACGAAATGTTGGAGTACAAAGGAATCCTTAAAAAAAAGACCTGTAGGATTCAATCATATACTAAATCAAACAACCTATAAACGAAAAATTTCTAAGGATTTCACATCCTTGAAAATTCGTTTGTATCAAAGAAGCCCTAAATTAATGGTGGTTCCGCGCCAACAAACTAATGAGATACTATGTCATGGTCGTTCAAAAGATTATATCAATACATTTCCCGGCCTTTCACACATCACAACAGTCCACAGGGCAAAGTTCTTGCTGCTGCTGCTGCGCCGCGTGCCATGGTATGATGGCAACAGAGGAGGAGACCGCTGGAGAACAGACTTTGGCCCTGTTTGGATACTCTAACTTAGTTAGAGGTTAGTGTTGGTTTCTAACTTGTGACTAACCCTGAACTAACTCTAGCTTTTGTGGTGTTTGGATGAGAGAGTTAGATTGACAATAAATGCACTTTCTCAATCATTTGGCCCTCTTTTCAGCCGGATTCGTTGTGCTCGGCTCTTCTGTGGCCTCCTCCCGCTCAGAAATGACATAAACTACAAGGAGTGCACAAAAATCTGAAGAGAAAACTAACTAGGAGTCTAGGACAAGTCATACAAAATTGAAAAAAAAAACTTTTCATGTGAGTATGACCGAGCTCATTTAACATGCATGAAAAAAAAAACTGTTGGACTAACAACTTGTGGCATTAAAAATGCCTGGCAAAGTTACTCAAAAGAATTTCTCAACCACATGCTCTTGGCAACTTGAAAAAAGGTACAGCACAGAAAGCTCTGTGTATGCAGTATGCACACCCTCTTTAAGAATTTCAGGCATAAACGATCTATATACTCTCTACAAAAAAAGTTTCTATCCCTAAATGATATAACCTCCTGTAAAGCTGTTGCCGAACAATTCTCTTATTCGAAAAAAACAAGTTATGTTATAGCCATAAAGAAGGTTTCTGACAAAATTAATGTCAGAAAACTGACTACCACCGAAGTAGTTTACACAACAGTTATTGGCAAAAACCCAAAAGTTACCCCGCAAAAAAGAAAAAAAAATCCAAAAGTTACATGCAAGGAAGAGCAATTTGTTATAGTACCGGTGATCACACTCAGGAAGAAAAGGATACGCGGCCGCCGGAGTGCGCACCTGGGGGCGCTGGTGTCGGGGATTGGGGGCGGAGGGGCAGAGGGCGGGGGCGGAGGACGGGGGCGGAGGGGCAGAGGCAAGGGGCGGAGGACGGGGGCGGAGGGCAGCGGCGGGATGCGAACGAGGGACAGAGATCAGGTGACAAGCACCTTTGCATGTCACCGTGTGCCTTGCGGCCCGAATTCAAATTTAAACATTGCAAAAAAAATCTGAAAAAAATCATGTATATTCACAGCACATATTAAGTTAACCCCTAAAAAATTCAGATCAAAATTCGAAACATACATCGAGAAGCAAAAAAGAGAAATCTGTCATGAATAGTTGCGAATGGTTCTCGATGTATGTTTCAAATTTTGATCTGAATTTTTTAGGGATTATCTTAATATGTGCTGTGAACATGCATGATTTTTTTTAAAAAATTTCGTAATGTTTAAATTTGAATTCGGGCCGCAAGGCACACGGTGACGTCACCTGATCTCTGTCCGCGAACGAGAGGGGAGCGGGATGCGCGGGATCCAGGTGCGGGATCAAGATGCGGGATGGATGTGATGCAGTACTTTTTTAATGGGACCCACCACATCTAACCCCAATTAGCACCTCCCCACCCGGTTGGTTTTTTTTTTGCTGGGTTAGATGCAAACAACTCTACCCTAACCCATATGTTAGGATATTTTAGGGTTATTTCTGCCTCAACTAACCTATGCCGGCTCTAACCCCTGATCCAAACAGGGCCTTTATTAATACTACTAGCTAGGTCATCAATTCCTTGGTGTGACTTGAGAGACTGGCTGGATGCGTGCAGCGGACAAAAGATTTTATGCTTTCCTACATGCAGGGCAGTACTACTCCTGCTAGCTAGTCGTCGTCGTGTAGCTATTGTTCGTGAGTACCTGGCAACAACGGCATCAGAACCCCAGATATATCTGAACCAAAAATCCTTGGCTTCTTCCCACACAACACATTGCAAGGTTCATTCACGAACGAATACTTCAGCTTCACCATCATCAGTTTGCATTGCAAAGAGGAGAGGTGGAAGGGAAGAGGGAGGTAACCAGGATGGAGAAGACGGGCAACAAGAAGGCGAGGCTGGTTGTTGAGAGTGTTAAGGTGAAGCAAGCAAGAAGCCGGAAGCAGCAGCAGCGCGATCGTCGTCGCCGCCGCCCCCGACCCGAGACCGAGAGCCATGGTCGGTGGTCGCCGTCGAGTTCGACAAGCACCTGCTTGACTGCCCACTCTGCTCCTTGCCATTGAAACCTCCCGTCTGCCAGGTATAGTAGTTTTTCTCAACGCACATCGATCTTGGTCCATCGCTCCATCTAATTTGGTTGGGATTTGATTTCCGTGCTGTGCTGTGCAGTGCCGCTCTCGTCATGCGGCGTGCGGCTGCTGCGCCACGAGCCACTCCAACAAGTGTCCGGCGTGCACCGACGGCGGCGCGTACGAGCACACGGACGTGCTGGATACCTATCTCCTGGCGGCCAAGGTACGGTGCCCCAACGAGGCGCACGGCTGCCGGAGCTCCGTCGCCTACTGCCTGGCGGGCGAGCACTGGCTGGTGTGCCCGCACGCGCCGTGCCGCTGCCCGGAGCCCGGCTGCGCCTTCCTCGGCTCGCCGCCGGCGCTCTGCCGCCACCTCGCCACGCACCACGCGTGGCCCGTGACCGACATCGCCTACGGCTTGAAAGATTGCGTTAAGCGTATGCCTAGCACGGACGCGTTCTGTGTTATATATAGGCCACAATGCGGGCTAGGGTTTACAAGGATCTGGTGGTTAGGTTGTTGGATTGATCTTCAAGTTAACTATACAAGATATATACAAGATAGAGATCCTCCAACAACCTACCAACCAAGTTATATCAAGATAAACACGCCGCACCGGCCCTACAGCGTATATACGGTTTATACTCCATCATAATACATATACAAGTATTCTAACACGGCTCGGTGCTGGAGCTCCACATGCAGCCGGCGGAGCAGCGGCACCTGCTGCTCGCGAAGAACGGCGAGCGGGTGTTCCTCGTCGTGGCGAGCGAGCGCGGCGGCGGGGACCACGTGGTGAAGGTGGTGTGCGTGAGGGCGAGCGCGGAGGACGGCCCGTGGTGGTACCGGTGCATGGTGTGGATCCACGCGCCCGTGGACCCGGAGACCGGCAGGAAGGACGTCGTGATGCTGGAGGCCAAGGTGGTGAACTGCGCGGACCCCTGCGAGCAGGCGGCCATGGAGGTCGGCGGCAGGTGCCTGCATGTGTCGTCGTCCGACGTGCCGCCGGAGGGAGGGATCCTTCTCCGAGTCCGCATCAACAAGCTCCAACTCCGAGCTCCAGTTCCCGGGGCCAACTAGTTACGTATTAGACTAGCTACAATGGGTAGTAACATAGACTAGTAACATGGGCATGTTACTGATAGGACTTTAAATCGGAGTAGTCTAGATCTTCCGGTGAACCTACCTTCTGCTTGTCCGGACGAGGAACTCCCGGTGCCGGCCATGGTGATGGTGGCCGGTGCTGGCAGAGAGTGGATGGCGGCGGTGGAGCTTCCCGTGAGCACCGCGCTAACCCTGGATCGGTAGGGATTGTTGGTGGGATTTGTGGCAGCGATCAACCTCGTAAGTCGTGCCCGGCCCCCACCTCTGTTTATATATCGCGGGTCACAGGGGCCCACCAACCATGGTTTGGTTGGGCGCCCCCGATCAGGGCGCGAGTCAAGGGCCCGTTCAACCCGTTGGGTTCGAACGGGAGAGAGATCAACCTAACATTCTCCCCCTTGATCTCAACTTTACTTTTAACTTTATACTTTCTAGTTTATTTGTTTCATCACATATTGGTACATAGAGCATGTTTCATCGTCACGGCTTAATTGCCGTTAGAATCATACAGCTACAACATACTTTATGCTCAGAAACAAATTCTGTTCCTTTTGGGCCTATCCAGGAATCATAAGGCTTTCCCTTAAACCCATGCCGGCTAAGTGTTCCTTGAACACATTGGGTGGTAAGCCTTTCGTTAGCGGATCCGCAAGCATATCTTTTGTCCTTATATGCTCGAGACTTATAGTTTGATCCTGGATTTTATCTTTCACAACATAATACCTTATCTCTATTGTTTTGGCAGCATTACTCGACTTGTTGTTGTGAGCGTAAAATACTGCGGGCTGGTTGTCACAGTACATCTTTAGTGGTTTGTGAATACAATCTACCACTTTCAAGTCGGGTATAAATTTCTTTAGCCATATCGCCTGCCCCGTGGCTTCGAAGCATGCTATGAATTCTGCATACATCGTGGATGATGCAACTATCGACTGTTTGGAGCTTTTCCACGAAATAGCTCCCCTAGCGAGGGTGAATATGTATCCTGACGTGGATTTTCTATCATCTCTGTCCCCCGCAAAATCTGCGTCTGAATACCCTTTTATCTCTAGGGAATCACTTCTCCTGTATATTAGCATGTAGTCCTTCGTGCCTTGTGCATAACGCAATGCTTTCTTTACCATCTTCCAGTGCTCTAGGTCTGAATTCTCTTGATAGCTATCGAGTACCCCGGTGATAAAAGCTAAGTCAGGGCGAGTGCACACTTGTGCATACTGTAAGCTGCCAACTGCCGAAGCATATGGTACTGCTTTCATTTGATCGATCTCATACTGGTTCTTGGGACATTGGAATTTCCCAAAACTATCGCCCTTGACTATTGGAGCAGGTGTGGCTTTACTCGCATGCATATTATACTTTTTAAGAACCTTTTCTAAATATGCTTTCTGAGATAGTCCTAAGACTCC
Organism: Triticum aestivum; assembly: GCF_018294505.1. Lineage (NCBI taxonomy): Eukaryota > Viridiplantae > Streptophyta > Magnoliopsida > Poales > Poaceae > Triticum > Triticum aestivum. Next base: position 5,632,827 of record NC_057802.1, on the reverse strand, counting down.
ATTGTTCCTATCTCGGTGAATTTCTATGCCCAAAACATATGATGCTTCACCAAGATCTGTTATGTCAAAATTTGAGGATAAGTATTTCTTTGTTTCTTGTAGTAGACTAACATCACTACTAGCAAGCAGGATATCATCCACATACAAGATTAGGAAAATATATTTCCCATTTTTAAACTTTGCATAAATGCAATTATCCTCAATATTTTCTTTAAATCCAAAACTTTTAATCGTTTGATTAAACTTTAGATACCACTGCCGAGAGGCTTGTCTTAATCCATAAATGGACTTCTTCAGGCGGCATCCCATATTTTCCTTGCCTTCCATGATAAAACCCTTGGGTTGTTTCATGTAGACCTTTTCTTTTAAATCACCATTCAGAAATGCCGTCTTAACATCCATTTGATGTAACTCTAAATCAAAATGAGCAACTAATGCCATTATGATTCTGAAGGAATCCTTACATGAGACTGGAGAAAATGTCTCATTGTAATCTATCCCTTCTCTTTGTGTAAATCCTTTTGCCACGAGTCGTGCTTTATACTTTTCTATATTCCCTTTAGAGTCATACTTAATTTTGTAGACCCATTTACAACCTACTGTTTTGGCTCCTTTGGAAATTTCCTCTAAGTCCCAAACATCTTTGGAACTCATCGATTTCATCTCGTCTTCCATTTCCTTCATCCACTTCGATGAATGAGGGCTTCTCATGGCTTCTTCATATGAGGTGGGATCTTTTTCCATATGAACCATTTCTGTGTTATAAACTTTAAAGTCAGTAGAAATAGCTGACTTTCTTGGTCTTGTAGACCTTCTAAGGGCCTCAATTTCTGGCACATTTTGTGCCTCAACTTCTGGCACTTCTTCTAAAATTTGCTGTTGCACCTCCCTTTCATGCTCAACAACGGGTTTAGTCGGCTCCTGACGGACAGGTTCCGGGTCTTCCCCCATAGCTGTCATGGGTGGAGTTGCAACTGGTAGTGAGAAAAATGGCTCCTGAATCATCGGATTAGGTGCATGCACCCTCTTCTCCTCAAGATCAATTTTCCGAGCTACCAAGCTCCCCCTCATCATTTCGTCCTCTAAGAAGACTGCATGTCTCGTTTCTACAAACTTTGTATATCTGTCAGGGCAGTAGAAACGAAAACCTTTTGATCTGTCTGGATAGCCAATGAAGTGGCAACTTACTGTTTTGGGATCTAACTTTGCAATGTTTGGATTAAACATTTTGGCCTCAGCAGGGCACCCCCACACCCTGAAGTGTTGCAGGGAGGGCACCCTTCCTGTCCATAGCTCGTACGGTGTTTTGGGCACCGACTTGCTTGGTACTCTATTGAGAATGTGAATGGCGGTTTCGAGCGCCTCCATCCATAACCCTAATGGCAAGTTGGAATAACTCATCATGTTGCGCACCATATCCATAAGTGTACGGTTGCGCCTTTCAGCTACTCCATTCTTTTCTCCCAGAGTGGGATACATTAAAAGCACCTGAGTTATCATATCTTTTTCTTGCCAGAATTTCTCCCGCCATACGGGATTTTTGACATAATATTATGTCAGCTTTACCCCGTTACACAGGTATTTTCCCAGACTTTTCCCGCCATGCGGGTTTTATCATAATCATCTTTTTCCCGCCATGTGGGTAATTCGTTGCAAGGGAACATAAATGCCAGAATTGGCTCTTTTGACTGCATATTCAAGCATCAAATTTAGGAATAAATCCGAATGCTCTTTGACACACATGCTTGATCCGACGTTGGTCAAATTAAACACGCATGTTGCTTGTTTCATCTCAAATCATGTTGACTGAAAAATCTTCTTCATAGAGAGTACATGAAAGACATTCATCAACCAAGACTCTCAATGATCTATTTCTTTTCTTTTGATGCCATTCTTTAGAGAGAACATACTCCCTCACGTTATGACCTTTCTTGGTCATCTTTTGGGTCACTTGTACCCAGCCATTCGCTTTCATGAATGAAAGCATGAAAAACTTTTAGTCTGAGAAAACTTAGCCAATAATCAACAATAATGGGCATAAAAATAACCCTACGTTGGTCTGGTTAAAAGAAATGCACATTAAACTTTTGAAACTTTCTTTTATATTCTAAATCACCGTTGTGACAGAATTAGAATAAACATCATCCTTCTACATTAATCCCATATCACCGTTGGGCGGAAATGGAAATAATGCATATAACTCATAAACAACGTGATGATAGTATTTCTATTGAACAACTTTGCTAAGAATTAATCATCATCATCAACTTTATTGCAACGGGAACAAGAAATATACATTTCTCTTGTGCAAGAGCATTTCTTGATCTTTATTCTTTCTCTGAAAATTGATCACTTTGATACAAAATTTATCAGAGATTTAAACTTTGAACATAAGACCCATAGAATTATAGCATTCTTATCATCAACGTTGGTCAGAAAATAACAATGCCACATTTTAACTTTAAAACAAATATCTTTCTTTTGTCATAGTGGAAACTATCTGCATCTTATTTCACCCACAGGGGAAAAACATTGCTAAGAACATTTCTTCCAATTAAACTTTCCCGTTGGTTCCAATTTAATTGGAGGATAAAACTTTTACTTTGCAGCGAAAACTTTACAATATTCTATTCAAAAAACAATCTGTACTCTTTTACTCTCTAAGCAATTTTAACCAGTTGGTTAAAAAATGCATTACAGAAGCAACAATTTAATCTTTTACTTTAGTTCTATTCACTTTTAAAAGAGCACTTTTATTTTCAATAATAAACATGATCATGTTATTAAAAACGTTGGTCATAAAAATAACATAACCATATTCATTTTAATAATCACTTTAACATGCTCTTAAAAACTTAATTCTATCTAAACTTTTATTTTCTTTGTAAAAGAGCAGTATTAATTATTTACGCAGCGGAAAAACATGAATAAAAATTCATGAACTTTTAATTCTTTACAGAAACTTTTCTTTGACAAGATAAAAAATTCATGAACTTTATTATTTTCTTTATAAAATTCATGAACATTTCCTTTTCTGAAAATTTTCATTCTCATAAAGTTTTTCTGTTTACTTTGTTATTTACTAAACAAAAAATTTCGTTGGAAAAAATTTGCATAGAAAACACTATTTGAAATTTGTGCAAAACTGGACAAATAACAAAATAAACAGAAAACAAAAAGAAAACGAGCAGCACATCAACGGCCTGCCCTCTCGCCCGGCCCACGGCCTGCTCGCGTGCTGTGCGCGCCTGTCCTGGCCGAAGCCGGCCCAGCCTCTCAAGGCCTGTTCGGCTCGCGCGCGGGGCTGCCGGCCCAGCAGCTCAGCTGGCCAGCGCTTTCGGCCCAAAAAGCCCAGCTTTGAGCGATGGCTTAGGGTTTGAATCTCAGCCGCCCGCTGAGATCCGACGGTGGAGCGTCGTTTGCGCTGGATCAAAACGGTCCGACCGGCCTCACCGCCCGAACCCTAGGCTCATTCCGTTTCTCTCGCGCGCCGCGCGCCTCTTCTCGTCTCTTTCGCCGGCGGCGGCTCCTCTCGTAGCCCACGGCCTACTCTCTCCGGCCGCCGGCGACGGTGACGAAAGCCACCAAGCCAGGCGTGCCTCCCCTTCCTTCCCTATGCGCCGCGCGAGCCCCTTTCTCCTCTCGCTCGCGCACCTTCTCTGTCCCGCGCGACAGCGGAAAAGAGGGCTTCACCCCGGTCGCCGGCGACGGTGTCGAGCTGCCAGCCGCCGTCTCTTACTCCTCCCCCTTTCTGTGCTACCTTCTCCATCCCCACTATAACAGCGAGAGAGAGAACAACAGGAGGGCAATCTCTGTTCCTCCCCGCGTCCGATGGTGCTCAAACGACGGCGAGTGGCGGTGCCCCTACAGTTCCCCTTGCCGGCGTGCGCGAACTCCCGCCGGAGAGCGCGCCGCTGTCAAGTGGTCCTGTGGAGGTGCCCTTTGCCCCGAAGGGTTGTTCTTCGTCCCCGCACCTCGGCTTGCCGATGCGTGTGGGGATCGAGAGGAACGGCGCGGCCTTGCAGCGGCGCGATTTCTTTGCCCTTTGCCCCTATTGTTCTTTTAGGGTTAGGGTTCTTTGGGGGAGGGGATCTCTTTTTCTTTTTCTTTTTCTGTTGTTGTTTCTTTGTACCCAAATCGACTAGCCCGATCTGGCTGATACCATTGATAGGACTTTAAATCGGAGTAGGCTAGATCTTCCGGTGAACCTACCTTCTGCTTGTCCGGACGAGGAACTCCCGGTGCCGGCCATGGTGATGGTGGCCGGTGCTGGCAGAGAGTGGATGGCGGCGGTGGAGCTTCCCGTGAGCACCGCGCTAACCCTAGATCGGTAGGGATTGTTGGTGGGATTTGTGGCAGCGATCAACCTCGTAAGTCGTGCCCCGGCCCCCACATCTGTTTATATATCGCGGGTCACAGGGGCCCACCAACCATGGTTTGGTTGGGCGCCCCCGATCAGGGCGCGAGTCAAGGGCCCGTTAGACCCGTTGGGTTCGAACGGGAGAGAGATCAACCTAACAGTTACTAGTCTATGTTACTACCTCTATAGTGAGGAGTAACATATATGTGGTAACATGCAACACTTCATTTATTAGGCTATAGACACATCTTGTCTTGATATGTGTGATGTTACTCATACTACTAGTAACTAGCTATGTTACTACTTTGCTCACTTTCTTCATTTATTGCTTGCCACATCATCCACTTTATCTAGATATGTGTGATGTTACTATCTATGTTACTCCCACTGTGGGTAGTCTTAGGTTGCAGTTTTAGTTACTACTCCTACTTTACAAGTCATCAAGAATGTCGTCCATGTTCCCGGCATCAGGTGGTGGGGGTGGATCTGACACATGCAACACTTGGAGGTGGACGACGCTGCCACAACATGCGCGTGGGTTGGTGTGCGGCGGCGGGACTGGGCTGGTGGCGATGGCGGCACTCAGAGGTGGACTGCAGGTGTCCTCGTGGTGGCGTCGCGGTCTCGAGCCCCGGCGTGCTAGAGCGCGATAATTCGGTGCTCCGACATGCCGGCTCCTTCGGGTGACACGAACTGACCTCTTCCCCGGTGAGGGTACCAGGCCATGACAGGCGGCCAGCGAGGGTGGCACGAGGGTCTCCGGCACCGTTGGCGGTATATAGGGATAGGTTGTGGTGTGCTCCGAGGGCTGCATTGGATATGGCCCATGGAGGGCCTGCTACTCCGGTGGCCCATCTTCCAAGGTTGCCCCAGTGATGATACTGGTTGGCCCCAACGACCCGCGCAAACTACCGATATGGGGGCTGGTGATCCTCCTGGGGGGGCGTCGATGAGTGTGGTGATCCCTCAGGCATGATGGTGTATCTTCTATGCTTTGTCTCGGCAACGGGCTAGAGAGGTTTAGTTGAGCACGTTTGTGCGCCTTTTGCGCTCTGGGATTGCTTTCTGTTTATTTTCTTTGATCAGCTCTTGAGGATTACCTCAATACTCCCTCTCGTCTTTTTTACTCTGCATATAAGGATTGTCTGAAGTCAAACTTCATAAAGTTTGACCTTATTTATATGTGAAAATATCAACATCTACCATGCTAAAGTTATACGATATGGAAATTTAAGTCATGACACATCTACTGATACCTATTGGGGCGCTTATAGGCGCCGTCGCACCGGCTGAACTGTTTGGGCTGGTCGAGCCCCAACCGTTCGATTCGAAGATTGGGCTCTTGTGCAGTTCCTTTCTTAAAAGAAAAAAACGAATCTCGCGAGCACAGCGGAAAAAAAGGAGCAGCGGGCGCCGCTGCCATGGATGAGCAAGCGCGACCAACTTCAAATCACCACCGGTCGCGGCCCCAGCCAATCGTCACCGCCGGTCGCCGCCGCCGCCGGTGGCCAGCTCCACACATGTAACATCGGCACTCGTGGTTGTAGCTCTGGTGGCGACGATTGCAGCTCCAATGGCGAGGGCCATAGCTCGCCGCTCACGCCTGATGCCGCAGCTCATCGGTCACATCTCATCGTCGTAACATCTCGGTCACCAGTTCCAGCAAAAACGAGCGCCCGTTCCAGCAAAATCGAGCAACGGTTGTAGCAAAAAATCCAGACGCTCGCTTGTGCAATGTGGCAAAAATGCAAACACACCGGTTGTAGCAAAAGCGACAACGGTTGTAGCAAAAACCGATGATGACCGTGGTGGCTGGCGAGCCCTGATGCTCCGCCGACAGGAGGTTGTAGCTCCCAGCGTTGCCGGTTGCAGCCCCCCATGACGAAGTTGCAGCTTTTGGTGTCAGCAGTCCCAGCATCCCGTGGCCGTGAGCTTCGACGTTGTAGCTCGCTACACAGTGGTCGTCGCAAATTTTGACACTGGTTGTAGCAAAAATCGATGGTGATCGTGGTGGCCGGCGAGGCCTGATGCTCCGTCGACACGAGGTTGCAGCTCCCCACGACGAGGTTGCAGCTTCTGGCGCCGGTAGTCCCAGCTCCGCCCAGCCACAGTCGTAGAGGAGGTGGAAGAAGCACCCCCAGCTCCGCAGCAGCGCCTTGCTCATGTTCTTTCCCTCGCCTTCACAAATTTAGGGGCTGTTTGGGGGGGGGGGGGGACATGGCTCATCGAATTACAAAGCACTAGTGGATGAGGGGTAGGGGATGGGTGTGCGGCCATGTCCGGTTCCTAGTAGCAGCGGAGGCCGGTGGTCAACAGGAGGAGAGGTCCATGGAGGAAAAACGAGACCAGGGAGAAACAGAGAGAGAATGAGGAGAGGAGAATGATGGGAGGAAGAGGATAAGGAAGGAAGGAGAAAAAGAAGGGGAAGGGACAGGCGTGGGCCACACAAGGAAAACGTGCGGACGCGTGGGAGGTAGCGCGCGCCAGCGATGACGCAGCGAACGACCGGTGCAAACTCGGCCGGTGCGTCGTTCCCAAACATTTACCTATTGATTTCATGTTGTGAATGTCGGTATTTTTTTTCTATAAAGTTGGTCAAACTTTACGAGGCTTGACTTTAAACAAATCTGATGTGCGAACTAAAAGGGACCGGAGGGAGTACATTGTGTATTGTATCGCTTGGTTGGGTGGCTTTATTAATATGGAAATCCTACATATGTTCGCAAAAAAAAAGAATCCTACATAAACAAAAAAATAATCCATTGTAATAAATGTTGAAAATTTCTTTGATCCAAATGGCCCTTACTGATTTATTTTGAGGGAAAAATGGCCCTTACTGTTGATCAATCTTCGAATCTTCAAAGGTTACTTTTATTTTCACTTCAAGAAGAAGAAGAAGAAGAAAAGGCGCCGGTCAATTTTGGCTGGCAGTTGTTCAACGCTCTTCTTGGCGGGTCCCACGGTACAGAAAACCCCCACGCCATCATCCATCGACGCTCCTCTCCACGAAACCCGCGTCTAAGTCTCATTCATGGCGCCGTCCTCTTCCTCTTCCCCATGGAGATGGAGCAGAGCACCAAGCCCACCTTCCTGACTGAACCCATCCAGCTCGCCTCCCTCCTTTCCAAATAATCAAGCAGATCCACTCCTCCTCCTCCTCCTCCGCTGGACCGCACTGGGGCGCAGAGCGGAGGCCTCCGGTCGATCTGTCCTGCCGCTGCGGGTGAGGAACCCTCACTTTCTTGGAGTTGATTTTTCGATGGTTCTTGTTCGCCTCAAACATGCCATCCCTGCGGCGCAGAGCACTGATCGCAGTTTGGTTTGCAGTTTTGTTGGGACTTGGGAAGGGGGCCGAGCGGAGCCGCCGAGGAGAAGCAGAGGAAGAGGAAGAAGGTTTGCCCCCATGCCTTCCCTTGCAGATTTGTTCTTCAATTTCAGATGAGATTTGCCAAGTGATTGTTTCTTCTGAGCATTCGATAGCTCACTCGTCCCACCGCATTCAGCTTACACTAGCAGCAGTAGTAGTGCTTTCATCATTTCATATTTTACCACGCGTGTTAAATGAAGAGAGTTCATGGCCGGCGCTCTAACTTGGAGATGCTGTCAAGGCACAAACAACAGTTAATTACGGAAATACTAGCTGTTCCGTTGACATGATATTGGTATCTCAATTCTTAAAGAGGGGTAAGTTGACAATATGGCAGTCAACTTATAGTATTGTTGATTTGCAGATTACAGTACTGAATTTACGGATTGTGTCGAACGCAAGGAATTTCTTCAATGCCATCTGTGTATGCTTTCGTTTCATTTTTTTTAATAGACCATCATGGTCTGGTTTTGACTTGCATATTCAATAGAATTTTGTGGTATACAAAAAATAACACATCAAGACAACGCAGATACATAACCATCAGCATACCTTTTCTCCTTACTGTTTTGACATGGTTTCTCTGGTGACCTATGTGCGCAGTTTGATCCAGTAAAGCCGAGGAAACTTGGGCCCGAAGAAGATTGTCTCCGTAACTGCTGGCAATTCCTCCAGTATAAGGTTTCCTACTTTCATACCCTTGCTGCTTGTTTACTATCTGTATATATATTTTCCTAGATGGAAACCTTGCAGAATTGTTAACACATCCACATTTCAGTAAGGTATAATGATCTTGAATAAAACATTTAGCTGGTAGATATTGAGCTATGCGATTGGAGTGTCTCTTTTCAGTATTTCTCTCAACAATGTCATTCGGATTTATGATACTGCTTGGTAACATTGTAGCTTCATTTTTACATGACCAGACTACCTTCTGTTTGCAATATGTGAACCTCGATTATTTCAGAGCTTGAATTTTAGGATGTTTTTCACGGTTAAGATGAATTAGGCAAAGCGATGTTTACGTTAAATTGTCCATTCGTATGCTCCTATGTACAGTGTCATTCTTATGTTGAACAGTAAAACAGAGATCCTGCATTGGTGGTTGTACTGGTGGTTAAAAGTAAATATGATTGTTTAGGATAAGCACAACTTTCTGCCAAATTACTTGGCTAAAGGCACACAAAAAAAGTAAAGGTTTAGTCAAGAACGAACCTGCTGTTCTTGTAAACTGCAAGCAAGGTTTTTTCCGCCAACTAGGCTCGTCTTCGCTTGTTGAATTTCTGAACAAATCTTGCTGAAAATTCAGGACCCTGAGATTTTGCCACTCTGGTGTGAAATTCAGTAAATGAATCAATAATAAACTCAACCAACATGTATGAATCAACACAGATGTTGAGTTTAGATCTTTGAACTCCCACACTAAAATATAGGGTTCCCTTCAATATATGTCATGTTTATGACTGGCTGCACGACAATAATGTTACCCTCTGATCCATATTACTTATCTTAGATTTGTCTAGATACGGATGTATGTAGACACGTTTTAGTGTTTGATACATCCGTATCTAGAGAAATCTAAGACAAGTAATATGGATCGGAGGGAGTAGTAAATTTGTCATTAATAGTACTTTCACTGTTTATACTTTATCACGTCTATTAAATGAAAAGATTTCGTGTGTATAATAAAGAGAGTTTGTGACTTGTAGAGGCTATCAAGGCAAAATTAACGGTTGATTGCTTGGATATAGCTGTATTATTCATATGGTATTAGTATCTCAACTCTTAAAGAGGCTTAAGTTCACGATTCAGTAGTCAACTTACAGTAGTGTTGACTTACAGAATACTAAGTTTACGGAATGTTTCTAACGGAAGGATTTCTCGGAGTCAACTGTGTGTGGTTTCATTTTTATTGATAAACCAGCATGGATTTGTTTTGACTTACGTATTCAATACAGTTTTGTGGTATACATAAAAAAATAACGTAGTATCAGCACAAGGTTTTCTATTTAATAGAAAAAATAACATATTCTGTCTGAAAAAACAACATATCAACATATTCAATACAATTTTGTACTTACTGTTTTTCAGAAAAAAATAATACTCAGTTAGCAAATACATAACCATCAGCATACCTTTTCAGCTTTTCTCCTTGCTGTTTTTGACATGGTTTATCTAGTGATCTATGTGCACAGTTTTATCCAGTTCGATGGATATAGCTTCAGCTCTTTATGTTCCTGCACCACTCTTCTTTAATCATTTCTCACATACTTTTACTATTTCAGGCCACACAATGACTATTATAGATTTCATAGAGCTGAGTGATGATGATATTATCGACTTGAGTAGCGATGAGGAGACTGTTCAAGAGGTTCAGATTGCAACTCAACACCGGGCGACGTCGCTTGATAGGCAGGGTATGTTTTTCCTAGCTGGTGAAGGAAACCAAGGGGTGCAGGCCGTATTTGTTGCAGCTGGTGAAGGAAGTCAAGATGTGCAGGCCGTGTTTGTTGCAGCCAGTAAAGGAAGTCAAGATGTGCAGACTGTGTTTGTTGCAGCTAGTGAAGGAAGGCAAGAGGCTACTGAGCCCGGACATGCTTTGGAAGCTACCGCATTGTCCATGGTTATGGAGAAAGCACCTCTTGTTGCAGCTAGTGAAGGAAGGCAGGAGGCTGCTGAGTCTGGACATGCCTTGGAAGCTACCACGGTGTCCTTGCTTACAGAAACACCACCTCTAGGTACGGCTAAATCACTGTACTGTCATCGCTCTCCAACATCAGCGCCATTCCCCAGTAAATTCCTCTCTACCCCTTTGTCATTACAGTTGTGTGTTTATCATGCAGAAGATCCATATCAAGCAAACTCTGCGACAAATTTCTAGTATTTGAAAAGTTCAGCAGTGGCCTTCCTGAAAAAAAATGCTAACATTGACCTGCTGCAGGCCCGACTTCCACCACTCCGAAAGCTCAGACTTCTGAAGGTGGCGACGCAAAGGCAGTGAGAGTGAAGAGGAAATATCGTAAGGGGAACTACCATACCGACACTCCTAGGAGAAGTCCTAGGCTTATACAGATGGGTGAATGTTGTACCAGTCCTGTGGAAGAGCCAACAGCCGACCACAAGAGGTCTCGCATGCTCGGGCCAGCAGAAGAATCAGCTACCTTTATCAACTCAGCTGAAACGGTTGTCCTCGCTCTGCCACATGCTGGATCAACGAATTGTCTTCGCTCTCCAACATCAGCGACATTCCCCAGTAATTTCCTCTACATCCTTTTGTCATTACAGTTGTGTCTTTATCATGCAAACGTTCCATATCAAGCAAACATTGCAACAAATTCCTGTGTTTGAAGTTAACATTAGCCTTCCTAGAAAAATGTTAATAATGACCCGCTGCAGGCCTGATTTCCACCAGTCCTACAGCTGTGACTTCTGGAGGTGGCGATGCAAAGCTGGTGAGAGTGAAGGCGAAACATCCTGAGAGGAACTACCATATCTTGTCCTTGGTTAGGCAAAAACCACCTCTTGGTACGGTTTGTCCTTGCTCTCCAACATGCTGAATCGCCGAATTGTCCTCGCCCTCCAACATCAGCGCCATTCTTGTCATTACAGTTGTGTGCTTTATCATGCAAACAATCCATATCAAAGCAAGTGTTGCAACAAATTCCTAGCATTTGGAGTTAACAGTGGCCTTGACAGAAAGATGCTAACAGTGATCCTGCTGCAGCTCCGACTTCCACCAGTCCGAAGGCTCTGTCCTCAGAAGGTGGTGACGCGAAGCTTGTGACCGGGAAGGTGAAACGTCGTAGGAAGAACTGCCGACCCTGCAAACTAACTCCTTAGACTGAATCTTTCTAACTACTGTCGTTGTAGTTCCTCTCATAGGTAACCACTCTTGTTGCATCTGTAGTGGGATCTGAGCTCGTCGTTGCCCCATCTCTCTGCATCAAATTCGTCTAGGATGTAAGTTGTGGGTGATTTTTGGACTTGTTTCGTCAAGCACATCATTAATTAGGTGGTATTTTGGTGAGCTTGGAAAATGGCGCGCAGCTGCTGTTTTCTGGGAGCTTAAGAAATTTTTGTAGGAGTTAATCCTGGCTCCAACCTGAGATGTAACCAAACCAACAATAGATCCAGATTTGTGAGAGCAACTGCATTTTGATTTATTTACTTTGCGAAAAAAGTGTGTTTTGCTTTGGTAGATGAAGGCTGAAGCGATAGCTTAGTTCTGTCCGCAGATGAATTTACAGGTGTTCTTGCTGACCTGCACGCCTGGTAATGTTATGCATGACATAAGTGTTGTTGCTGCGGTTCAGAATACAACCTTTTGGAGCATGGCATTTTTTTTGCTCCGTTTTATTTTTGTGAAGACTCGAACATTCTTTTAGAATTATTATCAATATAGTGCTAGATATGAAGAGAAAATTGCAGACATGCCACGGCCAGCTAGAAGATATGCATGACAAAAACGGGAAGATAGGAGGCAATAGTTTGCGAGGGCGCATAACCCCTTTTTTTTTAAAGGGCAGATTGACATCCATATACTGTAGGGGCTGACGGTACTGCCAGTGCCACCGCGCCTAGTGGACTGGTATGTAGAGCCGCTCCCGCTCCTGCAGTGGCGAGCTGCATCTAGCCGGCGGCGACGGAGGAGGAAGCGTGCGGGAAGAGCTCGCGCCGGCGCTGAACCTTCCCTTCCCATTCCCGTTGAAGAAGCGCATGCCTCGCTAGGATTTCGGGCTGGCTGACTAGGGTTTTTTGGTCGCCAGTGAGGGAGCAAAGCGTGGCCAGATGTGGACAGGGAGGTGGAAGTGGATGAGGCTAGCCTCGCCGCACGCGTCCATTAAAAAGGACGGGCATGCGGCCCTTCCACACACTGCCAGGCGGGCCCAAGGTAGGTGGCCGCGTTGGACACAACTGAATTTTATCCTAAGTAACAAAATTACATTCATATTCGTAGACCACCTATCGACGACTACAAGCACTGTAGTGAGCCGAAGGCACACCGCCGTCATTGCCCCTCTCTCGCCGGACCAGGGCAAACCTTGTTGTTGTAGACAGTCAGGAAGTCATCATGATAAGACCCCAAAAAACCATAATAACAACCGCCGCCAATGTTTCTTATGTCACGTTCCCGGTTTCCGTTTATACATAGTTGCTTCGGCCGCCATGACTTGAATCTATTTTAACAATATATGTTTGTTGCCCAGAGACTTTGACTGTTTTACAAAATAAAATATTTCTAACAAATACACAAATTTCGGGTGGAACATCTAGACAGAACATTTTTTGTTTAAACAGCGAAATAAATTTAGATTGGGAAGATTATATAAAACAGAAAGAATAAAACCAATTTGTACGCGGAGGATAGGTTACTACTTGAATATAGAAAATTACTTCACTTCCCACAAGAAAACTTGAATGGGTGGTCGGCTCTTGAAGGCATTGTTCTTTTGCTGATGTTTTGGCCGTAATCAATTAGACTGCCACTTAGGATAAATACTTCTTGTCACGAGGGGCACACCTCCACATAATTATGTATTTGGACTTAGTCGTAGATGGTTTTAGTACATTATTTTTGTGTCGTGTTTCGGTGAATGTTGCTCACGCCGTGTTCTTGGTTTCCATTTATAATTAGATGTTTCGACCTTGTGGTGACATGCATCTATTTTTATGAAATATGATTGTTGCCGAGCGATTTTGACTTTTTTACGAAATAAAATGTTTATAACAAATACAGAAATTTTGGATGGAACATCTAGATAGATCATTCTTCTTAGGCAGTGGAAAAAATTTAGACTGAAAAGATTACACAAAACGGAATATTTTGTATGTGCATGGAGTAGAGATTACTACTTGAACACTTCAAAAAAATACTTCACTTCTCGCGAGAGAACTTGAATGGGTGGGTCGGCTCTTGAATGACACCCATCACAATGTGACTCATCACTTCACTTTCTGCGTGAAAACTTGTGACCTTGCCTTCATTAGCTAGACCTAACAATCTCCTAATTAAAGGCATTGCGTTTTTGCTCAAGTTTTGGTCGTAATCAGTTAGACTGCCACCTAGGATGAAAAATCCTTGTCACAAGGGGCAGACCTCCCTTTTCGGAAAAAAAAACAAGGGGCAGACCTCCACATAATTATGTATATGGACTTAGTCGTAGGTGGTTTTAGTCCATTATTTTGTGTCGTGTTTCTGTCAAAGTTGCTCACCACATGTTCTCCGGCTGCGTTTATAATTAGATGCTTCAGCTGCGGTGACTTGCATCTATTTAAACAAAATATGATTGTTGTCGAGAGGTTTTGACCCTTTCCAAAATAAAATGTTTATAACAAATACACGAATTTCGGATCAAACATCCAGAAAGATCATTTTGTTAGACAACGGAATAATTTTAGATTGGAATGATTATATAAATCGGAAAAAATATGTACGTGGGGCAGAGGTTACTACTTGAACATTAAAAATTACTTCACTTCACTTCCCGCGGGAAAACTCGAATGTGTGGGTCAGCTCTTGGATGACACCCCATTACGACGGTGACTTGTCACTTCACTTCCCGTGTGAAAACTCGTGATCTGGCCATCATTAGCTAGACTGCCACATAGGATGAAAAATCTTTGCCACGAGGGGCACACCTCCATATATATAATTAAGTGTATGGTCTTAGTCGTAGGTGTTTTTAGTCCATTATTTTGTGTCATGTTTCTATCAATGTTGTTGAGGCCATGTTCTCGGTTTCCGTTTGTAGTTAGATGCTTCGGCCTCAATGTCCATCATCTATTTTAACATATTATTACCGAGAGGTTTTGACATTTTTTCAAGACAAAACGTTTATAAAAAAATATACAAGTTTTGGATGGTAGAAAGATTATTTTGTTAGACAAAAAAAATGTGATAATTTTACATCGGAGAGGTTATACAAAACAGAAAGAAGAAGAAAAAATGTGTACGTGGAGCATAGGTTACTACTTGAATATAGTTTTTTTTTTCTTTGTTAGCATGCAAAAAAAAGTAGAAGTTCTAGTATCAGATAGCATGTGTGTGGTTTTCTAACTGTAGAAAGACACACACAAAGTACGTTTCTTGACATCGTTTGAGCTGTACAAAGATCGTGCGGTAGGTAGAGAAATGTATATGATGCCCCCAAAAGGAAACGAAACTGCCTCACGTACGATCAACTGGCATACGATTTGTACGAGAAGAGACAGGCCCGTTTTCTGAGGTCTTGGCCCACCACATCAGATGATCCTACAGAATTTGATCGTACGTATAGCAGCTCTCAAAGGAAAATGAAAATGATGTGTTCAATAGCATGCGAATTCCCAAGGGTGCACACAAACACAACAACAATAAAAATCCTTTTTTTCACATCAATTTAATAAGCTCAGAGAATTATGAGTTGGCATCCATGGTTATGGCATTTCTTAACAGGACCAGTAGCATGCAATGCAAGCGCCTTCAATCAAACTCCGGATCGTTTCAGTTGCATCTCGGTGGACCTCAATCAATCAATCAGTCGGACCAAGGCAGAGTCTTGTCGATGCGGACGTTGAGTGGCACCTCCATGGCATCGCCCCCGTCCGCTCCCGGGACCAGGTACACCGGCGGCACGGCGAGGAAGGTCCGCTCGCCGGCGGCCACCACGGCGCCGGGCGAGGTGCTGCTCCTCACCTGCATCTCCACCAGCACGATGTCCGCCTTGCCGCCGTTCGCGGTCAGGTTCACCCACATCTTGCACGTGAACCGCGGCTTGGTGGCCGCGCTCCCCCTGGCGCAGACCACGGACACGGCGGTCGCCGCGGCGCCGAGCGCGCCCACGGTCAGCAGGAACACGCGGCCGTCGTCGTCGCCGACGAGCAGCAGCCGCGGCGTCGACACGGGCACCTGGAGCCGGCTCACCTTGCCGTAGTGGATGGCGCGCACCGGCACGGCGTGGGCGGCGCTGAGGTGGGCGGCGAGGTCCGGCGGCGCGCCGACGAAGGCGCAGCCGTGCTCCGCGCAGCGGCAGGGCGCGTGCGCGCAGGCGCTCCGGTGCTCGTCGGCCTCGTGGTAGGTGACGTACCTGTGGCAGCCGGCGTTGGGGCACTGTACCCTGGTGGAGGACACCACGGCGTCCAGCGCGGGGCAGGGGTCGAAGAAGCCGCAGCCGTCCGCGCATGCCCCGCACTGCCCGGAGGGCTGCTGGGCCGCGCACCCGCCGCAGGCCAGGTGGCCGCCCTTGCACTGCAGGCACACAGATCGGACTCCGGCGGCAGATCAGGACGTCTGCGGGAAAGAATCGAGCGGGTGTGGTGGACGAAGAAGGGAAGGGAAGGAAGGGGGCAGAGGAAGAACCTGGAAGACGGGGGGCTTGAAGGGGAGGGTGCAGAGCGGGCAGTGGAGCACGCACATGTCGATCTTCACGGCGAGCTCCGCCCTGGGGCTGCGCTCCGCCACCGCGACGATGGCGCCTCCTCCGGCCGCCGCGTCGTGCGCGACGAGCTCTTGCTTCACGAGATGGCCGTCGGGCAGGTCCAGCCGCGCCTTCTTGGCGCTCTCGTCGGCCTTGTCCGTCGCCGACGGCGAGCCCCTGCTCCTCCCCTCCACGCCGGCGCCCTGCATCCTACCTACCTAGCGCTTGGGGAAAACCCTCTCCGTCTGTTCTGTCCCAGGCCAAACTTTTCCTGTAGCGGGCGCAAGAACAAATGGAGGTCGGCCGGTACCGCACTAGAGATGAGATGAGATGAGATGAGATGCTTCCTTCATCATTGACTAGTGCTGAATTCCGCTCGCGTCCCTCCACTTGCCACTATTCCACACAGCCCCTAGAGTAACTGAGTAAATGTTTTTACTAGGTACCGGTGTCAAAAGCGCTCTTATATTAACGGAGAGAGAGTACATGATAAATCGGTCAAAATGGTTTTTTATTGGTGAGAATGGGAGATGCACATTGCCCAGTGCCCATATCAAGTTGTATGCATGTATTTTTTTAAAGTCTATCTTTGTCACTAAACTATTGGCGAGATCTTGTTTTTGTTTTTGGTCCATAAACTCCAAACTAGACACACTTGAAACTTGACTTTGAAAGCCGGTTACATTTGGGTCCTCGCTCGACTTCGAGGCGGTATTACTGGACGAAGCGACGATAGTTTCGAACACACGGCGGTCTGGCTAACAAAGAAATAAAGAAAAATGAAAGGACGTTAAAGATGAAGAGGGAAATTTGATAATCAAATTTAAGATTCGCTCAAATGTCAATAAATTCAACATCTGAAGGCAATTATTGGAAAATCCCGAAAAAGTAGAAAAAACATGACTAGGAGCATTCAAGAACAGTCATGAAACAAGGCTACTTTTTCATGAATATTCACAAATTATTTGTAACAATCCTCTAATTCCCTGTTTGTCGATAGTACTTGTGATTTTTCTTCTTCATTTCTAATAGGATCCATATGTTGTTCGTACCTTCTGTAGGAAATATTTATTAAAAAAGTTCTCAACATTTTCCTTGACTTTTAAATAGATTTTGCGAATTGTTAATAAAAACAAGACGCTAACTATATAAAATATTAAGAAAATCATATGTTTCATTTTTTATGTTTTATGCTAGGTTGCAACATGCAAAAACACCGATTTGTCTCTAGACAATACAATCACTTTGAGTGGTGTGAGAGACATCATCTACCTGGTTTTAAAAGTTAGGGGTTTGAGCATATATTTAAGAAACTGGAAGTCAAAGCTAAGCTTACCTAATTGAGAAAATCAAAATTGTGTCTTTTTATCTATACAATAGAGAGAAGTTGGTGAAATCATTAGTAACTCTAGTTTGGGTGTTCATGCCGTTTACCGCCTACATTTTCTTCCAAATTTTGCATGTAGACTAGATCTCTTAAAATTTTGACTTGTTTTCTTAGATGTTTTAATTATTGTTTGGGGTTTAATGGAATTGTTGTACCTCTAGCTATTTGACTAGAGACCAACTTCATATTCAAAGCCATGCATATATCAATAAGCCCCCCTTTGTTTGGGCTACAGATTCCTGAAATCAGTTGTGCCTTGAAATCCAGAGAATCAGCTGTAGCTGTAGATTTTGAGAATCAGAAGCTAGCTGTTTGTTTACCAGGCTGTACAAAAACCAAAGTGTTGTCAAATGTCTGCAATGCCCCCGAATCCACAATTGGTCAATTACAAAACAGAGCAGCAACAACGTCCTAAAAAATTGTAGAGTAGCAACGTTGGCTATTGTTGTCGATCTAGGAGGCAGCGGCACCAGGAAATGAGGTAGCAACACTAGGAAGCATAGCAGAGCAGCAGCGCCGGCTGTTGATGTCGATTTTCTAGGGGCGACAAGGAATGAGCCGACCATCAGCAGGAACGACCCATGTGAGGGCTTGGATGCAGTAGAGGGGGTGTGTCGTTGGGGCAACACAGATTGACCTTGGTGCGGCGGGGAGAGCAGGAGGTCGTGAGGTGGCAGATGTCATGGAACGACCCATGAATTCACAGCTTCCGCTTCAGGACGCCTTGCAGTGTAATTTTTAGAATTGATTCCTATAATCTACTGTGGGTGGATGGCTGTTTGTTTGCGATTCAGATTTTCAGAGGAGTAGAATCCCTGAATCAGAAGCTGAAGCTAAAACAAAGGCCACCTAAGGGTGGTTATTATCTCAATGGTAAAAGACGTACTAGTCGACAACATGGTGTCTATATCGACTTCCTTGCTTTTCGTGCTTCACAAAAGTTTAATTTTTACTAGGGTAAAAGACGCCATCTGTATATAACTCGCCCTCAAGGAGCGATTTAGTCGACTAACTCATAAAATGCGCTAGAGATAAAAGATGCTAGTTTGGCTCGATCTTTGATGTTTTTGACGGGAGAGAGGTTAAAGAGGCGCCAACGCCATGTCAGATTTTAGTGAAACCCGCTTCTCTCTCACACTGTCACATGTGTGACCACCTCAAAGGTGATGAACGAGCACACCGACGACAAGGTGATCAATGACACATGTATGATTAAACTTCGACTAGTCGACGATGGCTCTTCTGCAACGTGAACCAGGCCGCGCAGATCTAGGGTTAAGCGGCTTTGCACTAAGATGTGGCTCATGAACCACCTCTATGGCGATACGAATGTGGTTGTGAACTAGCGTGGAAGTATAATATTTTTCTTTAGCCGGAAGAAGTGGGATTTAACGCAATGTACACAAAACTTTTTTCTCCACGAATCACGACCCTCGTTCGCTTTTCTTTTTTTGGTTCAGCTAGACGTCAATCATTTGAAATGAAATTTGGGTAAGTCCATTTCTGTCGGGAAGGGAGGAGGAGTCGCGCAGAGCACCTACATCGCCAACGACATATCTTAGGGATGCAGGTTGGCCGGGGTAGCAACAACATTGGTGTTCTTAGGTGGGCTGGGGGAGGGAGGGGGTGCAGGTTCACCTGGAATTTTCAGGTGGTTCGTCGGTTTAAAGGGACGGTCGGGGGTGGTGACAAGGCCGGCGATGGAGGATGGTCGAGGGGAGCGCGCGGCGGTGAGGCGGTTGTGGGAGTGCCACCGACCGCGGGCGACGGAGGCAAGCGGTTAGGCCTGAGCTGGATCGGAGGCGATGAGAAGAAAAAGAGAAAATGTATGTACCAGTTTGATGTTGAAGATGAATCACGCTGTCCATTGGATCTTGATCAAACGGATCCAAAGGTTGGGATAAGAGGGTGGAAATGGACTGATCCTTTGCAAAATGAATTTTTTATGCGACTGACGCCTAGCCACTCATTTTTATTTTCATTACTGGCATCTACGTTCTTATATTGTGAGAGGGACGGAGTATCTTGCAGCCAGCGCAACCAAACCCTCACCAAAACCTGCCCTCGCACAAGCTCTGCTTCCCCAGTTCCCCTTCCCTGCCACACACACCTCGGCTCTGCTCCGAGCCGCCCCATTGAGGGCTGCCCGCCCATGGCGGAAGAACCTTCGGTGAAGAGGACCAAGACGGAGGACCTTGGTGCGGGGTCAGAGCCAGACGCGGCGACGCCGGCGGCGGCGGAAGAGGAGAGGCCCGGCGGCGAGGTGACAGTCAAGATACAGTCCAAAGCTCTGTGCTGCAGGATCTGCTCCGAGCCCCTCAAGCCACCCATCTTCAAGGTGATACCTCCCGCCGCATTCCATCCCTCTTCTTGTTCTTTAATTTTATTTGCCCGGATGGGTTCCTGAGAGCAGAGTGTCCATCAGATGTGGACGGCTGTAGCTGCTCCCCTCACTGATACTAGTAGGCTGTAGGCTGCTACTACTGCACATGGGCTGTTTTCTCTGAAATGTGTACTATGTGATATGATGCCAGTGGAGTGGATTGACATTTCATTTTCAATGGCATGAATTGCAGTTGTGCCTTGTCTGCTCCTCAAGGGAAAATATCTCCCGTTTTACCTTTCTGAATGCTGCTGTTCTTGGTAGGATGGACAAATGCCGCCTTGTAGGGTCTTGATTGGTTGCGTGTGAAATCTGAATATGTAGCATTTAGGACCAGGTTTCCAATCTAGTCTGTATCTGCAGTAGTGGCATGCTAGTTTAGCACATTTTGGTTCCGAAATTTAGGATGCGTAATGTCAGTGGACCAATGGGATTCTTTCCTAAATGGGACCTTGTGGGATGTTAACTGCTGCTGTCTCCAAGCTAAAAACAAGTGCAGCACTTATGACTGGATTTCCAATCTAGTGGGCAGTAGTGGAGTGCTAGTTTTGGCTGGTCTCATACTAGTAGGATCTTAACTGCTGGTGTCTCAAAACTGAACAGGGCAGCATTTAGGACTCACTTTCCAGTATAGTGGTTAATATGCCAGTGGATTAACGTTTCCATGGCGTAGGTTGCAGTTATTCCTTGTTTGCTCCTCAGAGGAAAATATGTTCCATTTTAATTTTCTGGATGCTGCTGTTCTTGGTTGGATGACCAAATGGGAAATGGCACATTGTAGGGTCTTGATTGTTTGTGTGTGAAACCTGAATGTAGCTGCTGGTATTCTTGCTCGGATAGTAGGATAGTAGTGAAATGCTACTTTAGCACATAGTGCTTATTGTCATTTGCTCAGAAATTTAAGAGGCATAATGACAGCGGGTCGGCATTTCGGTGGCATATATTGCAACATTTCCAAACATTTATACTTGTTTGACTGTTGGTATTCTTGCTAGGATATTAGGATTACTGAATGGCACCTTGTAGGATGTTAACAGTTGTTGTATCGAAGCTGAAAATGTAGCAGTTGTGACTGAATTTCCAATCCAGTGGGTAGTCATGGAATGCTAGTTTAGCTGGCCTCCTACTACATAGGATCATAATTGTTCATGTCTCGAAGCTGAACAGGGTAGTACTTAGGACTCGATTTCAGACCTATTGATGAAATGCTAGTTTAGCTGCTCTCTTACTATGTAGGATCTTAATTGTTCGTGTCCCAAAAACTGAATATGGTTTTCCATAACATTACTGAGGGGCAGCTTGTTTCTGCTCGGGTTGCACTCTTGTTATGAACTATATTTAAGTGCACTTTCTTCTTTGTAAGAGTATATCGATGTAGATTGCTCCATCGGCACCCACCGCATTCGATCTTTGTTCCTGTGTTTACATTTTTTTTTCTGGGTGGATGGATACTTAAGAGTAAATATTGATGTAGATGCTTCTCTCCCTCGTAGTAATTCTAGGCTGCTGTAGCACGTAGTGCACGCTGAAACATGCCTGCCATTTTCTCTGAAATTAGTATGTGATAAGGCAGTGGATTAGCATTTCCGTGGCATAAATTTAAATTGCAGTTATTCCTTGTTTGATTCTCAAAGAAGAAGTAGTTCCATTTACTTTTCTGGATGCTGCTGCTTTTGGTAGGATGAACAAGTGGCACCTTGTAGGGTCTTGATCGGTCGTGTTCAAACTGAATATGTAGCTGTTAGGACCCAGTTTCCAATCTAGTCTGTAGTAGTGACATGCTAGTTTAGCACATACTGCTTATAGATGGTTGGCCAAGTTGCCTGCTATTTGCTCTGAAATTTAGGAGGCATAATGTCAGTGGAACAACATGTCAGTGGATTCCTACATTGGAGCTTGTAGGATGTTGACTGTTGGTGTCTCGAAGCCGAAACTGTGTCAGTTATGACTGAATTTCCAATCTAGTGGGTAGTAGTGGAATGCTATTTTAGATGGTCTATTACTATGTAGGACCTTAATTGGTGGTGTCTGAAAGCTGAACATGGTATTAAGCTGCTCTCTTATTACTCCTCTGTAGGTTCTTAATTGTTGGTGCCTCAAAAACTGAATATGTTTTCCATTGCATAACTTAGCTATCCCTTACTATGTAGATGATTGATCTTTGTCGAAAAATATGTGGATGATTGATAGTATGCTTCCTGTTTCTGCACGCAATGCGCTCTGTTATGAACTGTATGCATGCTGCACTTTCTTCTTCCGAGTGCATCGATGTAGACGTTTTCCTGATTGTTGTTGGGAGTAAAAATAAGAACCTCTTCTCCCTGGTTAGCAGTAAATACTGCATGGGCAAAATTGAAAGTTGCCTGCTGCTTTCTCTGAAATTTAAGAATGTCAGTGGATCAACATTTGTTGCCATAAATTGCATTTTCCCTTTTTGCTTGTCAAAGAAACATGTTTTCCATTTACTTGTTTGGCTCATGCTGTTCTTGCTAGGATAACAAAATGGTACTCCCTCCGTAAAGTAATATAAGAGCGTTTAGAACACTATTTTAGTGATCTAAACGTTCTTATATTAGTTTACAGAGGGAGTACCATGTAGGATCCTGATTGCTGGTATCTGAAAACTGAATTTGTAGCAGTCAGAACGCAGTTTCCAATTTGCTGGGTTGTAATCAAATGCCACTTTAGCTGCTCACTTACTATGTAGGATCTTAGTTGTTCGTTTCACAACTGAATATAATTTTCCATAACATAACTTACGAGCAGCCTGTTATTTCTCTAGTCGTTGGTAGTGAAATGCTTATGATTTACTATGTTGATGACTGATATCTTTCATGTTTCTGCTTGCATTGCACTCAGTTGTTAATAACTGATGAAAGGACTGTGGAGAGGCATTGCACACTCTTGTTGTATTTTCTCCAGTTCATTATCCTTTTTTTTGTTGCTGCTGATCTTTATGCTAACTTTCTTATGTTTCTTCAGTGTGCGGCTGGGCACGTTTTGTGTTCTCAGTGCCCGGAAAAGCTCCGTGAGGTTGGGCACGTTTTGAGGCTGGGTACATTCTGCGCTCTGTGTTGCAAAAGCACCAGCTATTCCCGTTGCGTCGAGCTCGAGCAGTTCATCGACGCCATGAAAGTGCCATGCTCGAACCAAACATACGGCTGCAACGAGTACGTCAGCTACCAGCAGAAAGAGAAGCATGAGAGTTCATGCCCACATGCTCCATGCTACTGCCCAGAGGATGACTGTGCCTTCAAAGCGCCGGCATGTTGCCTGCTGGACCACTTCGTCACCGCACATGGATGGTCGCCGACCAACTTGGGTTACAACAAGCCACTGAAGATCCTCTTGGCACGAGACCGCCGGTTCACGCTTCTAGTTGGGGAGGACATGTCCTTGTTCCTCCTGATCAACACCCTGACCAGCATCGGCAGTGCTCTCGCCGTGGTCTGCGTCAGGCCCCACGAGTCTGAACCGAGCTATTCGTGCAACATCTCGGCTGCTCATGGTGTTGCTGGTGGGAAAACCGATGGGAGGCTTGTGTTCCAGAAGGATCCTCATGTGTCAAGCAGCTCGCTGGCGGGTGGAGTTCAGATGGGCAACTTCTTCTTGCTGGTTCCTCTGGAATTCGCCGAGACCTCATCTGGTGAACTCACTGTACACATCCGCATCGACAGAGTGGCGTCATAGGGATCTCAGCTGGAAGCTATATATGGACAGAGCCTTTTGGGCCACTCGGCTAACACCACTGTCAATGACTGCATATGGTGAAACAGCTAGCTAGATGTTGCCCAATGCTCTTTAATCACCATCAGCTGGAGGAACTAAAATGTGTTTAGAACTCAGTTGTCTTGTTATGTAGCTTGTTGTCGTTTGTAGTGGTAGTAGAATTTATCTTTGCTTAGCTTGCTGTCTTGTTATGTATCTCATGTAACTCAGTTGTCCCAATGGAAGATCAGTATCTTGCAACTCAAAATTGTACTGTATTTGTCAAGTTTGACTACGTATTAGCTAGTAAGATGGACGTTACCATTGAACTGGTATTTGAACCAAGAACTGTGGCAGGTAAACCATTATATCTCCACTTGGTGCTGCATTGCACAGACGCTCACCATTGCCAGATCATCAGCATTGATCTTCAAGATTTTGCATGGTTTCCTCTCTCAGAAAAATCTTCCATTAACGAAAAAGGGAAGGGAAATCTCAAACCCTTCCATCTTAGAAGTGTGCATCGCTCGATGTAGAGGTTGGGGGTTATCCTCCTTTTTGAAAAAGAAGACAAACTCCAACAAATTTTTGCAGCACCCTGTCCGGATCCGATCAGCTCTACCTATCTATAAGCAACTAATTAACTGCAGGAAGTAGACTGAGTTTAGAAGACAATTGTTCTACTCTGTAGCTTGTTGTCATTTGGAATTATAGAAGTTATCGTAACTCCAACCTCATGAGTTTCATGAATGAGTTTCCTCTTTGTTATACTCCCTCTGTCCTAAAATTCTTGTCTTAGATTCGTCTAGATATGGATGTATCTAATACTAAACCATGTATCTAAGACAAGATTTTTGGGACGGAGGGAGTACAAAATAGCTTCGGATGTACTGATTTGTGGAAGTGCCAATGGGAGACCGCACATACACACAGTTTTTTTTAAATGTTCACATGCTTAGTAATTTGTTAATGACATTTTAAAAAATGGTTCGTTAAAATGTAAAAGAATATTCATGTAATTGATAATATATCTTCTTGAATGTAAAATTTTGTTCGAGCAATTTTGGGAAAATGTCCGTGACATATAAAAAAGTGTTAACCATTGTTGAATATATGTATATTGCATGTACATTAGGCATGTTAGGATTTGTTCATATTCTTTCCTATCACGCCATATCTCCCGATCCCTTCCTTGTTTGAGATATTGGTCGCCTCTTGTACTCTATATATGTTGCGGCATAATATTAATCAAACTTGGTAGCATCAAATATTTTCTCTACAACCATGAATTAAAAATATATTCACAATATATTACAAATATTCACCGACCACATATTTTTTAAAATGTTCAACATGTACTCTAAAACGTTCGACGCACACTAAAAAAATGTTCAACATGTTGGAAAAGTGTTTAAAGTGTATTAAGAAAGTATTCAACATGTAGTCGAGTAAATTTCCATGTGTCTTTGAAACTTATTTAAATTTAAAATGTTTGTACACTTAAATTGGGCGTTTCTAAAAATCATGAATTTTAACACAAAATAAAAGAAGAAAGAAAAAGAAAAGAGAGAGAACCAAAAAAACAAAAAAAGGAAATAGAAAGTAGAAAAACATAAGGATAAAACCTGGCAAAAAGGAAGGCAAGCCTTTCTCAAGGACAACCCTATTTGACGCTCTCTGCATCAAAGGGTCGAACGGAACGCACAGGAGGGCGATCTATTGGGCAGCTGCTTCTCTTAGTCCCGGGCGCCATGTGTGTCTTAGTGTTTTGCCCGATATCATCTGTATCCCTATGTGTTTGAACGCTTAATAAAGGATGCAGTTGCTAAAAAAAAAGCTGGGAGTTCCAGTTTTGGGAAGCTTCCAGATGGTTCGCAGCCGGTTTTCCTGGTATTGCATACCTTCTAGAAGGTTCGTGAACCGTTCTTTTTATTTTTTTGTTTTTTGTTTTACTTTTTTCTTCTCTTCCATTTTTGTTTCTGATTGTACTAATTTAACAAATCGTTCCAAATATTCAAAAACCTGTGTTTCCAAAATTTGGTCGGCATTTTAGAAACTACTTGCATTTTTCAAAAATTGGTAGCATTTTACAAAAAGGTTCAGAGTTCTAGAAAAACGTTGAATTTTCCATCTTTTGTTCACCTAAACAAAAAATGTTCACATCTTCCAAAAAAAAATCGGGATTTTCAAATTGTTTTGGGTCACAGATGTAGGTTCCTTGCAACTACTATCACTTACAGTGACTGCTCTGTGCTGCTTAATTACCATGTAACAGGAGGAAGTAGACTGAGTTTAGAAGATTGTTTTGTTATGTAGCTTGTTTTCATTTGTAATGGTAGAAGTAATCCTAATTACGAACTCGTTAGTGTCATGACTGGGGCTGCTCTTGGTTATGCAAAGTAGCTTTGGATGTACTGATTAATTAAAGTGCCAATGAAAGATCAGTAAATAACCTAGAACTCAAAATTAGTTTGAGTAGTTAGTAAGATGGATAGTACTTCTATTGAATTAATATTTGATCTAAGAGCTGCGGCAGTACAAACCCTTATATCTTCACCTGGTTTCTCTTCTCTGCATTGGATAAACGCTAAATTTGCCATGTCTCCATTGCCAGATCACTAACATTTATCTTCCTGATTTTTGCATGGTTTTCCTCTCTTAGAAAAAATAGTAAAAAAAAGGAAGGTAAAACTCACCTCCTTCAGTTCAGAAGACAAAATTCCTACAAATTTCGGATCCGATCACTACTAGGAAAAGGGCTATAGATGAAATGGCCACTAATGGCGCACTAGACATGTGGTGCGCCATTAGTGTGAAAGACACTAATGGCGCACCAGACACACGGTGCGTCACTAGTAACAATTTTTATTTTATTTTTCCAAACATACTAATGGCGCACCAGGGCCACTACTATTTTTTTATTTTTTTTGCAAAACTACTAATGGCGCACCAGGGTATAGTGCGCCATTACTAGTTTAAACTAGTAATGGCGCACTGTGCCCTGGTGTGCCATTAGTGTATTTTTTTTTGCAAAACTACTAATGGCGCACCACCAGCAGGTACGCCATTAGTAACCAGGGTGGTGCGCCATTAGTAACCTGGGACCAGCTAGATATTTTGGACAGCCACACCTACCCACTCACTTTCCCCACTTCATTCTCTCCACCTCCTCCTCCAAGCTTGTCTCGACTGCCTCCTCCTCCTCACCTCATTTGCACCATAGATTCATCCAAATTAAGTGGTTAAATTACCTTTTTTTGATAGGTAAGTAAGGGGGAAGCTATCTTTATGTTGTTCTCCCTCCAACAACGTGCACATGCACTTTTTATGGCCTAGCTAGATCTATGTATGTTTGTGGTGTTGCATATATGTTTGTGTTTGCAGGTACCGGTATTTGAAATGCGATAGTTGCCAATATTTTGCCGGAATGTTGATTCATTTCCGTTTCGGCAAGAATTTTGGCACTATGCATTCTTTTTGGTCCTATTTTTAGGGAAAGCCATGCCAAATTTTTTCTTGGTTCTAAAATATCGTTTTGCTCTACCCCGCAGGCGACCATGGTCCGCACGATGACCGAAGGCATCGTGAATAGGTTTTTGAGCTCCGCGAAGGCCGAGATGCTTCAAAAGAACGAGACGGAGATAAGATGTCCGTGTCGAAGATGCAAGCTGAAGAGCCTTATTGCGGACCCGGATTCCGGGCAGGTGCGGGACCACCTGCTCTTGTGTGGTTTCATGGATGGCTATCGGTGGCAAGGTGATGAAGATGACTATGAAGTCGTCCATGGGGGCCGGGCAAGAAATGAGGAAGGGCAGCAAGACAACCACCGCGGCTCGGGTGGGCGAGAAGACGAAGAATCTCCAGGACATGATCACGACGGTGATGCTGTACACAGTCATCATGTAGAAGATGCCGGACATGATGATGAGGAAGATGCCGGAGCAGACGAAGGGCATGATCATGAAGATGAAGATGCCGGCGGAGCAGACGACGATGGACCATCGATGGGCTGGGTGCAGGACCCTCATATTCAAGAGCTGCTTCTCAAGCAGACGGATAACGCAAGAGCTGCTGCCCGAGAGAAAGCCAAGCTGGATCAACTGGAGATAGACACGGTTACTCCATTGTATGAAGGATGCAGGCCCGAGGATACCTGCCTGAAAGTAACGCTCATGGCTCTGGAGATGAAGGTAAAACACAAAATGACCGACGCATGCTTCGACGAGAACATGTCATTCTGGCACGAACGTCTTCCCAAGGGGAACAAGTGCCCGACCAGTTTCGAGGAGGCGAAGAAAATCGTGTGTCCTCTGGATTTACCGCACGTGAAATACCATGTGTGCATGAACAATTGCATCATTTATCGGGACGAGCACGCGGAGTGTACCATATGTCCGGTGTGCGGTGTCACTCGATACAAGAAGAGGAAGAAAGCTCCTCGAAAAGTGGTGTGGTACTTTCTGATCACTCCTTGTCTGCAGCGGTATTTCGCGGACCCTAAGGTAGCAAAGCTCCTGCGTTGGCACGCAGATAGAGAGGAGAAGAAGCGAGAAGATGACGCAAATGATCCGGAGATAAATAAAAAAGACAAGATGCTGAGTCACCCTAAGGATGGGAGCCAGTGGCAAGCGTTGAACTTCGTGTTGGAAATATGCCCTAGAGGCAATAATAAAAGGTTATTATTATATTTCTTTGTTCATGATAATCGTCTATTATTCATGCTATAATTGTATTGTCCGGAAATCGTAATACATGTGTGAATACATAGACCACAACGTGTCCCTAGTAAGCCTCTAGTTGACTAGCTCGTTGATCAACAGATAGTCATGGTTTCCTGACTATGGACATTGGATGTCATTGATAACGGGATCACATCATTAGGAGAATGATGTGATGGACAAGACCCAATCCTAAGCATAGCATAAAAGATCGTGTAGTTTCGTTTGCTAGAGCTTTTCCAATGTCAAGTATCTTTTCCTTAGACCATGAGATCGTGCAACTCCCGGATACCGTAGGAGTGCTTTGGGTGTGCCAAACGTCACAACGTAACTGGGTGACTATAAAGGTGCATTACGGGTATCTCCGAAAGTGTCTGTTGGGTTGGCACGGATCAAGACTGGGATTTGTCACTCTGCGTGACGGAGAGGTATCTCTGGGCCCACTCGGTAATGCATCATCATAATGAGCTCAATGTGACTAAGGCGTTAGTCACGGGATCATGCATTGCGGTACGAGTAAAGAGACTTACCGGTAACGAGATTGAACAAGGTATTGGGATACCGACGATCTAATCTCGGGCAAGTAACATACCGATTGACAAAGGGAATTGCATACGGATTGATTGAATCCTCGACACCGTGGTTCATCCGATGAGATCATCGTGGAGCATGTGGGAGCCAACATGGGTATCCAGATCCCGCTGTTGGTTATTGACCGGAGAGGCGTCTCGGTCATGTCTGCATGTCTCCCGAACCCGTAGGGTCTACACACTTAAGGTCCGGTGACGCTAGGGTTGTAGAGATATATGTATGCGGAAACCCGAAAGTTGTTCGGAGTCCCGGATGAGATCCCGGACGTCACGAGAGGTTCCGGAATGGTCCGGAGGTGAAGAATTATATATAGGAAGTCAAGTTTCGGCCACCGGGAAAGTTTCGGGGGTTACCGGTATTGTACCGGGACCACCGGAAGGGTCCCGGGGGTCCACCTATCCCGGAGGGCCCCATGGGCTGAAAGTGGAAGGGAACCAGCCCCTAGTGGGCTGGGCGCCCCCCCATGGGCCTCCCCCCATGCGCCTAGGGTTGGGAACCCTAGGGTGGGGGGACTTCCCCCTTGCCTTGGGGGGCAAGGCAACCCCTTTCCACCCCTTGGCCGCCGCCCCCCCAACCCTAGATGGGTTTTGGCCGGCCCCCCCTCCCAAGGGGGCCTATATAAAGGGGGGGGGAGGGAGGGCAGCAACCTACAGCCTTGGGCGCCTCCCTCCTCCCCTGCAACACCTCTCTCTCTCTCTCTCTCTCTCTCTCTCTCTCTCTCTCTCTCTCGCAGAAGCTCGGCGAAGCCCTGCCGGAGACCCGCTACATCCACCACCACGCCGTCGTGCTGCTGGATCTCCATCAACCTCTCCTTCCCCCTTGCTGGATCAAGAAGGAGGAGACGTCGCTGCACCGTACGTGTGTTGAACGCGGAGGTGCCGTCCGTTCGGCACTCGGTCATCGGTGATTTGGATCACGGCGAGTACGACTCCGTCATCCACGTTCATTGGAACGCTTCCGCTCGCGATCTACAAGGGTATGTAGATGCACTCCTTTCCCTTCGTTGCTAGTAGACTCCATAGATGCATCTTGGTGAGCGTAGGAAAATTTTAAATTATGCTACGATTCCCAACAGTGGCATCATGAGCCAGGTCTATGCGTAGTTACTATGCACGAGTAGAACACAAAGCAGTTGTGGGCGTTGAGTTTGCCAATTCTTCTTGCCGCTACTAGTGTTTTATTGTTTCGGCGGCATTGTAGGATGAAGCGGCCCGGACCGACCTTACACGTACACTTACGTGAGACAGGTTCCACCGACTGACATGCATAAGTTGCATAAGGTGGCTAGCGGGTGTCTGTCTCTCCTACTTTAGTCGGAACGGATTCGATGAAAAGGGTCCTTATGAAGGGTAAATAGAAATTGGCAAATCACGTTGTGGTCATACGTAGGTAAGAAACGTTCTTGCTAGTAACCTACAAACCACGTAAAAACTTGCAACAACAATTAGAGGACGTCTAACTTGTTTTTGCAGCAAGTGCTATGTGATGTGATATGGCCAGAAGATTTGATGAATGATATATGTGATGTATGAGATTGATCATATTCTTGTAATAGGAATCACGACTTGCATGTCGATGAGTATGACAACCGGCAGGAGCCATAGGAGTTGTCTTTATTATTTTGTATGACCTGCGTGTCATTGAATAACGCCATGTAAATGACTTTACTTTATTGCTAAACGCGTTAGCCATAGAAGTAGAAGTAATCGTTGGCGTGACGACTTCATGAAGACACAATGATGGAGATCATGATGATGGAGATCATGGTGTCATGCCGGTGACGAAGATGATCATGGTGCCCCGAAGATGGAGATCAAAGGAGCATAATGATATTGGCCATATCATGTCACTATTTGATTGCATGTGATGTTTATCATGTTTTTGCATCTTATTTGCTTAGAACGACGGTAGCAAGTAGGATGATCCCTTATAATAATTTCAAGAAAGTGTTCACCCTAACTGTGCACCGTTGCGAAGGTTCGTTGTTTCGAAGCACCACGTGATGATCGGGTGTGATAGATTCTAACGTTCGAATACAACGGGTGTTGACGAGCCTAGCATGTACAGACATGGCCTCGGAACACACGCAATACACTTAGGTTGACTTGACGAGCCTAGCATGTACAGACATGGCCTCGGAACACGGAGGACCGAAAGGTCGAGCATGAGTCGTATAGAAGATACGATCAACATGGAGATGTTCACCGATCTTGACTAGTCCGTCTCACGTGATGATCGGACACGGCCTAGTTAAACTCGGATCATGTTTCACTTAGATGACTAGAGGGATGTCTATCTGAGTGGGAGTTCATAATTAGATGAACTCAATTATCATGAACTTAGTCTAAAATCTTTACACTATGTCTTGTAGATCAAATGGCCAACATTGTCCTCAATTTCAACGCGTTCCTAGAGAAAACCAAGCTGAAAGATGATGGCAGCAACTATACGGACTGGGTCCGGAACCTGAGGCTCATCCTTATAGTAGCCAAGAAAGATTATGTCTTAGAAGCACCGCTAGGTGATGCACCAATCCCACAGAACCAAGACGTTATGAACGCTTGGCAATCACGTGCTGATGATTACTCCCTCGTTCAGTGCGGCATGCTTTACAGCCTAGACCGGGTCTCCAAAAGCGTTTTGAGAAACATGGAGCATATGAGATGTTCGAGGAGCTGAAACTAGTTTTCCAAGCTCATGCCCGGGTCGAGAGATATGATGTCTCCGACAAGTTCTTCAGCTGTAAAATGGAGGAGAACAGTTCTGTTAGTGAGCACATACTCAGAATGTCTGGGTTGCACAACCGCTTGTCTCAGCTGGGAGTTAATCTCCCGGATGACGCGGTCATTGACAGAATCCTCCAGTCGCTTCCACCAAGCTACAAGAGCTTTGTGATGAACTACAATATGCAGGGGATGGAAAAGACCATTCCCGAGGTATATTCAATGCTGAAATCAGCGGAAGGGGAGATCAGAAAAGAACATCAAGTGTTGATGGTGAATAAAACCACCAAGTTCAAGAAGGGCAAGGGTAAGAAGAACTTCAAGAAGGACGGCAAGGGAGTTGCCGCGCCCGGTAAACCAGTTACTGGGAAGAAGTCAAAGAATGGACCCAAGCCCGGAACTGAGTGCTTTTATTGCAAGGGAAGTGGTCACTGGAAGCGGAACTGCCCCAAATATTTAGCGGACAAGAAGAAGGCCGGCAACACCCAAGGTATATGTGATATACAAGTAATTGATGTGTACCTTACCAGTACTCGTAGTAGCTCCTGGGTATTTGATACCGGTGCGGTTGCTCATATTTGTAACTCAAAGCAGGAACTACAGAATAAACGGAGACTGGCAAAGGACGAGGTGACGATGCGCGTCGGGAATGGTTCCAAGGTCGATGTGATCGCCGTCGGCACGCTACCTCTGCATCTACCCACGGGATTAGTTTTAAACCTCAATAATTGTTATTTAGTGCCAGCTTTGAGCATGAACATTGTATCTGGATCTCGTTTAATTCGAGATGGCTACTCATTTAAATCCGAGAATAATGGTTGTTCTATTTATTTGAGAGATATGTTTTATGGTCATGCCCCGCTGGTCAATGGTTTATTTTTGATGAATCTCGAACGTGATGTTACACATGTTCATAGTGTGAATACCAAAAGATGTAAAGTTGATAACGATAGTCCCACATACTTGTGGCACTGCCGCCTTGGTCACATTGGTGTCAAGCGCATGAAGAAGCTCCATGTAGATGGACTTTTGGAGTCTCTTGATTACGAATCATTTGACACATGCGAACCATGCTTCATGGGTAAGATGACCAAGACTCCGTTCTCCGGAACAATGGAGCGAGCAACCAACTTATTGGAAATCATACATACCGATGTGTGTGGTCCAATGAGTGTTGAGGCTCGCGGAGGATATCGTTATGTTCTCACTCTCACTGATGAGTTAAGTAGATATGGGTATGTCTACCTGATGAAACACAAGTCTGAAACCTTTGAAAAGTTCAAGGAATTTCAGAGTGAAGTTGAGAATCAACGTGACAGGAGAATAAAATTCCTACGATCAGATCGTGGTGGAGAATATTTAAGTCACGAGTTTGGTGCACACTTAAGGAAATGTGGAATAGTTTCACAACTCACGCCGCCTGGAACACCTCAGAGAAATGGTGTGTCCGAACGTCGTAATCGCACTCTATTGGATATGGTGCGATCTATGATGTCTCTTACCGATTTACCGCTCTCATTTTGGGGCTATGCTTTAGAGACTGCCGCATTCACTTTAAATAGGGCTCCGTCGAAATCCGTTGAGACGACACCGTATGAATTATGGTTTGGGAAGAAACCTAAGCTGTCGTTTCTAAAAGTTTGGGGATGCGATGCTTATGTCAAGAAACTTCAACCTGAAAAGCTCGAACCCAAATCGGAAAAATGCGTCTTCATAGGATACCCTAAGGAAACTATTGGGTACACCTTCTACCTCAGATCCGAAGGCAAGATCTTCGTTGCCAAGAACGGGTCCTTTCTAGAGAAGGAGTTTCTCTCGAAGGAATTGAGTGGGAGGAAAGTGGAACTTGATGAGGTGATAGTCACCCCTTCCGAACCGGAAAGTAGCGCAGCGCGGGAAAATGTTCCTGTGGTGCCTACACCGACTGGGGAGGAAGTTAATGATGATGATCATGAAGCTTCAGATCAAGTTGCTGAACTTCGTAGGTCCACAAGGACACGTTTCGCACCAGAGTGGTACGGCAACCCTGTCCTAGAAATCATGTTGTTAGACAACGGTGAACCTTCGAACTATGAAGAAGCGATGGCGGGCCCGGATTCCGACAAATGGCTAGAAGCCATGAAATCCGAGATAGAATCCATGTATGAAAACAAAGTATGGACTTTGACTGACTTGCCCGATGAGCGGCGAGCCATAGAAAACAAATGAATCTTTAAGAAGAAGACGGACGCGGATGGTAATGTGACCATCTACAAAGCTCGACTTGTCGCTAAGGGTTATCGACAAGTTCAAGGGGTTGACTACGATGAGACTTTCTCACCCGTAGCGAAGCTGAAGTCCGTCCGAATCATGTTAGCAATTGCCGCATACTATGATTATGAGATATGGCAGATGGACGTCAAAACGGCATTCCTTAATGGCTTCCTTAAGGAAGAGTTGTATATGATGCAGCCGGAAGGTTTTGTTGATCCTAAGAATGCTAACAAAGTGTGCAAGCTCCAGCGCTCAATCTATGGGCTGGTGCAAGCATCTCGGAGTTGGAACATTCGCTTTGATGAGATGAGCAAAGCGTTTGGGTTTACACAGACTTATGGAGAAGCCTGTGTTTACAAGAAAGTGAGTGGGAGCTCTGTAGCATTTCTCATATTATATGTGGATGACATACTATTGATGGGAAATGATATAGAATTCTTGGAAAGTATAAAGGCCTATTTGAATAAGTGTTTTTCAATGAAGGACCTTGGAGAAGCTGCATATATATTAGGCATCAAGATCTATAGAGATAGATCAAGACGCCTCATTGGTCTTTCACAGAGTACATACCTTGACAAGATATTGAAGAAGTTCAGTATGGATCAGTCCAAGAAGGGGTTCTTGCCTGTATTGCAAGGTGTGCAATTGAGCACGGCTCAATGCCCGACCACGGCAGAAGATATAGAAGAGATGAGTGTCATCCCCTATGCCTCGGCCATAGGGTCTATTATGTATGCCATGCTGTGTACCAGACCTGATGTAAACCTTGCCGTAAGTTTGGTAGGAAGGTACCAAAGTAATCCCGGCAAGGAACACTGGACATCGGTCAAGAATATCCTGAAGTACCTGAAGAGGACTAAGGATATGTTTCTCGTTTATGGAGGTGACGAAGAGCTCGTCGTAAAGGGTTACGTCGACGCTAGCTTCGACACAGATCTGGATGACTCGAAGTCACAGACCGGATACGTGTATATTTTGAATGGAGGAGCAGTAAGCTGGTGCAGTTGCAAGCAAAGCGTCGTGGCGGGATCTACATGTGAAGCGGAGTACATGGCGGCCTCGGAGGCAGCACAGGAAGCAGTCTGGATGAAGGAGTTCATTACCGACCTAGGGGTGATTCCCAATGCGTCGGGCCCGATGACTCTCTTCTGTGACAACACTGGAGCTATTGCCCTTGCGAAGGAGCCCAGGTTTCACAAGAAGACCAGGCATATCAAGCGTCGCTTCAACTCCATTCGTGAAAGTGTTCAAAATGGAGACATAGATATCTGTAAAGTACATACGGACCTGAATGTAGCAGATCCGTTGACTAAACCTCTCCCTAGAGCAAAACATGATCAACACCAGGACGCAATGGGTGTTCGATTCATCACAATGTAACTAGATTATTGACTCTAGTGCAAGTGGGAGACTGTTGGAAATATGCCCTAGAGGCAATAATAAATGGTTATTATTATATATTTCTTTGTTCATGGTAATTGTCTATTGTTCATGCTATAATTGTATTATCCGGAAATCGTAATACATGTGTGAATACATAGACCACAACGTGTCCCTAGTAAGCCTCTAGTTGACTAGCTCGTTGATCAACCGATAGTCATGGTTTCCTGACTATGGACATTCGATGTCATTGATAACGGGATCACATCATTAGGAGAATGATGTGATGGACAAGACCCAATCCTAAGCATAGCATAAAAGATCGTGTAGTTTCGTTTGCTAGAGCTTTTCCAATGTCAAGTATCTTTTCCTTAGACCATGAGATCGTGCAACTCCCGGATACCGTAGGAGTGCTTTGGGTGTGCCAAACGTCACAACGTAACTGGGTGACTATAAAGGTGCATTACGGGTATCTCCGAAAGTGTCTGTTGGGTTGGCACGGATCGAGACTGGGATTTGTCACTCCGTGTGACGGAGAGGTATCTCTGGGCCCACTCGGTAATGCATCATCATAATGAGCTCAATGTGACTAAGGCGTTAGTCACGGGATCATGCATTGCGGTACAAGTAAAGAGACTTACCGGTAACGAGATTGAACAAGGTATTGGGATACCGACGATCGAATCTCGGGCAAGTAACATACCGATTGACAAAGGGAATTGCATACGGATTGATTGAATCCTCGACACCGTGGTTCATCCGATGAGATCATCGTGGAGCATGTGGGAGCCAACATGGGTATCCAGATCCCGCTGTTGGTTATTGACCGGAGAGGCGTCTCGGTCATGTCTGCATGTCTCCCGAACCCGTAGGGTCTACACACTTAAGGTCCGGTGACGCTAGGGTTGTAGAGATATATGTATGCGGAAACCCGAAAGTTGTTCGGAGTCCCGGATGAGATCCCGGACGTCACGAGAGGTTCCGGAATGGTCCGGAGGTGAAGAATTATATATAGGAAGTCAAGTTTCGGCCACCGGGAAAGTTTCGGGGGTTACCGGTATTGTACCGGGACCACCGGAAGGGTCCCGGGGGTCCACCGGGTGGGCCACCTATCCCGGAGGGCCCCATGGGCTGAAAGTGGAAGGGAACCAGCCCCTAGTGGGCTGGGCGCCCCCCCATGGGCCTCCCCCCATGCGCCTAGGGTTGGGAACCCTAGGGTGGGGGGACTTCCCCCTTGCCTTGGGGGGCAAGGCAACCCCTTTCCACCCCTTGGCCGCCGCCCCCCCAACCCTAGATGGGTTTTGGCCGGCCCCCCCTCCCAAGGGGGCCTATATAAAGGGGGGGGGGGAGGGAGGGAAGCAACCTACAGCCTTGGGCGCCTCCCTCCTCCCCTGCAACACCTCTCTCTCTCTCTCTCTCTCTCGCAGAAGCTCGGCGAAGCCCTGCCGGAGACCCGCTACATCCACCACCACGCCGTCGTGCTGCTGGATCTCCATCAACCTCTCCTTCCCCCTTGCTGGATCAAGAAGGAGGAGACGTCGCTGCACCGTACGTGTGTTGAACGCGGAGGTGCCGTCCGTTCGGCACTCGGTCATCAGTGATTTGGATCACGGCGAGTACGACTCCGTCATCCACGTTCATTGGAACGCTTCCGCTCGCGATCTACAAGGGTATGTAGATGCACTCCTTTCCCTTCGTTGCTAGTAGACTCCATAGATGCATCTTGGTGAGCGTAGGAAAATTTTAAATTATGCTACGATTCCCAACACTTCGAACACCCAAAATTTGGGAAGGATCCAAGGAACATCGTGCTGGGCGCGAGCACCGATGGAGTCAATCCGTTTGGCAGCCAGAGAAGCACACATAGCACCTGGCCTGTGTTTGTGTGGATGTACAACCTTCCCCCCTGGTTGTGCATGAAGAGGAAGTACATTCACATGAGTATGCTAATTGAAGGGCCGAAACAACCAAGGAACGACATCAATCTGTATCTGGGGCTGCTGAAAGAGGAGCTAGACACGCTGTGGAAAACGCCAGCCAATACGTGGGACGCCGTAGAGAAAGAATATTTCCCTATGAGAGCCGCACTGCTCACGACGGTGCACGCCTATCTCGGTTATGGATATCTCGCGGGGCAGGTGGTCCACGGATTTTCTGGATGCGTCAGGTGCATGGATGACACAACGTATCGCCAGCTAGATAGAGATCCCGGGTCTTCGAAAACCGTGTTCATGGGACATCGAAGGTGGCTTCGTGATGATGACCCGTGGAGGAAACGCAAGGATCTGTTTGATGGTGAAACCGAACCCCGAAGACGCCCGCGTACGAGGAGCGGCGAGGAAATAGACGAGCTGTTGAAAAATTGGAAAGATTGCCCACTGCCGGGAAAGAAGCAAAAGGCGCCAGAGCCGGGAAAGAAGCGAAAGGCGCCAGAGCCGCTGCTGAAGGTATGGAAAACGAGGTCTGTTTTCTGGGACTTGCCGTACTGGAAGATCCACCGTGTGCCTCACAACCTTGATGTCATGCATATCACGAAGACCGTGTGCGAGAGTCTGCTTGGTACCCTGCTCAACGTGCCAGAGAGGACCAAAGATGGGCCGAAAGCAAGGGCAGACTTGAAATCAATGGGCATCAGGGAGGAGCTTCACGCTAATGATGATGATGATGATGATGAGGCGAAGCAGGACACGGAAAGTCGTCGCAAAGGCAAAAAGGCCAAGAAGACCAGAAATGACTACCCTCCCACGTGCTTCACTCTAAGTCAGGAGGAGATCGATCAGTTTTTCACCTGCCTCGCAGGAGTAAAACTTCCTTACGGTTATGCGGGAAAGATAAGCAGATACCTAGACCCAGCGAAGCAGAAGTTCAGCGGGATGAAGTCTCACGACTGTCACGTGCTGATGACGCAGATACTTCCAGTTGCAATCCGTGGGATCATGGACGCGCACGTCCGTGAAACGCTATTTGGCCTATGCAACTTTTTCGACGTCATCTCTCGGAAGTCGGTTGGCGTGAGGCAACTCAGAAGGCTACAGGAAGAGATCGTGGTGATACTATGCGAGCTTGAGATGTACTTCCCGCCCGCATTCTTCGACGTTATGGTGCATCTGCTGGTCCATATCGTGGAGGATATCATCCAACTCGGGCCGACGTTCCTGCACAGCATGATGCCGTTCGAAAGGATGAATGGTGTCATCAAAGGATACGTTCGCAACATGGCACGTCCAGAGGAAAGCATAGCTGTGACGCCCGGATAATTAGGCTATAGTAACCCTCCGCTAGTGGTGCCACGTCACCTCGATTACTGTGGCTAATCTCGCATTAGTTCGAAACCGATTCGAATTCAAATTTTAATTAAAGGCAAACAATAAAGTTGTTCAAATATTAAAACTAAAATGTTCGGAGTGAGCCAAATAATGCATAGGTAATTATGGCGGAGAAACTACACTTTTATAAAATGTTTGAATACTCTAAAATGATTTAAACCGTAGCAAAAACACTTATATAAATGCCTTTGGTATTTTATAAATTGCTAAACTATTTTAATTCGGGGTAAAAACTTTTCATGACAGTGGGTTATTCTGGAACATTACTTTAGGGGCTATTGTCATATATTACTAAACTAAAATTAATGTGTAACTAAAAGAAAACAGAAACAAAAAAATTAAATAAAAAGAAAACAAAGATAAATAAAAGGAGCCCCCCACTGGGCCGTGGCCCAACTTGGCCGAACGGCCTCGGCCCACCAGGCCACCACCTAGGCCGGCACACCCCGCCGCCATAACCTCCCCCGCTCCTCCCACTCGCCCACCGACACCCACACTCCCCCACCCCCGAAATATCTCCCCCCTCTCCCCCGATTGGATCGGGATCGAGGGGGAACCGCTCACCGCCGCCGCCCGGTGCCGTCTCGTTGCGACGCCGCACCGCCATCGCCGTCGCCGTTCACCGGAGGAGCCTCGCCGGAGCTCCTCTGCCTCGACTTCCCCGACTCCTCCCCGACCCTAACGTCGCCGACGCCGTCGACGCACGCCGCTGCGCCTCGTCATCACGTCGCCGTCGTCT
Source organism: Triticum aestivum (assembly GCF_018294505.1). NCBI lineage: Eukaryota > Viridiplantae > Streptophyta > Magnoliopsida > Poales > Poaceae > Triticum > Triticum aestivum. The sequence goes on along the minus strand of NC_057802.1, from coordinate 5,593,496 downwards.
TTGACCTCCTCCCCGCGCCCACTGCCCGTGCCCTGCTCCTCCCCTGTGAGCTCCCCCTCCCTCCTCTCTCTGCCGTGGCCACGTCCTCTCCCCTCACGCTCGGCTCCATCCCGCGCTGCCCCGGGAGCCGCCTATGCCCGGCCACCATCGCCTCCGTCCCGCGGCGCCTGGCCGCGCCCGCCAGGGCCGCAGTCGTCTGGGGCCGCCCACTGCTTCGCGCCTCCTGCTCGAACCCCCCCCACCGTGCGCGCCCCTCCCTCGTCGCTCTCCTGTGCGCCGCCGCCAGTCGTCGCCTAGTCGCGTGCCCCGCCGCCCCTGCACCACCTCCGGCCTCCTCCCACACCGCCGCAGCTGTGCTGCCCGCCTCGCCGTGTCGTCGCCATTGCTCGCATCCGGCAACCGGCGTCGCCGCGCCCATGGCGGGCGCCCCCCTGGCGACCTGGGGAGCGGGCTGGCGCTCGTCGCCCGTAACCGCTAACCCAGCGCCCGCTAGGCCTCTGTGCCACTGGACAGCAAGCCCCCCCGAACGATTTTAAATAAAAAAATAATGAATAAATAAATAAGTAAATAAATAAATAATTAGTAAATTAATTAAGTTAATTAATCCTGTTTAATTAATCTAATTAACTAGTTAGTCTAATTAAACAGTAATTAGTTTAGCTAAACCCTAATTAACCTAATCAGAGTATGACAGGTGGGTCCCACTGGACCCACACGTCAGTTTGACCAGTCAACACCTCTGTTGACTGCTGATGTCATGCTGACGTCATGATGACATCAGCACGCACTATTCTGGATAATGTTGAATTAAATTAATTAAATAAATTCTAAAAATGATTTAAAACTTTAGAAAATCATATAAAAGAAACCGTAGCTCAGATGAAAATACTTTGTACATGAAAGTTGCTCAGAACGACGAGACGAATCCGAATATGCAGCCCGTTCGTCCGCCACGCATCCCTAGCATAACGAACACGCAACTTTTCCCCTCCGATTCATCTGTCCGAAAACGCGAAACACCGGGGATATTTTCCCGGATGTTTCCCCCCTTCACCGGTATCACCTCATATCGCGTTAGAACACGTCTAGCTCTGCCTGTTGTCCCGTTATGCACTTGCTTGCTATGTATTTACTGTTTCTCCCCCCTCTTCTCTTCGGTAGACCCCGTGACGATGCTAATGCCTCTGTGGTCGACTACGTCACCGATGACCCCTCCTTCTTGTCTGAGCAACCAGGCAAGCCCCCCCCCCTTGATCACCAGATATCGCCTATTCTTCTCTATACAGCTTGCATTAGAGTAGTGTAGCATGTTACTGCTTTCGGTTAATCCTATTCTGCTGCATAGCCTGTCATTGTTGCTACAGTTGTTACCCTTACATGCTATCATACTGCTTAGTATAGGATGCTAGTGTTCCATCAGTGACCCTACACTCTTGCCCGTCTGCCATGCTATACTACTGGGCCGTGATCACTTCGGGAGGTGATCACGGGTATATACTATATACTTTATATACATGACACATGTGGTGACTAAAGTCGGGTCGGCTCGTTGAGTACCCGCAAGTGATTCTGATGAGGGGGCTGAAAGGACAGGTGTTTCCATCCCGGTAGAGGTGGGCCTGGGTTCCTGACGGCCCCCGACTGTTACTTTGTGGCGGAGCGACAGGGCAGTTTGAGACCACCTAGGAGAGAGGTGGGGCCTGGCCCTGGTCGGCGTTCGCGGATACTTAACACGCTTAACGAGATCTTGGTATTTGATCTGAGTCTGGCCATTTGGTCTATACGCACTAACCAACTACGCGGGAACAGTTATGGGCACTCGACGTCGTGGTATCAGCCGAAGCTCTTCTTGACGCCAGCGACTGAGTGGCGCGCGCCGCATTGGACCGTAAGCTCGCGCTTGTATTAAGGGGGCTAGGTCTGCTTCCGGCCGCGTACGCAACGTGCAGGTGTGCAATGGGCGATGGGCCCAGACCCCTGCGCGCATAGGGTTTAGACCGGCGTGCTGACCTCTCTGTTGAGCCTAGGTGGGGCTGCGACGTGTTGATCTTCCGAGGCCGGGCATGACCCAGAAAAGTGTGTCCGGCCAAATGGGATCGAGCGTGTTGGGTTATGTGGTGCACCCCTGCAGGGAAGTTTATCTATTCGAATAGCCGTGTCCCTCGGTAAAAGGACGACCCGGAGTTGTACCTTGACCTTATGACAACTAGAACCGGATACTTAATAAAACACACCCTTCCAAGTGCCAGATACAACCCGGTGATCGCTCTCTAATAGGGCGACGTGGAGGGGATCGCCGGGTAGGATTATGCTATGCGATGCTACTTGGAGGACTTCAATCTACTCTCTTCTACATGCTGCAAGATGTAGATGGCCAGAAGCGTAGTCTTTGACAGGATTAGCTATCCCCCTCTTATTCTGGCATTCTGCAGTTCAGTCCACTGATATGGCCCTTTACACATATACCCATGCATATGTAGTGTAGCTCCTTGCTTGCGAGTACTTTGGATGAGTACTCACGGTTGCTTCCCTCCCTCTTTTCCCCCTTTTCTTTCTACCTGGTTGTCGTAACCAGATGCTGGAGCCCAGGAGCCAGACGCCACCGTCGACGACGACTCCTACGACACTGGAGGTGCCTACTACTACGTGCAGGCCGCTGACGACGACCAGGAGTAGTTAGGAGGATCCCAGGCAGGAGGCCCGCGCCTCGTTCGATCTGTATCCCAGTTTGTGCTAGCCTTCTTAAGGCAAACTTGTAACTTATGTCTGTACTCAGATATTGTTGCTTCCGCTGACTCGTCTATGATCGAGCACTTGTATTCGAGCCCTCGAGGCCCCTGGCTTGTATTATGATGCTTGTATGACTTATTTATGTTATAGAGTTGTGTTGTGATATCTTCCCGTGAGTCCCTGATCTTGATCGTACACATTTGCGTGCATGATTAGTGTACGGTCAAATCGGGGGTGTCACAAGTTGGTATCAGAGCCAACTGCCTGTAGGAATCCCCCTTCCACACTCCTTGGCCGAAGTCGAGTCTAGACTTTACAAAACTTTTACTAACATGGCTGTGTGCCTTACGGGCCCACGTCGCCATTGGGTGGTATTAGGATCTTTTACTCCTTGTCTATACTCTGGGACTTTGATCTCTCTTCTATTCGGGTTAAATGAATTTTGCTAAATCTAACATTAGGATCTCGTTATCACTTTCACCCGGAGAGCCCCTTATTACTGATGATCGTCTGCTGCACGTGAAGACCCTGAAGATACTCTCCGCTGTTAACCCGAGAACTTGTGTTCATCGCGTTTGCAATTCCCCTTCCACCGTCAACCCTTATGGATAACTACTTGCAGTTGTTATTCGTACATTCATCCCCAGTTGGTCTTGTTATTACAAGATACCCCGAAATACTCGTCGTTGTTTCGATAATCCTTTGAGCTTACTGCCTTGCTGTTCTTTGTCACCTGAATACCCCTACGGATAATTCTCGCACTTATCGAGTATCCGCTCATCCCCCAGTTGTTCATGTGTTTCATAATGGTCTTCGAAATACTATTCGATCCTCCAAAATCCTTAGTAGCTTATTGCTCTACAATACTTGTCTGCTTGCATGATGGATGCTTTCCATATGTCTGGCAATATTCGTTAGTATCCTTAGGCACCGTCATTTTGATCCTTTTGATTCAACCTGAGTGCGAATGCACGCAATCATCAGTTGATCCTTTTAAATTATCTTTCCGGCTCAGACGTCATTTTAAACATGAGCTGGTTCTCAACCAATCCAATTGCCGTCGATTGTACCCCTAAGGCTATTCAACTTATCCATCCCTAATCAGAACATTGCTTCTGATCCCTTGATTTGTAAATCATAATTCTTTTGCATTTGAGCTCTGGATTAGTCAATTGTTTCTATAATCCAATGCCTTTGCATTGTTACTTCCTCTGGTTGTGTGCCGATGCTCACATCAGCTCTATTATGGACCGGCAGATCCGTTAATGGATTTTATCCGATAGAGTCCCTCATATTCAATAACCTTGTGAGCCTTCCCTCGGATACATAATGCCTTTGGTAAATTGTATCATCTACTTTCTCAACCTTGCTCTACTTTCGAGCTTGTGATATTTACTCTTGAAACTTGTGGTATATGTTTCTAAGAAGCCCCTATGGGTTGAACATATGCCTTCTCTAAACCGTGTGAACCCGAAAGTTTTCACGAGTCATACTCTTCTGGTGCTTCGCCAGATAAAATTTCAACACTGCAACTTCTTCGAACACGAGAAGTGAATGGAAGGTTATACATTGAATAAGTGGGAGTCGACCTTGAACTTTGTGTTCATGCCCATGGACACGATGTAGGTCCTATCATGGAAGCTTCTTGTAATAATAGCTATTTCCTTGATATAATATCCTTTGGTATCGGTGGATTGATCCTTTGCAATCGTGGTTCCGACCATATGTTCTTCTCTGATTCCATTTCTCCATCAAGTTTAAGCACTTGTCTTTTGTGGATCAATACCCCAGTCCAACCTCTACTTTGATCTGTCATCGAGTATTACCCCCCTGGTATCTCGAGATTATCACGGAACTGCATAACTTCTTATGAGTTCTTCATCAAGTACTACATTCTCACTGATTCCAAATTTTTCACGGGCTCTGAGTTATTAAACACTCAAAGACACCGATAACTGAATCGAGTTCGCACCGCGATTAAACAACTCTTGGTAACCTTCATTACTTACAAATTTAATAGTCGATCACATCGTTCCTAGCCCAATTGGCTATACCATTATCATGCTGAATTTAACTGTGCTACCTGGTCCTTATTCCCGGAGCATAACTTTTGGTGATGAGCTAAGATTACGTTGATCTTCCTCGTCATATTACTTCTTCTTGAACAACAAACTTGATTTCGAGATTGTGTCCTACTCGTGGTTCCAGTAACCTTTCGCTTCATCATTCGTTTGACTTGATGTCATCATCGATCGATTACATCTTCGTGAAATCTCTCGACAAATGTGTCGTGATCATCATCAGCATTCTGAGCTCTTCCACGATATCAATTGAATTCATGGTGAGAAATACCAGCCTTGACCTCGATGATTTGTGTTATCATCGACCACATCCTTGTCTTCCCTCAACACCAAACGTGTTCATGTTTTGGATTGAATCTTGAGTTCCTTGCTATCCAGCATATGTTCTTCTTCACCTTGGAGTATTACCATCTTTTATGTCAAGAAGGTCGTGAGAATTGCTCCGCCTCTTAAAATTTATTGGTATAGTGATACTTCTCACCATCACCATTCTTTCTTGTCCCCAATGTTGATTCTAACCGGAATGCCAACAAGTGAACGGTGCTGCTTGGATTCTGTACTCTAGCAACCCTATTGCTTTGACGTGAATGGTTGATAGTTTCATTCTAAGTCTTTTGGTTATTGAATCACCATTCGAACATTGATCATGCTACCTAGCCCATATTTCGGGTGCACATTTCAACCAATGTTTAATTGTGTATGTTTTCCTCCAGCATACATCATTAAGTCATTTGATCTGACAAATGATATCTCTGTGTTCACGCAATTGTGGAAATCCATCCTTTTGGAAGTCTCGATGAATTATCGTTGAGTCCATCAGCCACCTCCTCATCCTCTCCTTGGTTTAATGATGAACTCTCATTTCGGAACTCACTCCCATAGTTCATTCCCCGAGTCAGAGTTATCCTGACACCAATCAGATCCGAATCTCGGTCAGATATGATGGTTGGAACATATTTCCAAGAGTTATAACAATGGTCTTTATGTGACCCGGTAAGGTGCTGTCGTGCCTAGCACACCTGGCCGGAGGCCCTACTGTTAGAGATTCCTTTCCAGCAAGGTTATCCATTCTTCCATGAGGAAACTGTAAGACTTATTCTATAAGTTTATCCTGATGGATCATTTGTGTATCCAAAGTCTGACCTTTGCTTGAAGACCTTGTCAATGCTATCTCGAAGCATGTCTGTGGTGCTTCGATTTTCAACAAGAACATTTGAAGCCCAATGCTAAATGTTACTTGCTCAATTATCCAAACACCGTTGCATGGGTAATGTCATGAAATTTCTCTCCTCTTTCCTAAAGAGTTTTCTACATTATATCCTGCCAAGGATATCATGCTCTGCTTGTCCTTGGGAAGGGTATACCCCTGATATATGTGTTTAAACACATTTTCCTTTCCATTGTTTGGTTTAACCTTTCTTGTGATCTATATGATCTAAGCAGTAATATTCTCCTACTTATGTATATACCTCGGTGTACAATTCTGTCAGCAAGACCCTGTTACTATTGTTGATGACATTTCGGTAGCCACCGATGGACGAGAACCTTGCCTATTGGCCCGCCTCGTTCAATGAGCAGGAAAATGGTTCTCTTCGTCCCTCGCCCTTGGTATCGATGTTGTTGCCGACATAACTGACAGGCTACCCTCTGACACGCCTTACTATCGTGACCGTGCAAGATGTCGGCCCCCTTCCTACTTTCAACCACATGGTGGGCCCATAACCCACAGTTCCACAGGATCGAAACCTAACTCTCCTATACACCCCCTGTTGCCAAAGTTATTCCTCACGCTTGATTTCGTATGTAATTCACGGGCCACCTTCCTAGTGATCAATTCTGGTATCATGCACAATACTTATTTTCGTTGCCTTGAGCCCCTTTCACGCCCTATTTCAGGCATCGAACGATTGCCTGCCCGCTTGAAACTTCCCATGGTACCTCCTTACTTTGCTCTCGATATTTTCTTAAGTTTCAATTCGAGAGTTACTTCCGCTACCTTCCTCGATGTTATTGACCAGATAGTCGACCTTGCAGAGATCTGTTCTCCCGGAATGCCCACCCTTTATTCTTTCATAAATACGATGGAGTTCCTGAAGAAAGGATGCCGACTTCATCATGATGACCTGAAGCAGAGAAATGAAGACATCAATGTATTGGACCGGCCTCTTCGAGAAGAGCAAGCCAGAATGAGAAGACCCACTAGATTCTTTACCAAACCTTTCCCCCTTTCACTACCTCTTAAATCTCGGGACGAGATTTCTTGTAGTGGAGTAGAATTGTGACGCCCGGATAATTAGGCTACAGTAACCCTCCGCTAATGGTGCCACGTCACCTCGATTACTGTGGCTAATCCGCATTAGTTCGAAACCGATTCGAATTCAAATTTTAATTAAAGGCAAACAATAAAGTTGTTCAAATATTAAAACTAAAATCTTTGGAGTGAGCCAAATAATGCATAGGTAATTATGGCGGAGAAACTACACTTTTGTAAAATGTTTGAATACTCTAAAATGATTTAAACCGTAGCAAAAACAATTACATAAATGCCTTTGGTATTTTATAAATTGCTAAACTATTTTAATTCGGGGTAAAAACTTTTCATGACAGTGGGTTATTCTGGAACATTACTTTAGGGGCTATTGTCATATATTGCTAAACTAAAATTAATGTGTAACTAAAAGAAAACAGAAACAAAAAAAATTAAATAAAAAGAAAACAAAGATAAATAAAAGGATCCCCCCACTGGGCCGTGGCCCAACTTGGCCGAACGGCCTCGGCCCACCAGGCCACCACCTAGGCCGGCCCACCCCGCTGCCATAACCTCCCCCGCTCCTCCCACTCGCCCACCGACACCCACACTCCCCCACCCCCGAAATATCTCCCCCCTCTTCCCTGATTGGATCGGGATCGAGGGGGAACCGCTCACCGCCGCCGCCCGGTGCCGTCTCGTCGCGACGCCGCACCACCATCGCCGTCGCCGTTACCGGAGGAGCCTCGCCAGAGCTCCTCCGCCTCGACT